>NC_140171.1:38705014-38750014 GCF_963971535.1 Notolepis coatsorum
TGCGTGCATGCTTGCGCGTGTGTGTGTGTGTGTATGCGTGTATGTGCGTGTGTGTGTATGTGTGTGTGTATGCATACAGTATGTGTGTGTGTGTGTGTGTGTGTGTGTGTGTGTGTGTGTGTGTGTGTGTGTGTGTGTGTGTGTGTGTGTGTGCATGCGTGCGTGCTTGTGTGCACATGTGTGTGTGTACTGTATGTGTGTGCTTGCGTGTGTGTGTGTATGTGTGTGCATGCGTGTGTGTGTGTGTATGTATGTGTGTATGTCTGTGTGTATGTCTGTGTGTATGCATACAGTATGTGTGTTTGTGTGCTTGTTAGCGTGTATATTTGCATGTCTATGTGCTGAGTGCAGCACAACAGTGACAGGGATAGGAGAGCGAGCAGGAGCCAGGAACTCAGGAAGGATATTCTATTTGCATAATTATGTAAAAATTGTGTCGAGATGTCAAACAGTTTCCAAGGTCATGAATATTCTGATGGTAAAAGGAATTCTGATATTTCTATGGGGTTTTGAAAGAGAGAGATATATTGAATCAGTTGAGGGTGAATGTGCAGTACTGTACTGTAGTAATCATTGCTGAAATGGCTTTAAAACACTTTATTTGCTCAGACCCAGTTGAACCATGTTGGCTTGTCAGATTTATATTTTATATGATGGGTTTTAGCATTCAGATGAGGAGTCTTTCACTGAAATAATTTTAGGTGTAAAGATAATTTGTTATGAAAATGTCTTCCTCTTTTCACCGCTGTCAGGCACAAGCCTTTTATCTCCCAAGAGAGCGTAAACCTTTCAGAAATGAGGTAACATTTCGGATTTGACACCTGTGAGTCTTTGATGTCATTTGTTGGGTTTGAAATGGGTTTCATGATGACCCATATGATCATGATACTGCCTCACAACATACAGAAACATGGACACTTTCAACTCTAAAGTAAAAACGTGAAAAAAGACTGGGACCGGAGATAAGGTTTTTGCCATACAGCAGCGTAATGTAAGTCATTGTAGCGATGTGTTCAGTGGTCATTCCGTGCCTGTGTTTACAGGCTGTCTGTGTTTTAGTGTGTCTAAATGTTAGGACATGTATTATTCATCAGAGCACACTGTATAACTGGCCTCAGGTCAGCAAAGACCTTTTCAGCTTGCGCACCTGTGTCTCACTCAGTGTGTCCTGTGGGCTTTGCATATGTTTATGAATGTGCTAAATTGTGTTTTGTCAGTGAGCAGTGTGTGTGTTTGTTTTTATGCCCATGTGTGACTGAGCCATTCGTTCTTCCACCCACGGTTCGTGTTACACTTCGCCTCCCCCTCTGGCCTTCTCTCTGCAGAGTGCACTGCGTTCCCACTCATGGATTTGAACACACTGGATTGGTGTAAACATGGAAGAGGCCATCATGTTTGGCACCAATCCATCCATTACGGAATCCATGAGGGGGGGGGGGGGAACGAGTGCCCAGCTTCGGCGAGGGGAGTGTCTGTGTTTGGCTAGAGATTTGTTTCCACAGCCCTCGGTCCTGTGAGCATTGCCGTCAGTCTGTCATTTGTCTGACAGAAAGGGAATTGCCCCGGTCACTGATTTAAGAGCAGTTTAGCATTCTTACCCCTAATTGTTTGGATTAGGATTCGGTGAGGCTAATCTGATCCTAGATCTGGGTCTGTGGGCAATTTGTTCCCAGAGTGTGTGACCTCTCGCCTCTAACCTGTTTGACTCCGCCCCCCCAGCCTGAGAACCTTCTATTGGCCAGTAAGCTGAAGGGGGCGGCGGTCAAGTTGGCTGACTTTGGGCTGGCTATCGAGGTGCAGGGGGACCAGCAGGCATGGTTCGGTGAGTATCCATCCATCCATCAATCACTCAGTCAATCAATCAAGGGACCAATCAATCAACGGATCAATCGAACGATCAATCAATCAATCAATTAGTCAACCACTGAACTGTTCAGTCATTGAACTGCCCACTCCCTCCTTCCATTCCATCTCCTCTTCCATCGCTCCTCTCCAGGTTTTGCTGGCACTCCGGGCTATTTGTCTCCGGAGGTTCTGAGGAAAGACCCGTATGGGAAGCCCGTGGACATGTGGGCCTGTGGTAAATAATGTTTGAGATCTCATTGCAATTATTTTCATCCTTCAGTTTGACCCTGGAGCTAAAGCCTGACAACTCTGCCTTGTTATGTCTGCCAGTTGTTCTACTACACCTTTGTGATTCTGATCCAAAAGCGTCTGAATTTTGTGTATGTGTGTGTAGTGTAGTGTGTGATTGTTGGTTGGTGATATGTGCCTATATTGCATATTGTGTGGTTACTTTCTGTTGTGATGGTTGCCTGTACGTTTCACGTCCCTTTCTACCAGGTGTGATCCTGTACATCCTGCTGGTAGGTTACCCTCCCTTCTGGGATGAGGACCAGCACCGCCTCTACCAGCAGATCAAAGCTGGGGCCTATGACGTGAGTATACACGCACAAGCACACGCACGCACGCACGCACTCCCCTCCCAATAAGATAAACTCAATGGAAAAACATGCAGAACAGATCGCTAACGCTGTCGCATCCCTGACGAAGACGGACAGGAGCACTTGGATTGGTCACGGCCCCACGCCGCAGCCCATGTCTGTTCCCGGCTGCCCTTGGGGGGAAGGGCGACGGGATGGGAAAAGTGCAGAGAGACATTTCATCTGCGACTCAGTGCTCTCCTCAAACACACACACACACACACACACACACACACACACACACACACACACACACACACACACACACACACACACACACACACACACACACACACACACACACACACACACACAGACTCTCTTCCCTTTTTTCTCTCTCTCTCTTCTCCTCTCCTCTCTCTCTCTCCTCTGTCTCTCTCTCTCTCACTCTCTCTCCTCTCACTCTCTCTTTTCTCTCTCCCCTCTGTCTCTCTGTCTCTCTCTCTCCTCTCGCTCTCTCTCTCTTTCTCTCTCTCCCCTCTGTCTCTCTGTTTCTCTTTCTCACTCTGTTTCTCACTCTCTTTCCACCTCTTGTTCCACCTCCCACTTTATTCCCTTCTTATATTATATCTGCTGTCTGTGCAAAGATTGCCAGTAGGGACATTTATTTAATTTATTTATTAATTAATTATACTGGAATAATACCGTAATAACGAAAAACAACCACATTTTCAGATTGACACAGATATATTTTTAGATTGACACAGATATATTTTCAGATTGACACAGATATATTTTTAGATTGACACAGATATATTTTTAGATTGACACAGATATATTTTTAGATGCAAAGCACCTCATAGATTCACTCAGTCAGTCAGTCAGTCAGTCAGTCACTCACGGTTAGCCACTCTGTCCCAAGTTGCGGTTCACAGGCATAGACGCTTGTTCTGAGAATCTGCCCTCATTCTTCGCATCAATGGCACTATGTGTCCTTGGTAAGGTTATACATTGGGTTTTAAACCCTACAGTATGTGTCCTTGTTAAGGTTATACATTGGGTTTTAAACCCTACAGTATGTGTCCTTGTTAAGGTTATAAACCCTACAGTATGTGTCCTTGTTAAGGTTATACATTGGGTTTTAAACACTGTGTCCTTGTTAAGGCGAGACAGTACCCCCGAAATCGCCTTTTTGCTTTTTTTCTCGACGATATTGCGATTTTGTTATATTTTGCTTCCTTAACACATCCAGTGCCGTTCACCAGAGGGCGCTGTGGGCCGTGAGTGCCAGCGCTTTGTTCAATGGGGATAAATGCCGGTGTTTGCAGTGCTAAAACTATATTAAATATTATAGCTATGGATCTAATAACACAGACGATTGTCAGTGAGTTTCTTCTGGTCAACAAGCAAAAAACAGATACTTTTTTCATCCATACATTTCCGTTTTATACCGTGGTGAATACGAGCATAGTTCCAGAGCGATTCTGTGTAATCCCAGGAAACGCAGCCAAACAGCGCTTTACTGCATTTCACTATAAATCGTGCCATTCCTCGCCTGTATCAATAATCAATCTGAGATCAACGCTAGATTATCGGTATTATGTTTCATCATGGATGCATGAAAGGGGGGGAGGGAAAGCCGCCCCTCCGTGCTTTGATCGCAACCAACGGGACACCCCACACACACAAAATTATCGGATCAACGCAAGATTGATAATATATAGCCCTTACCTTGTCTATGATGTACTGCAAAAAGAAGAATCCAATTATCTGATCGCCATTCCAATTACTGATCGCGATCATGTTTCCAACGTAATCCAGCATTGAACATGAACGGGGGGGGGGGGGGGGGGGCCCTCGTCGAAGCAACTGTGGTAACCGCTTGTCTTGCCCGAGTGTTTAGACCCCCCACTCCGCAGCTCGGCCCAGACAACAAGCCACATCGTTTCAAATGGAGTGCAATAGCGGCCGCAAGGCGTTAGGCGGCGGTATTGGACGTTTGCGATCACAGACTCATTCAGGACAGCCTGCACAAGGTGCCTCGATGGATTATGAATGGCAATAGCGAATAAAAGAAATAACGACCCAGAAACGAGAATCTTCGTTTTTCGGCACTCAACCGCTGGGCCACAGAAACGAGAATTCTCGTGAACGGCAACCAAAGGGTTAACATGTCTTATTTCAAACTAGTGGCAATAAAATATCAAAAACAGACAATTAGTTGTTTATTTTACTTCATTTTGTCTGATTGTGTCCATAGATCACAATTACAATACAGAACTTTGAGGGCGTTTTCTCAAAAAACTAGTTTTTATGCATTTTACTTACACACAAAGACATGGAACTCCATTTCCCTAGTACCTACACACACCAAACTTTCCACATTTCTTCCCATCCATATCCTGCTTCTAATTACAGAAGGGTTTGTTAATTATCATTCATAGCCGGGTTTATAGTACATTTTATACCAAAACTAGGTTAAACGTATGACAGTAGACAGTATTTCCTGATGTATGGGCTGATAAGAGGACATAGCCACAATCCCTTCTGGAAAAAGTTTCGTTTTGAATGTATCAACAAAATGAAACCAAGTTTTTGAATCTGGCAATATCCATGTTGGTGATTCGTGTCTTGGCGATATATGCAAATGTACACATATTTAATGAGGAAGAGCCTCAGTTGCATATATAAACATACAATTCTGAAAACTTGCTATATATTTTTCTTAGTTTATATGTACATAACAAACTGGGAAAGTTGCATAGTGATATCTATTAAAATGTTTGTTTTGGGGTACTGTCTCGCCTCAAGGTTATATATTGGGTTTAAACACTACAGTATGTGTCCTTGTTAAGGTTATACATTTGGTTTTAAACACTACAGTATGGGCGGAATCCACAGAGAATGGATTGCGCGAAGCAAATTGCATCTGCGTCGCCTGCTCTGCGTCTGGGAGCTATCCAATAAGAACTCCTCTCCCACTATAATCTAATTATGAAATCAGATATAGGCCAGCTTTACAACTTAATAAAGAGATTGAATATATATTAAATGGGATAGAAACTAAATTAAATGTATACCATATACAATAGAATATAGTGCTATAATTATATAATGCTATATTTAATTCCGTTTATATCCCATTTAATTGTATTCAATCTCTTTATTCAGTTGTAAAGCCCTGGCCTATATTTGATTTCATAATTAGATTATATTCTAGTGAAGGAGAGGAGTTATTATTAATTAATTATTCATTTAATAATAATAATAATAATAATAATAATAATAATAATATAATAATAATAATAATAATAATAATAATAATAATAATAATAATAATAATAATAATAATAATAATAATAATAACTTCGTTTTATATAGCGCCTTTCATAAAACCTAAGGTCGCTTATAGGGGAAGAAATAACAAACAGACTGTAGCTAAGGGGCTACACAACCCTGACTGTATTTAAATAATGAGCTTGGCAAATACTAAATGATATATTAATAACCAATATTAAATGTACACAAAATGGCGGACACTCTTATTAACTGGAGGGGACAGGGGTACCAAGTTGAATTATTACATTTAATGTGTAACATAAAAACACACATGCAACATATCACATTAATATCCTGTGGTCACATTAATATCCTGGGGCTAATCAAATTTACATGCAACCAGTATCCTAATTATTATTATACAATTTATATATCACAATGTTCGAATGAATTATACAATTTATATATTACCATGTCCGAATGAATTATGAGTCCTAAGCTAACCAGGTCGTTGGAGCTCTGAATGGGAGCTCTTTCATTTACATAGAAATGGCATAGAAATGTTCCGCCCATATTACCTAATTTAGATATACGGCAATTGCACGGACGCAAAGCCGACGTTACGCATGAGCAACCTCGTTTCATTCATTTGAGAGCGAGATGCGCTGGCTTTGCTTCGGAAAAAGCGCGCAAAGCCTCTGTGGATTCCGCCCCTATGTGTCCTTGTTAAGGTTATATATTGGGTTTTAAACACTGTGTGTCCATGTTTTATTTTTTTTGGATCTACTTTTTCTCCCCATTTTTCAATTTTTTCTCTCGTCCCCAATTTCGTATTGTCCAATTCTACCCTCCCCTGTCTCGAACGTTGTTAGGCCATGCCTCCCACAAGCCGGCTGCAATGTGGACGAAGCCTTGCATCACGTGTCCCCTCCGGTACTCGAGGAGGCAGCCGTCGCATCTTTTCACCTGCACAGCGCGATCTCTCAGCGGCGAGGGTCTGCGTGGGAGGGACACGCCGCCCCCGTCGCTTCCTGATTCTACTGCGCAGGCGCACCAACCGACCTGTAGGAGTCGCTGTCCACAACGTCCGATCCCCACCCACCAGCTTCCCACCCCCTAATACTGCCAATTGTATTAGTATGAACGACCAGCCAAGCTGGTAGCAACGCAGAGAGCTGGGCTCGAACCCAGCATATCCTGCGTTGGTGGCAAGCGCCTTGCCCACTGCGCCACCTAGCCGCCCCCTGTGTGTCCTTGTTAACCCTTAGAAGTCTAACCTAAATAGCTCCTCCTCCTGAGAATTTCCCCCTTTTTTTTTGTTACATAATATAAAATTACAGATTCATACCTTCAAAATAAGCCATCAATTGTCAAATTTGAGACGATAGTTTTCAATCAATGTCCTATCAAACATTCTGGTAAAATCCTAACACCTTTTCAGTATAGGACTTTGAACTAGATCCAAGTTCATTCAGCTATCTGATGAGAGAACTACACTCCCAGAATTCAATGTGATCATTGTCACTAGAACCATTTCACACCTGGAGCAAAGGCCCAGTCATTCCTTTGTTATTCCAGTGAATGGACCCAGCAGGAGGCCTAGCCTAGCGACAAGCGGCCACTACATAGTTGGGTATTGAAAAAATGCTCATATCCAAAAGTAGTAGATAGATATAGGTCATACATGTAGGTATGCACTTGTCCTAATATACTAACCTACACTGTAGCACTCAACACTTTGATGAACATTGTTACTCAGCTGATAGAGGTGTGCCCTTCCTCAATAAAGCCAGAGAGAGAGAGAGAGAGAGAGAGAGAGAGATAGAGAGAGAGAGATGGTATTTACAGTACTGTACCATATCACATACCATATCACCTTTTGCAGCATACCATGATTACTTATATTGAGATGTTTCAGTACAGTGGATGGTACAGTATATACAGTAAAGTACAGTATATATAGTACTGTAAGAAAAAGAAGCAAACCAATAACAATTTGTGGTTGTATTTCTCTAGAATGAGAGAGAGAGAGAGAGAGAGAGAGAGAGAGAGAGAGAGAGAGAGAGAGAGAGAGAGAGAGAAGAAAGAAAGAAAGAAAGAAAGAAAGAAAGAAAGAAAGAAAGAAAGAAAGAAAGAAAGAATTATTATTGCAGCGATTTTCACTGTTGACTTTTATTTTACTGGCCATCTTTGAACATGCCATATTTTTCTACTAACTGCCTGCTGGCAAAACTATGCTACTCGCTACAGTACCTGCAGATTAGACTACCTGTATATGCGCTGTCAACTCTCGCTCTGACTCCGACCCGTTGAAAGAGACAACACGCATTTCGTGAAGACCCGCCCTACTCTGCCTCTGATTCGCAGACTGTGGGTGGGGGGGCGGGATTCTGACGGGACTCTGAATATGATTGGACCAAAGCAGTAGACAGACACAGGCAGTTGGAGCAGTGCAGGCGGACAGACAGGAGCTTGCAGACTGAGATAGCGGAGAATTTCGAGGATACCTGCTATACGCACTGATGACAGGATATATTTCCTTCCACTTGGTATCACTCTCGAATCACGTTTCAACCACTAACGTTGCTGCCATGAGCCTTCGCTATGGTAGCCTACAAGTGATAAAATAAATAAAACGCCCAACTCGCTGTACAAGAAATTCCTTCTGTGTGTGTGTGTTCTACTGGGCGCACCTTTCTACTCTAGAAAACTGCGAGATAACTCATCATAACTCGTACACACAAGCACTCTGTCTCTACTCATACAGTAGTTGATGTTTTAGCGCGACGTGGGTATATACACGGGCGAGGATGAAAAGCATGTTAGACTACTTTTTATTCATAAGTTAACGTTCCGTCGGGTCCGCGTGTATTCTCGAGAATGATAATAATAATAATGCAGGACCTCTTCAGATTATATTATCAACGACAGACAGTGAGAAACACCCCCCCCCCCCCTCTCGCGCTGAAGAATATGCATATTAGATCACTCAGTGATTAACACCTATGCGCTGTGTGTGTGTGCGCGCGTGCATGTACGTGACGCGTTGTAGTTTCGGGGGAATACAGGGATATTTAGAACTATACAATTGAGCAAGAATTAAACATATTTACAAGTCGTATTATGTTTAGCAAGTAAGGATACATATAGATTACACTATTATGCACTCGAAATTGTCTTTGTGCTATTTTTACAGATTTTTGAAAAACGGGACTTCCTGAGCATTTGTGAGAGATTCTAATTCTTTTGTTCTCCGCCCACGGGAGCAATAGGCCCCGTTGACTTCTAAGGGTTAAGGTTATACATTGGTAAGAGTCCTTGTTTTTTTTTTTTTTTTGGTCTTTTTCCCCCTCCATTTTCCTCCGATTTTCTCCCATCCCAATGTTAGTCGTATGCCAATTCCCAGTCCCTTCCTGGTCGCTGCGCACTTACCCCCCACAGTCAGATCATCTGGGAGAGTGGAGGCTACCACGTGCTTCCTCCGACACACGTCCAGCCAATCACCGCTTCTTTTCACCTGGCAGCGCGGATTCTCATTGAGAGGGCGTAGCGTGTGGGAGGACCACACTATCCCCCTCACGTCCAATCCGCGCTTAGCAGGCGCCCCGACCGAACTGTAGGAGTCGCTGTTTACAACGACCCGGACCCACCCCGCCAGCTTCTCCCACCCTCTGATACAGCCAATTGTATCAGTGCAGACGGCCAGCCAAGCTGGTGACAACCCCGGAGCTGTGAGCTGGATTCGAACAGGCAAATCCAGCTCAGCTCCGGGGCTGGTGACAAACGCAATCTCCGCTCGGCCACCTAACCGCCTGGTAAGAGTCCTTGTTAAAGATATACATTGGGTTTTGAGTGGGTCTGCAGAGTTCCTGGGGTCATGAGACACATGGTTTTCACCTGACAGCAGCGATGCACAGTACTGCTGCTGCTAGATGTTTAATTGGCTGTACAGTGTCTTTGTGACATGTCTCTGACTGTGTTGTTCTTCCAAACAGTTCCCGTCCCCAGAGTGGGACACTGTGACTCCTGAGGCCAAAGATCTGATCAATAAGATGCTGACCATCAACCCCAGCAAACGCATCACTGCCACAGAGGCCCTTAAACACCCCTGGATTTGCGTACGTGTTGTCACACATGCACACAAACACACACGTGCAGAGAAAGACAGAGATATAGATATAGAGACAGAAACCTTGATACAGACAGAGACAGATGCAGACAGATGTAGAAACACATTAACAGTAGACCTACCATACAAAGTAACACACACACACACACACACACACACACACACACACACACACACACACACACACACACACACACACACACACACACACACACACACACACACACACACACACACACACACACACACACACACACACACACACACACACACACACACACACACAGAGTATGTACACTTACTTATTGTTAAAACGTGATTATTCTCATACATATCTATAAATAAACTTGGGTCCAATCTGTTCCCTAGCAACGCAATTCCACTGAAACCATCTTTATGCTTCTATCTGCATCTGTTGTCCTTCCTCTCTAAATGCTCCTCCTCCTCTCATTGGTCCTGCAGCAACGGTCCACCGTAGCATCCATGATGCACAGGCAGGAGACTGTGGAGTGTATGAAGAAGTTCAATGCCAGGAGGAAACTCAAGGTGAGACCTTTGCTTTGGTGATCCACCCTGTCTCTATTATCTCTCTATTGTCCATTCCTTCATCCTATTTCTCCCTCTCTGGTTGTCTTCTTCTCTCTCTCTTACAGCTTAAGGTTGCTTTGAAATCATAGACTGTTGGCTAAAACTACCTCAGGTTTCACTGCTCTTCTCTTGATCTGACCATATGGCCGACCTTCTTCTCACTTCAGTTTAACATTCTCCAATTACCTGACTGCTCCATCCTTCTTTTTCTTCTCCTTCCTTCCTTCCCTCCCTCCCTCCCTCCCTCCCTCCCTCCCTCCCTCCCTCCCTCCCTCCCTCCCTCCCTCCCTCTTTTCCTCCTTCCCTTCCTTCCTTCCTTTCTTCCTTCCTCCTTTCATCCCTCCCTCCCTTCCTCCTTCCCTCCCTCCCTTCCTCCTTCCCTTCCTTTCTTCCTCCCTTCCTCCTTTCCTCCCTCCCTTCCTTCCTTCATCCTTTCCTCCTTCCCTTCCTCCTTTCCTCCCTCCCTTCCTTCCAACCTATCTTCCTTCCTCCTTCCCTCCCTCCCTCCCTTCCTTCATTACTCCCTCCCTTCTTTCCTTCCTTCCTTCCTTCCTTCCTTCCTTCCTTCCTTCCTTCCTTCCTTCCTTCCTTCCTTCCTTCTTCCTTCCTTCCTTCCTTCCTTCCTTCCTTCCTTCCTTCCTTCCTTCCTTCCTTCCTTCCTTCCTTCCTTCCTTCCTTCCTTCCTTCCTTCCTTCCTTCCTTCCTTCCTTCCTTCCTTCCTTCCTTCCTTCCTTCCTTCCTTCCTCCCTCCTTTCCTCCCGCTCTCCCTTCCTTCCTTTCTTCCCTCCTTTCCTCCCTTCCTTCCTTCCTTCCTTTCTTCCTACCTTCCTGCTTTCTGTCCTTGCAGGGAGCGATTCTGACCACTTTGCTGGTCACAAGAAACTTCTCAGGTATGTTTCAGTCTGCCTGGCTTCCCAAGAGCATCTTAGCAGTAAAACGACCCACGAGTAGGATTTTCAGATCAATCACTGTCAAATTTATTTTGATAGATGTAGGCCTACCGCTGAGATCCTCAACCTCTATGTACAACTTTTTATTTTCATGTCTCCTGGTATGAACTTCCTAAATCCTGCCAAATCTTAGATGTTTCTAAACAAGACACAAAGCATGGCTTCCCTGTGCAATCTTTAGCTAGGACACAGTGTCATAAAAGCATTCTTGCATAAAGTGAACTGCATTGTTACTATGTTGCTAACATAACATACACTGATAACGTACTATGATAACGTACTGTAACGCTCGACGTTATTGACGACTCACCGACTCAGGGGGGTTAGTTCTGTACTTGTACTTTATTACAGTCTCTGGGTTACAGCGCATAACCTGGGTGCATCACCTCTCATCATGTTCAACCACTGCCTCTGAACTTCCCATAGTGCTGTTAACTAACCAGCGAGCACGCTGGCTTCCACACCCTCTTATACCTTTGGCCGAGACCAGCCCCTGCACTCCAGCCTCTGTCACCCCGCGGCTTTAGCGACCAATAGCGTCAGTGCTAGCCCGGCTGACCAATGAACCCCAAACTCAGGGTCGCTACAGTACGTTGCTAATGTATATTGCTAACGTTATCAACATTGATAATGTTAGCTTGGCTAACGCAAGTTGCTAACGTTGACAACCTACCTCTGAATCTAACACTGTTTTATTGCAGCAAAGATATGGGCCTAGTAATAGAGCGCTGGACCTTCTAGCTGGATGCTACAGTAGCTGCTAATGTTAGCACCTGTATCTGTATTCTGTAACACAAGCATGCACATTCACAAGTGTGTATCAATTCATCGTACATTTTATAGCTTGGCTTTCTTTTGCTTATTTACTTAGTATAGCAGCAGAGCACACAGACATGGTTATGTGTACTTTTAGTGGCTTAACCAGAATGGCTAGTGAGAGCTCTGTGTGTGTTGATGTTGTGTGTGTGTGTGTGTGTGTGTGTGTGTGGAGGGGTGTGGAACAGAAGTGTGATTAACGTTGCATACTGTAGTAGCGTGAACTGTATTCACATAGCAGCGTGAGCTGAGATTGGTTGACTTTTGTGGGGACAGACAGACAGACAGACAGACAGACAGACAGACAGACAGACAGACAGACAGACAGACAGACAGACAGACAGACAGACAGACAGACAGACAGACAGACAGACAGACAGACAGACAGACAGACAGACAGACACCCTGTGCTAGACGGCGTGGTGCCAAAGGGGTAAAATAAAGTTTAAACACAAAATGTAAGAAGAATATAAATTGATCCCAAATAGTTGTAGCAAAAATAGTAGAGAAGAAGCCCGTGGTAATGGTCCCTCTGAAAGGCAAACGAGGAAGTTGTTTCAAGGTTGCAATACTACTACCTGAATCATTATTAAAATATTGGAAATGCATCTCTACTTATTATATTTTCGATTACGATTAGTAGTTGTTTAAATTTTTTTTATAGACAAACCCAAATGAAAGCAATATGGGTTGTTGATCTTTTCAGCTGTGCTGTGTTTTTCCTGTGCGTGCTATCCACTGTAAATTTCCAGTGATATGATGATGTGAAAATCCCTCTCGCAGCAGCTTCAAGATCATCATTGTTCACTGTCTTTCAATAGAACAAAGATGATTTTAGCACTAAGATACTGTTGATAAACTCTATCCTCTCTCTCTTTTTCATCTCTCTCTTTCTCTCTCCTTCTCTCTATCTCTCCCTCTTCCTCTCTCTTTTTCATCTCTCTCTTTCTCTTTTATCTCTCTCTCTGTTTTTCATCACTTTTTCTCTTTGTCATCTCTCTCTCTCTCTCTCTCTCTCTCTCTCTCTCTCTCTCTCTCTCTCTCTCTCTCTCTCTCTCTCTCTCTCTCTCTGTCCCCTCCCTAGCCGTCATACTCCCAGATTTCTTACTCTGTACATTCTTTTTTTGCATGTCTCTGCTAACCTCTCTGTTTTTCTATGATCTCGTTTCATTCTCCTTCCCTCTTATCCTGTATGTATCTATATCTTCCTGCGGTATCTCTCTTCTAAAACGCAGTAGCAGTTCTGTCGGGATGTTTCTCAAGTTGATTGACTTTTCTGTTACGGTAAAACAGACACTCCAGTGCATAAAGTTATTTTTTTTTTATTCATAATTTTCCTCCTTTTTTTCAAATTTCTTTCCTTCTTTTGTTTGGAATGACGTATCCGTTTGGAGGTAAGAATGCTGGACTGGCAGGGAGGTGGGTGGGGGCTCTGCCTAACCAATGAGCTGTGGAGGTTGTGCTTACTTCCCCTCCACTAGCCAATCACGTGTGCATGTCAGTGTAGTTGTTTGGTAGTCAAAAAATTTACGAAATCTGGAATTTACAACTTGCAATCTCACACTTGCAAAAAAGGAAATATGAGATTTGAATGCAATTATTTTGTTAGAATGAACTGCACACAGCATGCATTTTTAGATGCATGTTAATGCAATATCATGTAAGGTATGGATTGGGAATGAGATGTGATTGTGTGTGTGTGTGTGTGTGTGTGTGTGTGTGTGTGTGTGTGTGTGTGTGTGTGTGTGTGTGTGTGTGTGTGTGTGTGTGTGTGTGTGTGTGTGTGTGTGTGTGTGTGTGTGTGTGTGTGTGTGTGTGTGTGTGTGTGTGTGTGTGTGTGTGTGTGTGTGTGTGTGTGTGTGTGTGTGTGTGCAATGTGCGTGCGTGTCTGCGTGTGTGTGTGTGTGTGTCCGTGCGCGTGTGTGTGTTTGTCTGGTGTTTATTGAAGGTAAATAAGTCTGAGATGGATAAGTTATGTTAGGTGTAGTGTAAGCAGAATGAATCTCCCTGCATCTCAAGCACCCTTGTCAAAAAGCCCTCAGAATAAGAACCACACTGTAGGCTACCTATTTCTACAGATGAGTGGCGTACTCACATCTCATTATCTGAAGACTGTAAGCTATAAGTCATATACTGTACACTCACATTTGAAGATAGTATTGTGTACTTTCTGGTGATTTATAACATTCACATTCCAAATGATTTGGCCTGCCCATACAACTGCTATTCAAAATATAATATATATAAAATATGAAATATAATAATAATAATATATATAAGTGGACTTGGACTTGTCTGGTTCTTCATCTGAAGGATTAATTTAATGACTACATGCCCCACCAGCCTCCCCTTAAGGCGTGTCACACGTGGAATACGTCCAGGAGGGCAGTCCTGGTGCATTGCATCGTGGTACTTGGAGTTGGAATTTATAGACCACTACACTTCCGCGTTACATTGAAATCGGGGAGGAGATTGCGGGGGGGTCAAATGAATGAATGTGGATGAGAGCCTTGACATTAAGTGATTGCTGATACGGCTGTGGGGGTGCTAGAGACATGATCGAATAGACTTGTATGCGCCTGAGTCTCCTGAACACGGCGCGAGACATTCCTAATCGATCAGAACTAAATTGGCAGCGAAAAAGACAGTTTTTAAGCATTGATTTCCCCATGCACATGCGCAGATTGGCCACGGAGTGTGACGCAACGCACATCCACCTGGAATGTTCCATTAGAGGGGCATTAGAGGGGGTGTTGTGTTGTGAGAATGATAAGATAGAATTAAATATAGAGTAAAAGGAATACAGTACAAATATACAGAAGTCTACAGTAAGTGTAATATTGCACAGTGTTGTGCATTTATAATCAGTAGCTTAGGCTACATAGTAGGCTAATAACAGCCTATTCTAGTCTAGCAGGTGCTGGTATAGACGTATAATATATGACATATATGACATATATGACATTTTTTGCCTAGATATACGGTATATCTAGGCAAAAAATGTCATAGATGACTGAAAATCAACATTACTAGTCTATACCAGGTGGATGTGCGTTGCGTCACACTCCGTGGCCAATCTGCGCATGTGCATGGGGAAATCGATGCTTAAAAACGGTCTTTTTCGCTGCCAATTTAGTTCTGATTGATTAGGAATGTCTCGCGCCGTGTTCAGGAGACTCAGGCGCATACAAGTCTATTCGATCATGTCTCTAGCACCCCCACAGCCGTATCTGCAATCACTTAATGTCAAGGCTCTCATCCACATTCATTCATTTAACCCCCCCGCAATCTCCTCCCCGATTTCAGAATCCCGGAAGTGTTGCGGTGGTCTATACCTGCCGTTTGCAGATAAGCACAGTTGGACGAATAATGCTTGTTGCATGTTAGCATAGCCCCTGTTTGAGTTCATGCTTTATTATGGCACTGTCTGTGAACACTGACCCCTGACACTTCTGTTTTTTTTTATTCTCTCTACAGCAGCCAAGTGTTTGCTCAACAAGAAAACAGCAGATGGCGTCAAGGTGAGTAGTTCTGCTTTGAAACCAAATAAAGCACTTTGCACTTTTTGGATGGAACGTTACGTGTCTTAGGAGCCTAATGGATGTGCACTTATATGACATCATCATTCAGGGACAGTCCTTCCTAGCACTTCCTTTGTTCTTTTTTATTATGGTTTATTTGGTGTCCATGTAGCTAGTTCCTGCCTGTGCAGAGTCCAATCTGAAGTCTACAAAAATGTAAGGTGTGTGCGCATCTCTCTTTGTGTGTGCGTGCACGTGTGTGTGTGTGTCAAGTCCAGTCAAGTTCCAATTATCACAACTACCTGTCTCAAAGGGCTACGATGGACCGGCATCCTCTAAGTGTGTGTGGGTGTGCGTGTGTCTTCATTCGATGTGCTCGACAGACTCTTGGTGCCTGTAAGTGGAAGTTGGTTTTAGATTGGACCTCTGCACTACAGTTTCCCTGCAGGCTCTCACTGGGCTACAATAGCAGACAATGGGCAATCATAAATCCTTTGCAAAAACAATGATAAATATTCTTTTGCGAGAAGGAAAGCTCAGAGTGTATTCTTACCGGTCTCAGTATGCTCTCCTGTGAAATGTATCGCAATCCGTGTTTATGTCGATCCGTAGGACAACCAGCCAAAGGAGAACAGAAAGGTGTTTTTTGAGCTTCCAGACATTTTATTCCCACAGCCGTGGAAATAAATCTGTTATTAATTATTATGAATACACTGCGCTACAAATAGTTATTACTGTAGGCTACTAGCCAGAAAACTCCAACGTGAGGTCAGGATTTGTCATCAGCCATGTTTGTGTCACACTACTAAGTTCTGGGCTTCTGGGCTTCTGTGACAAAACAAGAGTTTCCCACACAACAACCCCCCCCCCCCCAGCATAGCAGAAGACTTACATGAAAACAACTAGTGTTCTGGAGTGTTCATTATTTAACAGAGTTGTTTATTTCCACAAATGTCCTAATAAATGTGGGCCCAGCTCCCAGCGTCATCCATCTTGCAGATCTGTGAAGAGAAGCAAATAGGTCCATCTCAGGTCTTTGAGGTGGAGTAATCGAGGACACGTGTGACGGGAGGAATTTCTGAAATGGAAGAGGATGGGGTCAATGTTGTCATAGAAGCGTTGTAAAATGGCTTCCCGTTACCACTGGGGGACAAGTTGCATCTTAAGAAGTAGTGTTGTCTTCCAGTGCTGAATAACTTCGGAGATAATGTTGGGACTTTTGACCCGTAATTATTCTTATTATTCAAGAGCCAAGTATGTGTTTGTGGGAAGTGTGTGTGTATGTTTACATTATTTGTGTGTTTACAGTATTTGTGTGTGTTTGTTTATAGAACATGTGTGTGGAAAGTGTGTGTATGTTCACAGTACTTGTGTGTGTTTGTCTACTCTACAGTATTTGTGTGTGGGAAGTGTGTGTGTGTGTACAGTGTCATGTGTCATCTCCCCTCTACACTGCCCCCTGCAGGTCAACAACAAAGCCAACACAGTGACCAGCCCCAAAGAAACAGGCTCTGCCCCTGCACTGGTATACACACCCTCACCTACACCTGCCCCCTCATCCTCACAACCCCTGCGCCTCCCTACCTCAATAGAGGGTATGCACGTGATGTCACAGCCGGCGGGAGTCAGCGCGGCTACACCCACTGAGTGGCAGAAAGAGTAACTGAGTGACAGCGGTAATGTTCCGCTTGAACGCTGCAAAAACACAGAAAAGAAAAGACAAAAGACACATCTAAAATGGGAAGGAGCTGCTGTACGATAGACTGTACAAATAAATTCAAAGAAAGACAGGCAGGCAGAAGCCAAGGCAGCCATGTTGCAGCACATTTTGCCACTCAGTCCGACTCAGGGGGGTGGGGGTATTTTCGTTGGGAAAGTGACGTCAGTGCATGTCCTCTATGCCCCCACTGTGGAGGAGGTACAGGTTCACCCTACCCACTCGGGCAGGGCTCAGATCAATCGCTGTTCACTCCCTCTGTCTTAGATTGATCAGAAACAGATACTGTACACTTGAATTTTAACCAGCGAACAAGAGAATAGGAACTTAGGATGTCGGATATGCGAGAGGTTATGCTGTGGTGAGAGCCACAGACTCTCGTCTGACTAGCTCAAGGTGAGGCTTTCCCTGAATGAAGTGCAGCGCTTGCAGGCATTTTGTCACAGCACAGCATGAGTCACCTCCAGCATACTGGATGCAAGTCATATTGAAACATGATAACTGTATCAGCAACATACTGCACGGCCCTTTATGGATATGAGGAATTTGTCTTGTGACTTTGCTGTGTCCGATATCCTTGAGACGAATGGACCGTATAAGTCCGTCTTAAACATTCAGATGAATCATGTTTCTGAAGATGTTTTTTTTAAAACATGTAACGTTAGAATGTTTCAAGTGAATTCATCAATAAATCAGCAGAGAGAGGAAAAAACAGACTTGAACAGACTTATATGGTTCTTCGTCTGAGGGGTTTGTTTAATCATGCTATCGTTAGAACAAAGGACGCCTGAGCATACTGGATTGGACTGGTCCTAGATCTGTAGCTAGGTGCAACCTCTATCTTGAACCCCCAGCCCTCCTATCCCCTTTCCCAACTGCATGAACCCTCACCTCCTTCCTCATGACATACCTTCACGTATGTTTCTGCCAGACATCGTGTCATGAAATGCATTTGACCTGTGCTATATAAAATAAATCGTTGTTGGAGGCTGTGTGTTGTCTAGGCCTGTGCATGGCTACTGTGTGAGGATGCTCCTTCAGGCTTATACTGATGCTGTATGCTGGTCTGTCTGTATGACTGTCACTCATTGGCTTGCGCATGGTGTTTGCTGATTGGCTACGTGAGATCACATGACTGCTGCTCTGTGTGATGTCAGTGGCTTTCTGTTTTCTCATTTGCTGTCATGTTTATTACGCATGAACACACGCACATGCACATACACCGTCTCTCTCTATCTCTTTTTTCTTTCTCTCTCTCTCTCTCTCTCTCTCTCTCTCTCTCTCTCTCTCTCTCTCTCTCTCTCTCTCTCTCTCTCTATATCTCTCTATATCTCTCTCTCTCTCTCTATCTCTCTCTCTCTCTCTCTCTCTCTCTCTCTCTCTCTCTCTCTCTCTCTCTCTCTCACCACACATACATACACACACACACACACACACACACACTCACACACACACACACACACACACACACACACACACACACACACACACACACACACACACACACACACACACACACACACACACACACACACACACACACAGAAACACAGAGGCAGGATGTCTGATGATGTTTTAATCTAGTGTAATCTGGGTGAGGGATTAGGAGGGCTGAGCTGGTCATCAGGATCGATCCCACTAAAGGTCTGCAGAGCCTCAGACATCTGAAGACAGAACAGAGAAACACATACCCCAACAAACACCAACAGGAAGAGCAAGTTGATCATCTGAAAATAGATTGTTTAAATAAAGAGGGAGTGTGTGTTGAGCAGATGAGAATGTGGTTGACGGGGTGGTTGTGGTGATTAATTCCTTATGTAGCTCATTGATGTACAGTTGAAGGTTTAGACCACATGCCTAGAGTCAAGACCACACTCCCAGGGTCAAGACCA
Organism: Notolepis coatsorum; assembly: GCF_963971535.1. NCBI lineage: Eukaryota > Metazoa > Chordata > Actinopteri > Aulopiformes > Paralepididae > Notolepis > Notolepis coatsorum. The sequence continues at coordinate 38,724,330 of NC_140171.1, forward strand.
CACTCCCAGGGTCAAGACCACACTCCCAGGGTCAAGACCACACTCCCAGGGTCAAGACCACACTCCCAGGGTCAAGACCACACTCCCAGGGTCAAGACCACACTCCCAGGGTCAAGACCACACTCCCAGGGTCAAGACCACACTCCCAGGGTCAAGACCACACTCCCAGGGTCAAGACCACACTCCCAGGGTCAAGACCACACTCCCAGGGTCAAGACCACACTCCTAGGGTCAAGACCACACTCCTAGGGTCAAGACCACACTCCCAGGGTCAAGACCACACTCCTAGGGTCAAGACCACACTCCTAGGGTCAAGATCACACTCCCAGGGTCAAGACCACACTCCTAGGGTCAAGACCACACTCCCAGGGTCAAGACCATACTCCCAGGGTCAAGATCATACTCCCAGGGTCAAGACCACACTCCCAGGGTCAAGACCACACTCCCAGGGTCAAGACCACAACCATAGGGTTAAGGCCACTCCCATAGGGTTAGGACCACATCCATAGGGTCAAGACCACACCCATAGGGTTAGGACCACATCCATAGGGTCAAGACTACTACCCCCAGGGGAGCTCCAGTAGCTCACCGCGTACCTCGAACGCTATTTCGGCGTCGGGGACAACCGTGCGCGTCACGGATCTGGGGTAGCGAGTTCGACTCCCGGACAAGCCGTACTTTCTCAGAGTGTCTTTCCCCCCATCTACACCCCCATTCAACCTGTTTCTGTCGGTCATACTTGACCAGAAAAAGCGATAAAACGCGAAAAGAACCAGCTGACTGGTCAAAGTTTAAAAAAAAGACTACTACCCCAGGGTCAAGACCACTACCCCAGGATCAAGACCACACCCATAGGGTCAATACCACACCCATAGGGTCAAGACCACTACCCCATGGTCAAGACCACTACCCCAGGATCAAGACCACACCCATAGGGTCAAGATAACACCCCTAGGGTTAGGACCACAACATACCCATAGGGTCAAGACCACACTCCCAGGGTTAAGACCACACCAATAGGGTCAAGACTCAAGACCACACCCATAGGGTTAGGACCACACTCACAGGGTCAAGACCACACCAATAGGGTCAAGACCACACTCACAGGGTCAAGACCACACCAATAGGGTCAAGACCACACTCACAGGGTCAAGACCACACCCATAGGGTCAAGACCACACTCCCAGGGTCAAGACCACACCCATAGGGTTAGGACCACACTAATAGGGTTATAACCACATCCATAGGGTCAAGACCACACCCATAGGGGTCAAGACCACACCCCCAGGTCAAGGAGAAGAGAGCTGTAGCTACACATGCACTTGTGCACACACTGCTTTTGCATTTTTTCCTGTTATGTCTTTCTTTACTAATTTCTTTCCTCACTTTAATTTCTCTTCTCTTCTCTTCTCTTCTCTTCTCTTCTCTTCTCTTCTCTTCTCTTCTCTTCTCTTCTCTTCTCTTCTCTTCTCTTCTCTTCTCTTCTCTATCTGTTCAGGAACCACAGACGACTGTGATCCACAATCCAGCGGATGGCAACAAGGTATTACAGTGTACCTGCACTTTTCATCTTTACTTTTATGTTTGATTGCATACATAATATTCTGTATTAACATTGTACTGTATGATCCACTGATGTGTCTTAAGAAAAATGCTGTTCCTTTTCACTTTCTCCATAGGCCCTTTCTCATTAGCCTACATGGCCTTGCTGTTATCATCTGGGGCATGGTCCCTTTAACCCTTCCACTACCACACTACAGAAGGTTAACCTTTCACTACCACACTACAGATGGTTAACCCTTTGTAGTGTGGTAGTGAAAGAGTTCATTCACATATCTTAAAACTAGTGGTGGGACTCGATAAAAATGTGTACTCGAATTAATTCAAGACTATAGTTAATTAATCGAAATTAATCACATTTTAATCACATATCAATATTTGATGCGAAAAGCAAAACTTTTCAATTCAAATGAATTTTGGTATACGAGTGAATCAATGAATATACATTATACACACGTTTAAGCAGCAAAATCCTGTATTAGCTACTACACAGTAGTGTTGTAAAAAATATCGATTTTTCGATACATATCGATTCTGAATATTTAAAACGGTTTCAATACTCATTTCCCGCAATATCGATATTTAATTATTCATAAAAAATAAAAATAATATATATATTTTTTATAAGGAAGTTGCATTGTTCATTTCAATACCTCTAATAGTACAGTAGTCCACACACACACACACACACACACACACACACACACACACACACACACACACACACACACACACACACACACACACACACACACACACACACACACACACACACACACATGTGCATTCAGTTAAGTTGGAATATGACTGTAATACAAACAGTTCAGTTTGTCAGGTACATGCAACACAGATTACAGTGTTTACATCTGTCTGCTTGAGAAAATACCATGTTCTGCAATAAAAATGATTGAAGTGAGATGAACAGACTGAACTTTATTTTATTAGATAAAACATGTTGACAAAGTTTTACTTTGCAGTTGAAAAAAGGTAATACATTAAATTTGATAAAAAATTTATTAAAATAAATGTCATGTTATGATGAATTGAAAATGGGGGACCCTGATGTAAACAAGACAAAAGTCTTTCTCTGGTCTGCATCCCCTTAACAATTGTGTGTATTGAGCTGTACTGTATTGTACCCATTCTGCAATCTGTTACAATTTGCAATCAATCAATCTGTTATGCTTAACACGCAGTACTATTAACTTTACTTAATTTCTAAGATTATATCATTTAGTTATTATGGGTTATTAGTTATGTGTGCTCTAAAGATAAACAAAGGGTTTTAAAAGTGTTATATTTATCTTCTCTTATAGTACCAGAGAGAAGCTGAGGAGAATCAACCAGCAACAAAAGCTAAATTTATTTAAAAAAAATTATATATTTATCTTTTTTTTCTTCTTTTTTTTACATTTTAAGATTGAACCTAAGATTTTCCCTGTGGTATCGAAAATGGTATAGAATATCGATACTTTTCAAGGTATCGTATAGAAGTTCGAAATTCCAGTATCGTGACAACACTACTACACAGACCAACAGCAGATCAATGCAATTTTTAACAAAGTGCAGCAATTTTTGGAATAATATATATATAGCGCAAAGGACCTTTTGTAAACTCAAGCACTTTCGAGGTAAAAGTAAAACGCAGTACTTTCAAGTACATTCCAGTTGACCATTGGAAAAAAAAACTCTTGATTGATCTCAAGTACTCTTATTTAAAAAAATGTATGAACAAACCAGACTGGCGGCTGATTGGCGCAGTGGGCAAAGCGCTCGCCACTAACGCAAGAGACGCTGGGTTCGAGCCCAGCTTTCTGCATTGCTACCGGCTGGCCGGTCGTTCATACTAACACAATTGGCAAGTGTTAGAGGGTGGGAAAGCCGGTGGGTGGGGATTGGACGTTGTGGACAGCGACTCCTACAGGTCGGTTTGGTGACGCCGGTGCGGCAGAAGCAGGAAGTAGCGGGGGCAGCGTGAGCCTCCCACGCGTTACTCCTCGCCACTGAGAGTTCGAGCTGCTGCGGTGAAAAGATGCGACAGGCTGCGTCCTCGTGTACCGGAGGGGACACGTGATGCAAGGCTTCTGTCCTCACTACAGCCGACCAGTGGGAGGCATAGTCTAGCAACGTTCAAGACAGGGGAGGGAAGAATTGGATAATACGAAATTGGGATGGGAGAAAGATAGAAAAATGGGGAGAAAAAGTGGATCAAAAAAACAAACCAGACTAAGAAAAAAAGTTATTTGCGATTTATTATACTTTATACTTATAGCACATGCATGAGTCTGGTCTCCTTTGAAAGGTAACATTCTTACACAATAAAGAAAAATCATCATGCGATTAAATGCATAATTTTCTTTTACTTTAAATTATTTATGTAGTTAATAAAAAATTATAAATAAAAAAAAATCTAACCCTAACTAACCTTACTGTCATGCACTAATAAACTAACTGTACAGTGTAGCACTCAACACTTTGATGAACATTGTTACTCAGCTGATAGAGTTGTGCCCTTCCTGATGACTTGTCATACAGAACTTGTAAGTTGCTTTGGATAAAAGCGTCAGCTAAATTACTAAATGTAAATGTAAATGTAAATGTAATTAATCGAAATGAATGCGATAAAGTCCCAGCCCTAAAACTAGGGCTGTCAGTTTATTGCATTAATTAGATTAATTAATTACACAGCAAAATATCACGTTATGAAAATGAACTAAAAATGTATTAAAATATATATATTTTTTTTAAATAAAAATGTTTTTAAATGTTTTTCTTTTTTATCTCATTCATTCCATAATAACGTAGAATAAACATTTACAAACTTAAAAAAAAAATTGTCCATTTGCATGTTCTTGGTATCTGATTCTAGGGACATCTATGGATCTCAGGGAATGTATTCCCAGTGTCAGAAATACTGTGGGCGGAATCCACAGAGAATGGATTGCGCGAAGCAAATTGCATTCACGGAGCCTGCTCTGCGTCTACGAGGTATCCACAGAAGCACATTGCTCGATGAGATACCAGCGCAGACACACCCAATATGTGTGGCTGCAAGCAGTCTGCACTCTGCACTCCTGACAGCGCTCTTGGCAGAAATGTGTCTGTCGAAATGTAGCGTGCTGTCAAGTTTAGCGCGCTGTCCAAAAAAAGAAAATAAATTAGAAATCAAGAAATCACTCCATCCATTAACTCAACTGGACTGTCATACTATTCATTTGCATTGCACTTGGGACATTGATATTATATTATTGATGTTATTATTTATACATGCTATATTCAGTATGTTTGTATGTGGTGATGCTCTAAACTCAATTTCGTTGGACCAACAATGACAATAAAGATTATATTCTTTTGCACTCCTCTATACATTACGAAGTAAACGAAATACAATACAAAATGAACGGAATACTAAAGAAAATAGATCTTATGAGTTATGAACAGTATCTAACTTTCTTTTATTTTTTTTATTATCTTTTTCCCCCTCCTTTTTTCCGATTTTTCTCCCATCCCACTGTTAGTCGTTATGCCAATTCCCAACCCCCTTCCTGGTTTTTGCGCACCCCCCCCTACTGTTGGTCCGGGAGGCCGGAGACTGTCACATGCTTTCCTCCGACACATGTGCAGCCAGCCGGCAGCCAGCCTGGCAGCGCAGATTCTCACCGGGAGAGTGTAACGTGTGGAAGGTCACACTACCTTTCTCCAGATCCTACCCTCGCTGTGCAGGCGCCCCGACCCAACTGTAGGGGTCGCTGTCCACAACGCCCAGGACCCACCCACGGCTTCCCTCCCCCTAACTCAGCCAAACGAGTTAGTATAGCGATCAGCCCAAGCCAAGGCAATGCTGACTCTCCGGGAGTCGAGACCGCAGCCTCTTGCATTGGTGACGAGCACAATCTCCGCTACGCCACCTGACCGCCTGTGAACAGTATCTAACTTGTTCGAGAAATATAAAGCCGAGTGCCATAGCCTTCGCAACGCAATATCAGATAAGGCTATCTGACATTTCAAATGCTTGCTTCTGAGATGATGATCAATACAATAAACATTTATTTCTGATATAGGTGCATAGCAGTAATGCAATGTCATGATTATTATTATTCTGAAGTTATTATTATTATTATTATTATTATTATTATTATTATTATTATTATTATTATTATTATTATTATTATTATTATTATTATTATTATTATTATTATTATTATTATTATTATTAAATTAAAGATTCATTTATAATTAATTAATAAGAACTCGTCTCCTTCACTATAATCTAAATTAAATCAGATATAGGCCAGGTCTTTACAACTTAATAAAGAATATATATTAAATGGGATAGGAACTAAATTAAATGTACCATATACAATGAAATAATAGACACAACTGGTGGCTTGATCTAGGAACTAGCCTACAACTATCTTACAACTATAATAAATATCTTAGTTGGGAACAACATTGACATAGCAAAGCAGTGTACAGGTACAGGTACAGTATTTATTATTGAGTTCAAACTTTGTATTCAGAAGCAGTGTTTCCACTCGATTCTGCCACAATAATTTAACTGAACCGGAACTGGAACACACTTTGCACCCTATAAGAACTTGCAGACAAGCTTTTCTTTTCTTTTCTCTTTTCTTTCCTTTTCTTTTTGTATCCTACCGTGTGCATCCAGTGTACAAACATGCCACAAAACACTATGAATACATTACTTCTGTTGCTTAGTAACATATACACATTACTGACTCCTTGGTTGCATGTGTTGTCCTCCTCCAGGAATCCATAGAGAGTGCCAACACGACTATAGAAGATGAGGATGTGAAAGGTAGGGAGACTCTTCTCTCTTCTCCTCTGTCTCCTCTACACTGGCCACTGTACAGTCCTACCACACCGTGTTTATCACCGTCTGTCCTGTTTGCTCCCAGTGAGCCTGACTGTCTTGAATCTGCCCCAAACATTTTCCCTTTTTTGTGGTCGTCAACCCCTATTCTATAATGTGTTATGTATCCTCTTTGTCTCCCTCCTCTTCCTCCTAGCAGTAGGGCTGTTAAAATTGGGCAAAAATTATGTTTGATTATTCCTTCTAAAAAAACACACATAGGTTTGAACTATTCGAATATCTAGTATTGCGCAGTATGTCCACAAGAGGGCAAACCAATACAACAAGAGGCATAAATATAGTATAGGTGATATTTATTTAAACATAAACATGACATGAATGTAGGTGACGGCCTTGAACGCAGTCAAGTTGGGAGAACAAAAAAGTAAACATTAACATGAACATAAGATCTACATACCCAGTACACCATACTCATGTCCTTGCTTGAACGAAATAAGCCTCTTCGTGCTGCAGATAGCGAGCTTGTGGCGGGCGGTGTAAAATAGTAGTTAAGATGTGGCTGTTTGGGTGGAATTAGGCCATTAGGCCATGCTCATTTGGGTGCATATTTTTTAGATGTGTCCTCAGGTTGCTAGTGGTGGAATGGGAATGGTAGGCCATCTGACCGAAAAGTCTTTTAGATAGTTCAGAGTGCAAATCACTCTCTCCACAGCCGAGTTGGGTTTCCAAATTCTGCCATCATTGCCACACAGTTGTTGTTGAATTATTGGCTTGTTTCAGCTCAAGGGATCGACCTACATATAATTTTCAATCCACTATGAAATGGAAGTGACATCCTGACTCCTGTCTGTCATGCAGTGCATTGATCGCAACGACCCACGCGATTAGTTGAAAATTAATAAATTATCCATTTTCACAATCTAATGTATTTTTTTTTAGTTTGTTACAATTTGAATATAGAATATTCACTGACAGCCCTACCTAGCGGTCCTACTTTGTGTTTCGCTTTCCTGTGATTGTCCTTTGGATGTTGCCATTGGTTACGTCGATAACACACACCGTGCTTTTATCCCATATATTTTTGAGTATAATCAAATGCTCTTTCTTTCTATTTCTGAAAGACCTTTCTTTTTTCTTCTTCCATTTCTCCATTGTTGTTTTTTTCCGGATGTCCATGGTTTGATTTCACATGGTCCCTGTCCTGCTTTCACACACACACACACACACACACACACACACACACACACACACACACACACACACACACACACACACACACACACACACACACACACACACATCCTTAACACTCAACCACACAATCTCTTCCAGTCCTTCGTCTGGGCAGCTTAGTGGGCAGTCTCTTGAGCTCAAAGGGACGTTACTCCCAGATGTCTGAGCCAAGGCAGACTCCCACCTCCTCAGTCCAGAGTAAGTCCCTCCTTGAGTGGGGGAGACGCCTCCACCCCATTTCTGCACTCAGTCGTCCCTGGGGAAGACTGCTCTCCCTACCCACTACCCACTACCCCAGACAGTAGGTTTTCTTCCTACGGTGTTGTCCCTCCCTAACCTCTCCATGAGCCCCATCAGACCACAGAGGAAAACGTTGGCTAAGTCAAACCTCTCCTCAGTGGGAATCCATGGTGCACTTGAGGAACAATAGGCCTTGCACCGAATGTTTACAATGCCCATTTGTCCACCATGTTGGAGGAAACAACGGTTGTTACGTGCAGCACAATGGTTACTATGTGTTGATATATGAGAAATATATCAACAAAAATTGTTTCATGCTATTCCTGTGTTTGTATTTATTTTATGTATTAACACACAGTTAATACATTTTCATTTCAAATGTGGTTACCAATGGGTTACAGGCAGCCATGTTGGAAGAAAGAGAACTACACAAACATTCCGCAGCAAGGCCTCTATTGTGATTCCAAGTGTCTCATGGTAACTCGTGAAGGATATTTGGGTATTAGAGATTGTAGCTTCTTGTGTCGCACTGAGCGCCATCACCCTCCTTCCCCTGTGGTGGTAACGAACCAAAGCTTCCGTGTTTCTGACCCCTGGCGTCCTGCCAAGTCCTTGCTGCTGTTCCCTGGGTTCTATGTCCTCAAGATACAGATTCTGTTCTCTGCTCTCCCTTGGTCCTTTGTTCTGACAAACCCAAACAATGATTCATACCTTCATACAGTCTGGAGCTGACTCACACATACATGCGTATGCGTGGCTGCACAGATCAGCCCGTACACACGAGTGCGCACACACACAGCGTTTCATACTCAAAATGTACTCATGCATACACATACAGTACATAACAAGCAAGCCTGTGTATGTGACCATAAGCACACATTTGTTTGATAATCTGTGCATACCAGTGGCGGCTGCTGAATTTTTTTTTTGGTGAAGCAACATTTTTATTTTTAAAACATCCCCCACTGTGTGTGTCAGTGGTGGCTGGTGAGCTAAAAAATTGGGGAGGACGGGAGAGATAACAATTTTTTTATAAAGAAGTCCGAAGTTCAAGCTTTCTTTAACTACGAGGCATTTATTCCTCGTATCATTTTTTTTTATATAATATCAAACAGAATACTGAGTCTGTGCTAACCGAATACAGAAGCTATGTTTGCTGTATTTTGGGGGGAAACATTATCTTTGACCTGTATTGGTCCCCTTGATACCACATTGTTGGGTATGGCCTATGACACTTGGCCATAGTGCAGGGTCTTGTGAGGTCAAACCGTTAGTCGTGGTGGTGATACTTCTGCTTGTAGAGGTGGGTGACACGTCATCTTCATGATGGGCAGGTGTTATGGTCTCACTGAAGGTGGATGTTGACGGACAGGGTTCCTGCAAGTTTCAACAGGTTACATTTAAGACTTTTTAAGACCTTTTTAAGACCACTTTCAATAGAATCTAATACGTATTTCATTGCCATACCAGCAAAGAACTATTAAGGAAAATGACGTAATTCCATATGTATTGGCCTGATAGGCTATTACCATACTGCTTACTTTGCAGCCCGGACATTTCCCCCCAAACACATTTAAACATGATACAGAGAAGTTATTGCAACATAGAAGTAATATTCCTAATCCAATAACATTTTACCTGACTTTTTAAGGGCCAAAATTCTGATTATTAAATGTAAGACTTTAAGAATCCTGGACAAACGGTTATGAATATTAGCACTTTGAAAGGGATCATGTACCTTGGCTAGTGTGTCCTCCTGAGCTTGGTCAATATCCACCTGGGCACATTATAGGCAGGAGGTGGGGTGCCGAAATACTTCAATAATGACCCTAGGAGAGATAAGAAAATTATATAATTATAGTAAAAAGCATTGCATTCATCATAGCATCATAGCACCACTAAAATCACAAGAACAGCTACAGTAGCAAAGTTAATAATATGTTCAAGTCACCAACAGTATTTATGAGCTTTTGAAAAGCAAATATATTACAACGTGCATTTTTCACAAAATGAAACAATGAGACACTAGACGATTGCATGTTAGTGTGAAAAACATGATAATTGAGTGTTCCTGTCCTTTACAGTTAGCTAGCTAGGTTATTAACTAACAAAATAACGTGAGACCTAGCTAGATTACTAACGTTAGCTGGAGAGTTTGAAAGTATCTCACCCAGTAATTAAGGCTATACCATTACTAAACAACAGCATTCGGTTATTTGCTTAATCAGTAGATTTTCTGCTCTACTTACCAGTGGCTCTTTTTTTCCCCCCCATCTTTTTTTCTGATCCAGATGCATAAGTCCTCTTCATTTTGCTGGTTTATACTTCGGTCCTAATCTTGGCTCAAAGTAAAAAATTTACGTGAAGGTGAAGCTAGCTACAACAACTAGCGTTATCCTACAGTAACGTTACACTGACTAGTGTACAGGGCTGTCGGCTAGGAAGCATTGTATAGGAACTGGTGTTCTCTGAATGGCTGGAAGGGGTGTCAATCATGTTCAGGTCGAGAACATGCATCATTTGAAAGAACGCGCATGATTCAAACGAATAGGTGAAACAGTGCTTCACTAGGTGTGCATTAAAACGTGTCATAAACCATAACTATCCAATCAACAACTTATAAGGTACTATTTCGACTTGGTTAGTAAAGCAGAACACTCCCCTGTGTCACCTGAAAGGGGCACTGTTTTGCACAGATACCCACAGTGGAATTTTTTTGGTTTGATTCACAGAGGAAATAGTCATTCTAATGAAATGTTGACATCTAAAAAATATGTTTTATGTAATATGTGTGTTGTGTTTTTTGTTTGTCTGTTTTTTGGTGAAGCACTGCTTCACCTGTTGTCTTATAGAAGCCTCCTCTGGTGCATACAGCCATGAGAGCATATACACATATGAACACACTGTATCTCACTCATGGACATTAGGATACGGCTTTTTTTCTGTTTATCGCAACAGAGCCTAAATAGTTCTCTCTTGTTGTGTAGGCGATGAGGTGATGATTATTATATTTAACATGCTTTTTTGTTGTAAAAATTGTAAGTCGTTTTTTCACTATCCCCCAGCCTGCACCAATAACAATAAAGGTAATTGTCGACATCTCCGTAGCAAGCAATTGCATTGGTTTATTTGAGGTCTTTTTTAGCTCTTGCTCTGTGAACGGAATTCGTATCATTTTCTTGCCTGATGTCGCTATTAGTCATGGAAGTCACTAGTATCTATTTTGTTATATCACTTAGAACTGAAACAGCAGCAATATTTTTAAATGCACTTTTGAGAGTGCCTTCCATGTCTAATAACTTTGATATCCCGCTAATTTGTAGAGTAGCACTATTTGCAAAAAAAATGTGGTACACACTCAGACCTTACATTTGCCTGATATATAGTAATATCTGGCTGGATTCTGAACCCAGTGTGAGATCATTTAATCGGTCGGTTGATGTTTTGCGATTGTGTGTTGTAGCTCGTAAACAGGAAATCATCAAAGTGACCGAGCAACTGATCGAGTCCATCAACAATGGAGACTTTGAGGCCTATGCGTAAGTTTCCTCCTGTGTGTGTGTGTGTGTGTGTGTGTGTGTGTGTGTGTGTGTGTGTGTGTGTGTGTGTGTGTGTGTGTGTGTGTGTGTGTGTGTGTGTGTGTGTGTGTGTGTGTGTGTGTGTGTGTGTGTGTGTGTGTGTGTGCCAATATGTCTGACTATTTCCTAAAACGTTTCACTCCTATGTTTTGATCGACCAGGAAGATCTGTGACCCTGGGCTGACCTCCTTTGAGCCCGAGGCTCTGGGCAACTTGGTGGAGGGACACGACTTCCACCGCTTCTACTTTGAGAACGGTGAGTTGTTGTCATGGCGGGGGCGGGGCAAAAAAAAGCAACAACAAAAAACAGGCACTTCTTTTGAAATACAAGGAGCTCCCTGCTGCATAGGGGTGCAGCCTATAGGAGAGGAGCATGATTTTTTTTCCGTAGCCTCTGTGAGCGAAGGCGCTCTTTGATTGCAGCGAAGAAGAAAAAGACGCTCTCCGAATGGCTAACCCTAACTCTAAGCATAACCACGTCGAAAGAAGGCTTAAGCATAACCACTTCGAAAGAGGGCCTAAGCATAACCACTTCGAAAGAGGGCCTAAGCATAACCACTTCGAAAGAATGCCTAAGCATAACCACTTCGAAAGAATGCCTAAGCATAACCACTTCGAAAGAATGCCTAAGCATAACCACTTCGAAGCAGAGAATTATGTACAAGGCGGAAGAGACCCTTCGGAGCTAAACCAGTCAGAGAGGGTCTTTTCTTCTTCGCTGTACATGGCCTAGCCAATCAGAGAGCGTCTTCTTCAGAGAGCGTCTTCGCAAACAGAACTCCAGTTTGAACAAGCTGACTCTAGAGCTATGTGGCAGGGGCTCAAAACGATGACAGACTACAAAGGCGCCTCCCTCAAACTGAACAGTGACATCTCCTTAGCAAATGACCTCAATACCTTCTATGCGAGGTTTGATGCTGGTAATAACAACACCAGCTCACAAGCCACGGCAATGGGGGGGGGGGGGGGGTCGGCTGCTGATGGAGGCGCAGTGTTCAGGGTAACAGAGCATGAGGTGAGGCGGACCTTTAAAAAAGTGAATATCAGGAAGGCAGCAGGTCCGGACGGCATCCCCGGCCGCGTCCTAAAAGTCTGTGCCGACCAACTGGCCCCAGTATTCACTGACATATTTAACCTGTCCTTAGAACAGGCTGTCATCCCCACCTGCCTGAAGAAGTCCACTATTATCCCTGTACCCAAAAAATCCAAGCCTGCTTGCCTCAACGACTACCGCCCTGTAGCTCTCACCTCCATAGCCATGAAGTGCTTTGAGAAGCTAGTAAAGGGCTACATCTGCTCCTCCCTCCCCATCAACATGGACCCCCTGCAATTTGCATACCGCCCCAACAGGTCCACGGAGGACGCCATAGCCCATGTGCTGCACACAGCAGCATCACACCTGGACAAGAGGCAGGGGAAATATGTGAGAATGCTATTCATCGACTACAGCTCGGCATTCAATACCATAGTCCCCTCCATACTCATAGCCAAGCTCAGGGACCTGGGCTTGAACTATGACCTCTGCCAGTGGGTCTTGGACTTCCTGACTGGCAGACCCCAGGTGGTGAGAGCAGGCAACTGCACCTCCTCATCCATCACCCTCAACATAGGGGCCCCCCAGGGCTGTGTTCTGAGTCCCCTCCTCTACTCCCTGTACACACACGACTGTGTGGCTCAGCGGAGTAGCAATACAATCATCAAATTTGCTGACGACACAGTGGTGGTGGGCCTGATCTCTGCCAACGACGAGAGGGCCTACCTGGAAGAGGTCAAGGTCCTGGCGGGATGGTGCCAGGAAAACAGCCTCTCCCTGAACGTCAGCAAAACAAAGGAGATGATTGTGGACTTCAGGAGGTCGGGGGTCAAGGACTACAGCCCCCTCAGCATCGACGGGGCACCGGTTGAGAGAGTCAACAGCTTTAAGTACCTCGGAGCCTACATATCCGAGGACTTGACATGGACCACACACATTGACAGTGTTGTGAAGAAGGCACGACAACGCCTCTACTTCCTCAGGCGCCTAAGGAAGTTCCAAGTCAGTCAGAAGATCCTTAAGAACTTCTACTCATGTACAATAGAGAGCATCTTGACCGGCAACATCACCTCCTGGTTTGGGAATAGCACTGCACAAGACCGAAGCAGACTACAAAGAGTGACACGTTCAGCCGAACGCACAATTGGAGGGGGGCTCCCCACCCTCCAGAACATTTACAACAAGCGTTGCAAGGGCAAGGCTAAGAGAATCATTAAAGACTCCAGTCACCCGAACAACTGCCTCTTTGAACTGCTGCGGTCAGGCAAGCGATACCGGAGTCTCAAGGCGAGCACAGAAAGACTCAGAAGAAGCTTCTATCCCCAGGCCATCAGGCTGCTAAACGAACAATGAACACTACACAACAACAACCACCAAACGCACATAGCACACACATCCACACGCACACACTCACTTTAAACAAACACACTGTAGCACCCACTCCACACACTTTATAGCACGCACCCACTTTAAACAAACACACTGTAGCACCCACTCCCCACACTTTATATTTATTGATGAAGGATTGCACTACAACTCGTACACCTTACTGTAAATTGTACCTAAATTGTACCTCATCCCATTTCTGCTTTGCACTATATAGTACTGTACATTAGTACACTGCATAGTATTGTATATTATATGGTAACTCAGAACATTGTACATATGTCTATACCGAACACTGTGACCTCATTTTCTTCTTCTAAATTACATGCTATACTATGTTATTTGATACTATCTTGTCTAGCACAGTCTCTGGAGCGTAACAGTGAGAAGCATTTTGTATGAAAGTATTCTGTACTTCTGTATGACAACTATTAAAGAAACTTGAACTTGAAACTTGAAACTTGAACAGAGGCTACGGGGAAAAAATCACACGGGAGAGGGAGCCTAGGGCTGGTTTTTGCTTAACCCTTTCACTACCACACTACAGAAGGTTAACCTTTCACTACCACACTACAGACGGTTAACAACGGTGTGGTAGTGAAAGGGTTAACCTTCTGTAGTGTTGTTGTGAAAGGGTTAACCCTTTGTCGTGTGGCAGTGAAAGGGTTACCCTTCTGTATTGTTGCAGTGAAAGGGTTAACCCAGTGCCTTACACTGTAATTATAACTACTTACCTAAAACTATAGTCTACCCATATCATGTTGTATGATAGCATGCACAATAATGCTGTATATACTGTGTATTTATATATTATGTATCCACATTTGCGCCACTGGTGCAGTAGCGTCTCTGGTTACCGAATTACCCTAAATAAATTGGACACACCCAAGTATGGTAGGGCCCTGAGATTGTGTCTGCAACAAACAAAACATGGACATTGTTTGCTCTGGTCCATTTGCATACAAGTGAGCAAGTGTCTCTCTACTGTTAGTTCATATCCACGTTGTTTACTGGCAAATATGGCCTGTTTGTAAATTGTTCTTTTTCAGTTAGGTTTCTTATTGCGTTGAAATCACTCTCACTGTCAAACAAATAGAGCAGAGGAGCACAACGGCAGTTTCTTTCAGGTTTTGCCTTAAATTAAGTGTTCTCACTCATTACTCACGTTAATCCAAACAATAAGCCATCATCTAAAAGTTACACATGAATAGTGAAACATGTGTTTATAAAATATTGGAAAGGGAGATGCTTTTGCTTAACGTGAGTGAATCATGGACAGTATGGTGGGAAGTAGGGGCACTGCCCTAGTGGTAGTGGGTCAAATATTATAGAAATTGATTTTGGCCAGTCAAAATAAACAATTAACAATTAACATGCACCATTGGAAAGCTTAAGGAATTATTTGAGATGCAGCTCAATACTGTATGTGAATATTCTGTCTATTAATATGCAATAAACATTGCGCTATCTTAAAGAAATGAGCCTGCTAGAACCCGCGAAAGCCGGCTAATCCACAGGGGGTCCGTCGGGATTATGGGGCAAAAAAAGGAGAAAGGAATACAGAGGACATGACCTCAGTGTCCTCAATGGTAGCTACAGCCCTGGTGCACTAGGCTACTAAGGCATGGCTGTGATTATACCCTTGTACTGAAAACACTCAAATTAATAATGACTGCTATAAATGGCAGAACGTCCTCTGTCTTGCTAAGAATAGGACAGATAAACCAGATGGCCCAGAAACCTCAATCACATGTCAAGCCTATTGTTGTCCAATGTCCAAAACCATGGAGGCTTATGGAGGCTTTTTCCCCGTATAGATTTGATCAATCAATTACTCCTTTACAGTAGTACCAGTATATCACACATCAGAGAATAGTGTATTTTAGTCTTGAATAAAAGCAAAGAGCACAGTGTTTTAAATTTCACAGTGTGGCTAATATTTAACTACCCTCTGCTCACCCAATTTGGAAAAGAAAGAGGCCCAGGCACTGTAGCTTTCATTATCTTGCGGTATAAAAGTACAAGTTAAGCGTTCATTTTAACAAGCCATCCTGTCTTCTGTTCCAGCGCTGTCTAAAGGGAACAAGCCGGTGCACACCATCCTGCTGAACCCCCACGTGCACCTGATCGGGGAGAACGCAGCATGCATCGCCTACATCCGGCTGACCCAGTACATGGATGGCAGCGGCATGCCGCGCACCATGCAGTCAGAGGAGACCCGTGTCTGGCACCGCCGTGACAGCAAGTGGCAAAACATCCACTTCCACCGCTCCGGATCGCCCAGCGTCCCCTCCCAGTAAGACACACACACACACACACACACACACACACACACACACACACACACACACACACACACACACACACACACACACACACACACACACACACACACACACACACACACACACAGACACACAGACACACATACTCATCACCTCCCAGTAAGAGACACACACACTTATCACCTCCCATTAACACAATCTCTACCACGCAGTTTGAGCATCTTATAGTCTTATCTGCCAGCGCTGTAAGCCTATGGAGTCGCTCACCTTCTTTGCTGGGCTATAACTTTTTAAATATTATAGCTATATCGACATTACTATGGCCCATTCAACATCGGGTATCTATCGTTCCGGATGTGGGAACGTTATATTTTTCCATTCATACATTGTCGTGTTAATACCGTCGTGAATATAAGTATGTTTTTAGAGTGGTCTGCAGTAATTCCTAGAACGCGAGTTATAGGCCCTGATGCATATTATACATAATCGATTGGCGTTTCGTCCCTATACACGCTACATTAAAAAATTCAAATGCATATGATCGGTATACATTATGCTCCATCATGCGTGAAGGAAAGGGGGAGGGGGGGTCGTTTGATGATTCCTTGATTGTCAGTAACGGCTTTCTTTAGTACAACATCATACGTTGATGAGATGGATTGCAATTAAATAAATGGACAATCGAGCTGGAATTAATCCTCTTACCTGTGGCCGATGAGTCTGGAGAAAAAATATTCCAATTATTTGATTTCCATCTGCTAGATCCGTTTTCCGTTTGTACAACGCAATAAACGCCGAACGAATATTGATTCTTGCTTCTCGAAAGCTATCCAATGTACTAGAGTGTTTGTCTGGATCCACATAACAAGAGAGCTCTGCCCAGAACATATTCACCAATGCACAGAGCGCCCCATCCTGTTTAGAGTGGGTGCAACATCACCCGAAATCCACCAGGCGGCGGTATTGAGCCGTTGCAATATCAGACAGAGTCCAGAGTCTCCCAGAGCCTTGCTGGATGAATTATGAATGGCAATAGCGAATAAAGGAAATAACGATCATAAAAACGAGTAAACTCGTTATTGGCGCAATTCGATTGGTGGGCAATAACGAGATAACTCGTTCTTGGCGCAGAAGCAGTTAAGAGACACACACACACACTCATCACCTCCCAGTAAGAGACACACACACTTATCACCTCCCATTAAGAGACACACACACATTCATTATCTCCCAGTAAGAGACACACATACTCATCACCTCCCAGAAAGAGACACACACTTATCTACTCCCATTAAGAGACACACACACTCGTTATCTCCCAGTAAGAGACATGTGCACTCATCACCTCCCAGTAAGAGACATGTGCACTCATCACCTCCCATTAAGAGACACACACACATTCATTATCTCCCAGTAAGAGACACACATACTCATCACCTCCCAGTAAGAGACACACACACTTATCACCTCCCAGTAAGAGACACACACACTTATCTCCCAGTAAGAGACGCACACACTCATCACCTCCCAGTAAGAGATGCACGCACTCATCACCTCCCAGTAAGAGATGCACGCACTCATCACCTCCCAGTAAGAGACACGCGCACTTATCTACTCCCATTAAGAGACACACTCTTAAGTCTCACTAAGTTTGCCAATAGGGATGTATCAGTAGTATTGGCAGTGGTAGTAGTCATAATAGTAATCCACTATATTTTTTTATTTTCTAAAAAATAAACCAGTTCAACACAGGTAACCACTTTTGCTTCATTTCTTTGATGGCTCAAATGTATGCTCTAGTCCAGTGGTTCCCAAACCTCTCCTCGAGACACCCCAGCCGTTCCATGTATTTGTTAAATTCCACCACCAGCACACCTTGATTCAACTAATAAAGGGCTAGTTAAGTTGAATCAGGTGTGCTGGTGGTGGAATTTAACATACATTGAACGGCTGGGGTGCTTCGAGGAGAGGATTGGGAAGCACTAGTCTAGTCGATTTTGTGTTTTGAGCACAACGTTCATCATAGATCTAGCCTCTTTATTTTGCTCTCAAAGTGCACCAGATTGATGCATTTAACTTTAAAATGTACACACAAAAAAAAGTTCCCGGGGGGCATGCCCCCGGACCCCCCTACAGGGTCAGAGGTTCACCCCCCATAGTCTCTGAAAATCCTGTGGGAAACACGTACCTCTAGAAAATACTATATAAAAACATTGATCTAAATGTTGGCAATATGCTTCAATCATTTATTTGGTCAATTATAAGTCTTAAAAACCTTAAGTGAAACCCTCACCTAAAGAAACACCATTCCATACCCTTGCATTTCATTCTGCAACACACTGTAGCAACTGGCATAACCCAAGTGGTCTGCATGTTTCTTTATGCAAATGTTTCTCTTCTACCATAACATTTGTCTCTTTCTCTCCGTTTTCCTGCAGTTAATGGAATATGAAGTGTCAGTTGAAAAATCAACAAGTCTCTGAAGGGTCATTCAATTAGCCAGCCCTCTGACCCCATCCCCCTGACCCTTCTGTAAGGACATGACATCGCACAGGACAAGAGTATCAATACATTTTACTGTTATGGCATTTTATTAATGGACGTCATTCGAACCACCGCTGGGTGGCTGCACACCATATTTGGACGTTATGAAATGAGCATTTCTTTTTCTGTTTTTTAAGCTGTTTTGGTATGCATTTTAAATATTATAGAGATGTTTAAAATCGAATACTGTAACCTCTCCCGAAAAATTAGTTATGTATTTTTACGTGTATTTATGTGTGTGCAATACGAAACATTTGAAAGATCAGAATGTTAAAATCGAGCTTGCTTTAGTTCTGGTGATGTATATATACATTGTGATTGTTGATAAAAAACAAAACAAACATTTGAAATTGCTATTCTTGCTATCAGAGGAATTAAGAGTTTACGTGAATCCAGTTTATGAGCTACATTTATGTTTGCTATGAGCTAAGTCATACTGTTTGAATCGACAGATTTCATAGAATAATACTAATTTTATTTTAAAGAAAGGTGGAGCAGCTTACACTTTGCATCGAGATATGTTTGCCTTTATATCATTGAAATAAGAAATAAGAGAATGTAGCATATATTATATGAAAAATCAAGACTATTGTGTAGTGCATGGGGGGGGACTATTGTGAGTAAGACATATGAAACTATAATATCTTCTGTTTTTATTTGTGAATCACTAACTTGTTTGTTTGCATTTGTTAATGTTGTGCATCGGTCCTGTCTCGGATGTTTCTAATGTCCTCATGGAACTGTCTTAAAAAACAATAACAGTTATGGTAAATATCCAGCATAAATATCAAAACCTCATATCCAAAGAGGAAAACATTTATTCGTTGTCGAAGCACCCCTTACATTTTGTATAAAAACTGGAATGAAAGAAAAGAAAAAATAGTTCATTTTCCTAATGTTTGTATACTTGTATTGTACGACTGTATGTACGATTTCTGTTGTTGTTTTCTTCCCCGTCATTTCCCAATGTATTGTTTTTGCTGATAACAAGAGAAGGAATGATGTGATGGTTAGCTCCGAGTTCAGTCAGCTTAGCTGCCGCCATGACGACTTGGCTGACAAGTCTGGGAACCCTTTCTGTGAGGGGCTTTGGTTTGAAAAGAACGAAGCGGGAAGGAAGGGGTGGAAAGTGAAAGAGTACAGAAAGGGGAAGAAGAAAAAAGGAGATTGAAGGAATGAGTTGAGGGAAGGAGTGTACAATGACGTGAGGGACGTCTTCCTTGAGGATCAGTGCTTCTTTGCTAGCCTGTGGTCCCCTCGCCGCCACAGAACAACGCCAGTGTCTCTCTCTCTCTCTCTCTCTCTCTCTCTCTCTCTCTCTCTCTCTCTCTCTCTCTCTCTCTCTCTCTCTCATTCCATTTGTCTCCTCTTTTTCTTTTAGCGATACTATGGTAACTAACATCTCTTTTGACAAAACATGATGTTAATGCAACGCACCGCTACATGGTGTATACTTGTTGCCAGCAACACGGCAATAGATGGATAAACATGTTTAAGAAATAAATAAATCAATCAATCAATCTAAAAGGTGTGGTAACAATCGCATGGGGTTTGCTCTGGTCGACTTTAGAAATAGGTCACTTGCATGCTGTTTTTTTTTTCCCTTTTAAGATTGATGTGCACTATTAATGGTATTCTCATGACATTCTTTTGACGTACAATATGACACAGAGCCACAGCTCATTGGCCACAAGTCGTCATTCATTAACAATCACCTGCTGTTTGATTACAATCACGTGTTTGTGACACCAAGATGTCTGCGATCGAATACTATGAATTGCTGAACAGTAAAAGCTATTTTTGTTCATTATTACCAAGGGGACATAATACAGAGCAACTGTTTGACTTTGCCTAGATTCAGCCCAAGTGTTAGCTACTATGTCCTACTTGATACAGCCTCTGAAGTGTTAGCTAATAGTCCTACTTGATTCAGCCCCTGAAGTCTTAGGCTAGCTAATAGTCCTACTTGATTCAGCATCTGAAGTGTTAGCTAATAGTCCTACTTGATTCAGCCTCTGAAGTGTTATAGTCCTACTTGATTCAGCATCTGAAGTGTTAGCTAATAGTCCTACTTGATTCAGCATCTGAAGTGTTATCTAATAGTCCTACTTGATTCAGCCCCTGAAGTGTTAGCTAATAGTCCTACTTGATTCAGCCCCTGAAGTGTTAGCTAATAGTCCTACTTGATTCAGCCCCTGAAGTTTTAGCTAATAGTCCTACTTGATTCAGCCCCTGAAGTGTTAGCTAATAGTCCTACTTGATACAGCCTATGAAGTGTTAGCTAATAGTCCTACTTGATTCAGCCTCTGAAGTGTTAGCTACAGTAATCGTCCTACTTGATTCAGCCCCTGAAGTGTTAGCTAATAGTCCTACTTGATACAGCCTATGATTGAAGTGTTAGCTACAGTAATAGTCCTACTTGATTCAGCCCCTGAAGTGTTAGCTAATAGTCCTACTTGATACAGCCTATGAAGAGTTAGCTAATAGTCCTACTTGATACAGCCTATGAAGTGTTACAGTACCTAATAGTCCTACTTGATACAGCCTATGAAGTGTTACAGTACCTAATAGTCCTACTTGATACAGCCTCTGAAGTGTTAGTTACTATGTCCTACTTGCTCAGGTCATGCCTTTGTGATAACCCATGCTCCATCCTTTATATGTCCCATTATGAATCATATAGCAGTGGTTCTCCACCATTAAATAATTAATAAACCATTAAAAAAACTAAATAGATAGTACATTTTAGTATATAAATTATAATAGGTTATTTGTATTATTTTTTATTTTTTTGCATGACCCATTTGAGGTTCCGACCCCCAGGTTGAGAATCACTGCTCTAGGCCTATAGGCCGCTGAACAGATGGAATTTTAGTCCAGTCTCATGGATAAGCTAGTGGGGCAACTATAATGTGAAGGATAGCATGAAGTGCATAGGCCTAATCACATTTTATTTCCAGAAAACAACCTGGTTTAACAACCTCAACTATAGGCAAATATTCACCTTCTTACAAAAAAGGTTTGATGGTCATTTCAGTTTTACCATGGTACTACCAGCTATTGTATAAACAATTTACCACAGTACTGCCATGGTAAAAGTAATGTATTGTCATGGTACCACTTTTGTAATAATACTTGTACTACAGTTATAGTATAATCCAAATGAAACTATGATATTGATATTTATATATGACCAAAACGTATGCAAATACCATGATAATTTTTGTAAGGACCTTTAAGGACAGGATTTATCCATCTGTATTTTAGATCTCAGCAGGCCTGTTTTGTGCAGACTGTAGCTGTAGATATTGTCTGCCCTTATGGTGGCATCTTGTGGACTCCGTTAGGACCTACAAGTAATGGGAGAAATACGGTAAAATGCTCTCCCTGAAAGTACTGTACCATAGTGCCAGCACTACACAACAAACATAAAAAGCATCATCCATGGTAGGATTGCTGCTAAAACGTTAAATAACCATTACAGGATTCAATGACTAAACCACATTTGGTAGAATAATCATAATCTCCTCAATTTCTCCTTTAATAAAGTGGTAATCCACAAATTCCTAATTTTTGTTTGTTTTGGTGACATCTGTTGGTGATAAGCGATCACTGCTGTTGAGTTGTTGCACTGCATTGACTTCCACCTTGAAAACTCATGCCAACTAGCCTACTGGGTTACTCTTAACAATACAGTATTAATTTCAAACAAACTGCTGTTGTTGCTCATGAGCCGAGGACAGCCAATGTAAAAAAAAACATTCATGAACTGGTGTGTTATATCAATTGGTGATATAGAGTGGCAAAATAGATATTTATCTGAACATTTTCGAGATTATTACTTTAAAGGGGAATGCCACCCATTTAATGAATTCACATAGTTCTTTTTGCCCCAGGACAGTTAAGTCAGTATTTGTGAACACGCACCTTTAGGGTTAAGATGCATGGGGAAGCCTCACTTTTAAAAGCGTTCCACCAGTAGTTCAGGATGTGATGCATTGTGAAAAAGGTCCAATCAGTCCAATAAATAGCACATTTCTGTTCTGCAGATTCCACACGTTTTACAGCGGTCCATGATTCCAAACAAAAATTAACAGAACGCAACAAAATAACCTATACAGGAGAAGCAATAAGGGTTCCCCAGCCCCCACTGGCATATTTCAGCTGTAGGCAAAGGGGGGCATGTTATGGAAGATGGGTTTTGCCTAACTAGTCTTTGTATGGATTTAGTTGATTTTGACAATTATTGTAGTTTGTGATGGATTATAGGAGGATTCAGGGACACTGCACCTAATCTACTGCCCAGTTTGTAATCTTTAAAAGAAAATGTTTATTCTTGGTTCCAAGAATTCTTATTCCAACATGGTGTGTGTAATACAAGCAAAGAAAGCTGGAGGTGTGTAGAGTGTAGACTTAGCTAGAGGGGTAGGCTACCACAGTTTGCAGGTAGTCAGAATGAACGGTTTACATTTCATGTCTATAAAGAACTGTCCTTACTGTAACATCTCTCCTAAAGCTAGAAATCAGAGAGAACCCTTCGTCACTGGGATGTAAATTCTGGAGCTGCTCTATAGGCCTTACCAGAATAATTCCATTGCTAGTGGAAGAGCTTATCAATTTAGATTTATGTTGTCAAGTTAGAAAAGGTCTAGAGAGACAACGAATGGGGCTCTGACTCTTACTTTATGAGGCCATACAATGTTTGTGTGACAAAATTAGCTTTATATTCTAGCATTGATAGGTCTGAACCAGAATTAAAACCTAATGTGGGTGTAAGAGCTCACACAAACACTATCAACCAGTGGGCAGGCATAACTACACTTTCACTTCACCTCTCTAAAGATCCTGTTCAGTGGTCATTTTGACCTGCCATAGCAGGGTAAACACGGGTGTAACTAACGGCATTAATTATGCCATTTAGGTGTGACAGAGCTCTTCTAGTGAGCCTGCATGCACAACACCAAGGCCCTGGTGCAAGCACACCTAAATGGAACAGAACCACGTTATTAGTTGCCTCCTCAGTGGAGGTTATGTTTTCATCCATGTCTGTCTGTGAACACGACGTGAAAAGTTGTGGCCAAATTCTCTTCCCTTTTTTCCCCCTCACTGAAATGGCACAATGTGATGCTGGGCCCAAATATACTGACATACTTACAGTTTATTTTATTTATTAGCCTAATTATTAGCAGTTTGTGTCCCTCTGGTGTTTAACCTACTTCTATGACCACAAGCCAGTTTAATTTGTTTTGATTGTCATTGTTCTTTCACGTTTAAAACGGATGGATGGTATTATGAAAGATAAAAAAAAATGTGATGATAGATTCAAATTGCATGTAGCCTAATAGGGTTATGGTTTCTTGTTAAAGCTGCAATAGCTATTTTCTGACAGTATTTTTCACATTTTCGAAACTCTCATTGAGAGAACAACCCACGATACCAGCGGCCAGTCTGCACTTGAACTCCGCCTATTTTAGAAACCTATGCATTTAAAAAGTATTTATTTTCAGCTAATCTCTTAATTACATCAATATTGTGCCATCTGAACAGTATTGTGTTTGTAGGAGTACAACCAGGAAATGACCAAGAGAAAGTTGTATGTATTTTCTTTTCAGCAAATCTCTTTGTTACAACAATATTGTGCCAGTAAGGGATTTTTATGTCATACAGGTTTTGGGGAAATGGAGTTAGTTTAGTGGTGACTCGTGGCTCCCCTAGAGGTCAGAAAAGTATTATTGCAGCTTTAATTTGCCTTCATGCAATTGACAATTGTCTGCATCAGTACTGTATGTTTTAAAATGTCCACATCACTGACAATAAATTCACAAAAGAAGACAATTGGTTTTACACTTGTACACTTTATTCTCTATCAGCCATAGACACACTGCAGCCATTTTGTTTTTGTCTTTTTGAAGTAATTTTCATAAACTAACACATGCCCTTGTAGATATTTATATATGTATACTATAATATGTATATAACTGTCATCACCACAGAAACGGGATGCTGATTCTTGAACTTAAAAGCCTACCGGTCACAGTGAACTTTTACTAGTTTCGCATTTTGCACATTTATTTTCTCTAAATTGCACTCAAAGAAAACAGTGATAGTGAAATAAATACATTACATGTCATAGATACATACAGTAGCTATACTTGAAGCTGTGAATGATGCCGTACACATACTTTCAGACTGCTTCATCACACCCGTTTATGGTGCGTTGTCATCTTGTACCCGTCCTTGTATCCTGCCAAAACTAGGCGTCCCCAAATGGCTAAGATATCCTATATCATCGTATCCTGTGCCCTAAAGCGTGGAGGTGTGCCCTCCTGACATTCAGGAGTGCAACGTGGTTGTGTGAAATAAAAGTTCCCTTTGTTTTCTTATTATAGATATACTCTCTGTTACACGCACATTCTCGTTTGCTTGCTTGCTCGCTCACTCACTCACTCACTCACTGACATACCACAAATACCTGGTCCCACACTCTCTAGGCAACAACAAAAATACTATAAATAAAATCAAACTAAGTAGAATAATCTGAAGAACCACCTTACCAACCACTTCATGTCACACAGATGTCTTGACCTCATCTTATCAACACACAGCTTATTCATCATCATCATTAGGTGGCTTCTTCGTTCCGAAGGTTGCCTATCACTTTCCAACACCTTCTGTCTCCACTTCTTCTCTCCAACTCCGTGACTCCGCCTCTCACTCCGCTCCAATCACAGACGTCGTCTACCCAGCCTCTTCTTGGTCTTCCACTTCCTCTCTTTCCATCCACCTTCCCCATCACCACCTTCTTGAACATCTCCCAGCTGGATCCTCTCAGAACATGCCCTTCCATCCACCTTCCCCATCACCACCTTCTTGAACATCTCCCCGCTGGATCCTCTCAGAACATGTCCGCACAACTCCATCTTTCTCTTTTTCAACCTCTCCAGCAGCTGTCCTCCTTGCATATCCGCTCTTCTCAGTACCTCCTCATTCTT
>NC_140171.1:38752514-38832514 GCF_963971535.1 Notolepis coatsorum
TGTTTCCTGGAGTGTTGTCGGTTAGCATAATACATTCATGTTCAACATATTTTGGAAGAATATCTAATAGGCTTTATATGTCATAATAATAATAACAATACAACATTTAAAAATAATAATATATAATAATAATAATGATGATTTTATGTAATAAAATACCCACACAGTTTAAAACCTGGCAGTTTTTTCGGCATGCCTTTAGTACAGCCACACAACAACAATTGGCGTATTGTCTGGCAGAACTTGGTGAGGGGATAGTGGATCATTATTCAACAGACCTGTTTGAAGTCGTCCTGGGCAGAAGGCAGGTCATAGGCCAACGACGGGTCACCCAGGTGCTTCACTGTCCTCTCGCCCTCCACGACCACCGTCCTTTCCACCCGAGTGACTTTACAAGCCCAAACAGGCTCCTCCCCTGATGCCGAGATGCCCCCACGCTCAGAAAACGTCACCTAGATTATAAAAAACAGACAATGGCTTGTATTTTTCCACTAAAATATATTGAGTTTTAACTTTAAGATTGTTGTTATGTTGCAAAGGCTGTTGTTTATTTACTGCTTTGTGTTGTAAAGCAATCTTGGATTAAATTGTGTGCACAAACATACACAGAAACACACACACACACACACACCTCTGTATGGTCCCCCTCACTCTTCAGTACAGTCCGCTTCACCACTCTAGAGTAGCTGTCTCCCTCTGCCACGCTGAAAGAGTCCTGGGGAGTTCCCTCCAGTGTCACCTCCTCACGCTCCACACCATCCGCAGACACACACTTACGGATGATCTTTCGCGTCACCTGAGGAAGACCAGGGGGGTCAGAGAGACTTAGGAGGGAGATGCTGTGTACTGTGATGCACAGAGCCATGTTGTGGCAACAACCGCGTTTGTATCTGACCAACGACCAGTAACTCATTACTCTCATGAGCGAAAAAGTTATTTCATGGAGACAGTTTCAGTGGAATGTTTTAGGTGTTGCTAGGGAACAGCTACAGTTGTCCACCCTAGAACGTTGGTTTATGTTTGTTTTTTGTCATCAAGTTGAAACTGTCTCTACATTAATTACCTTTTTGACTACCATATGTCCATGTTCATCTGTATACTGCTCCTCCGTCACGGACTGCAAGGGAAGCTCAGGCATATCATCAGCCTACAGGGAGACATGAGACACAAATGGTCAACAATGTGAAAAGGCAACTGTATACTTATCTTTTAGAATTTATTTTTATAAATAAGAAAATAACATTTGCGAATTAGACTCCAATTCGGTGCAAGGTAAGGGACATTTGTGCAGCACACGGCGAATAAATGTGTATTCTCAGGGAAAACAAATCGACAAAAAGTATTCACACAAACCAACAACAAGGTGTACAGTACTCTGTTTTTAAATCCTGGTTAATGCTAGAACACTCATGTCTTTCATTCCATTTGAAGCTACTGAAAACCAGGTTGTTAGGTAGGAAACATCTTCACCTCCACACTAGTATAATTGGTATAATTTGCACTCTGAAAATCACACGCTATATTAATTGAACACAAAACAGCCCATGCTCAGATGAATACCTTAATGATCACTCTCCTTCGGACTACTCTGGTGGTCAAAACCTCCTCATCAGAACTTTCTGACATTGATCCAAGCTCTGCAGTGATTTCCTGACCAGGCGACAGATGCATTTTGAGCCATGAAATTACATTTGAATGTATTGATGTTTTTGGCAAAGCAAGCAAAAAGCAGAGGGTGTCATGCTGCACTTTCTTCTCACGTAATTGAGTTATATTTGTTTGTTTGTCTTCATTTCAAATGGGAATGTGCAACATAACAATCTGCCACTTTAATGAGAAAACAAGGATCAACGTATTTTACAAAGCATACAGTACCATGCATGTGTTTGAATGAATACTCTCATTGCCAACAAAAATATGCAATGTCGTTAACATCACTCTTATGAGTCAGAAGTGCAACCAAAATATTTGATTAAGTATCAGCATTAATAAACAAAGCCATCTCAACAAACAGTTATGGACCAAATTAACTTGTAAAATGTCTTTGCTTGGGTTAATTGCATGTACATCATAAACAACAGCATGCTCAATGTTAAGATTGGTTAATTCTAAATAAAAAACTAAAACGGGTTAAAAGGGAATGTCAGGGGAATCCAATCCAGGTGGCCACAGGGTTATAATAAAGCAGCCATTCCTCCTTGAAGCACAACGTTCAGTTAGCACATCTCAGGGTAAGGTTCACAGGCTGGGCTAATTCGCCAAAAACGTATCTTACCCTTGCAAGACATTCATCATTAACCTCATATGCAGACCCTCTGTGAGCAGGAAGCTCTTGTCGAGCCTCGTAAAAGTCTTCAGTATGTGCATCAAGGAGCTGCAACGGTTGTCTCTCTTTGCAGACATCAGCGGGAGGTTCGTGGACGTACGGTGCGTCCTCGTATTCCTCACTTCCGGAGGACAGCAGGACTCCGCAACGGTGTGCGTGGGCGGCAGAGTAAAGTGGTTCTGTGGACTTTGGGATCGTCCTCCCTGGTCCTCCAGGATGGGTGGACAGATCACGGTTCTGACCGACGCTCTGTCTATTCTTTCTCTTTGGGTCATCCGCCTCAGTCTCTGAGAAATCAGATGAAGCCTGTCTGCACTCAAAGTAGGTTTCCGGGTCAGATTCGTCAAAGTGTGTTCCATGTGCAACACTATGCACAACATCTGTATATGTTGGAGGTTTGGGGCTGTAGACTGGTGGTATGGAGGAGACCTCA
Organism: Notolepis coatsorum; assembly: GCF_963971535.1. Classification (NCBI taxonomy): domain Eukaryota; kingdom Metazoa; phylum Chordata; class Actinopteri; order Aulopiformes; family Paralepididae; genus Notolepis; species Notolepis coatsorum. Next base: position 38,755,274 of record NC_140171.1, read on the forward strand.
GCATACTCTGGTGGGAGACTGAACTCCTCATCTAAGGCATTTGCCACCTCTGCTGTGGGTTTGGCATGAGGGGTTGGCGATGCAGGAGACTCTGAGGTTAGGGAATCCCATGAATGCTGTGTGCTGATTCTTGGCGTGACCTCATCAGAGGGCACAGCAAGGTTCCCTGGACAGGGGTATGGGGTCAGTTCGTCAAAGTTGAAGTGTCGTGCAGACATGACTGTCCCTGGAGTTTGTGGACTCAAATCAGAGATAGACTGAGAGGAGAGATCGTCAGTCTGAGTGGTTTCAAGAAAAGTCTCCCATATGTCTGGGTCTTGATTTTGAATACACTGTGTTGAGGTTGCTTCTTCCGTATGCCTTTGATCATTAGACAATGCAGTGGATTCACATAATACTTCACATTCCTTATGAATGTCCATGTTTTCTGTCGTCTGATCAACAGTGAAGTATTGCTCATTAACTGTGTCTGAATTTTGCTCAGGTATGTCAGTTTGATGTTCCTTTGCAGTTGATTCCAGAAAATACACTAAAGGGAATGGATTAGTAGCAGATTCATCAACTTTGACTGACTCAACTACGTCAGGATTAACACTGGATTCTGATGATGGTTCTGTAGTAGCACAGAACTGTTTGGAAGATTCTGGAATTTCTGAGGCTATGATACTACCCACAACACCGGTGAAGTCTGAAGTTACAGCTCTATGGGTGTGAATGGAAGATGTTGGGTCCAAGTCATGAAATTGAACTGGAGTGACGAAGACTAGACTTGGCTCTGATGAGGTTCTGATCAGATCAGGAGTGACTCTGAGCGCCTCAGGTTCAGCTTGACTTAAAGTGGGGATATGAGCAGGCGCTGAAGCTGCTAAACTGGTTCGAGCTACAACTTCTGTATTGTGAAAAGCGAGCGACACACTAACCACCTCGCAATCTCGATTGTGGCATTGATCTTCAGGTGAGAGGTCTTCAAAATCAACATAAGGTTGATCAACTTCAGGACTTACACCACTGGAATCTGACAGAGGTGGTTGAATCTCTTCAAGTGTCTCTGGACTGAACCTGAGTTTCATCTCTTCCAGGTCTGACAATAGCTGGTCAAGCTGGGGCGAGCCTGACTCTGGAGGTGTTGATGTGCGCTCTGAGGGCACGGGCACTTGATCATCTGTGCTATCTTGGGAAGTGTGACTTAGCAGATCTGGGACCACTGGACTTGGCTCAGATGGGGAGGATTCTCTGCTTGGTTTTGGGCTGGATAGCATTTCACTTTTCTCCTGTGGTGAGCTACTTTCTTTGGTAAAGGTCATTTCTGGGGATGTTGTACTCAAGTCAAAGACAGGTGCCCTATGTGAATCTGGGGAGGCAAACTGATTCTCACTCGGGAGTGTGTTGTTTGCATTATATGACAATGATGGAATCTCAGTTGATAAGGACAGACTCCGATCTAGAACAACACTTTTATGTTGTGAAGATTCTGAGAGATTTCTCATGGGAGATCCTGTGGACACCTGTAAAAAAAAAAGAAGGATAACATGGAATGGAAAAAATAAACCATGAATGAGTGAATATAAAATAATGTGTGAAATGAGTGATTTTTTTTCTCAATGAAGGGAGGGGCCATATGCATAAGCATGCACTTATCAATAGCAAGTTATGGCTTAATACAGCAATGTCTCACAAATTAGGACAACTTGCATATTAAGATATTATGAATTCCCATGTATTCTTTCTAATTAGCATCATCCATAGGTCCACAATAGCAGTCTAACACGTGTTCAGATGATATTTTGCGAAATAAATAAGGTAAGATGGTTTTCAAATGCTCTTGCCCAATTTTAGATTGTGTAATGAACTTACCACCTACTATACCACAATGAGTGTGATGTTTTCAATTCCTATATATTATAATATTGGCAGGATGCAGATCAAAATTTGTAATTATATGCTGTGCCTATCAGCCCCCCCCCCCCCCCCCCCCCAATGAATTCCGATAAAAAATGTAAAACACCACAACAAGACGTATTCAAGACACTAATACCTACTTAGCTCCAAGGCAGATTTTAGTCCAAGCATTATGAATACGACACAAAATCTATAGTTAGCTTTTATGCCAGCTTTTAGCATTGTTAAACACCATGTGCTGATAGGAAGCTCATGGTGTTGATATACCAGTCGCATTTCTACATTTTCTATTAGTTGTATTTTCTTGAGAGAATCCTCTTGCTGTTCCAATGCAAACATGCCAGAGCAGAAGAGTCAAGCTTCTAAATGGATTAGTGAAAGCCTGAGCCAAGACTCCTGCATCATGTTCACACACTAAGCACTGCCATCTTCACTACGAAGCTTGTGCTTCTCTTACCGAAATCAAGGAACTTTTGCTCTCTTCCTCTCTCACGGTCTCTCTTTTCAGGTTCTCGCATAACAAATCCTGGGTTTGTTTAATCTCTGATTTTGATTGATGTTCTATCTTCTCATATTCAGGTTCTCTTCTTTTCAATAATTGTCCTTGTGATTGTTCATGGAAAGCCTCCTCCAGCCAGACAGCATGTGGAAATCCCAGATGTTGAGGTTCAGATGGCACGTGACTCAACTCAGTGAAGAACTGTGTGACTCTGTGTGCCTCCACCTGATCTACATCTAATCTGGGTTCTCTACTGTCTGGGGAGGAGGCCTTACAAAAATCCTGGTCAGCTAAATCTGGGAAAGGAGTTTTGGGTCCTGTCTCAATTATGTCTGATGGGGGCATGATAGTTTCAGTATGATGTTCTGTGGCTGTATCGGTGTATGATGCTGAAGAATCCGTTTTTTCACCTGATTTGCTTTCAAAATAGCAAGCTATGCTTTGCTGTTCTTCAATGTTGACTGATTGTGGTGGATCACAAACTACTTCAGACTGTTTTTCGATTGCATGATCGAATAATTCTGCCTTACTACATAAAGGTTTTCCCTTATAATATGGATCATAAACATGTGACATCCACGTTTTGTGTAGAGGCTTGTATGGTTGTCTGCATTCTGTGGTACGTCTTTTGTCATCTGAAACGCTCTGTTCAGATAATGCTGATTCAGGAATAATTGGCCTTGGCTGGTTTAGACCTTCATCTGACTCTTCTAATGATGCAACATGGTCAGGAGATGATGGTTTCAACTCAGACATCCAATAGTGAAGAAAGGACTGAGTGTACTCATTTTCCAAAGACAAAGACTCAGCTGATAAAGAACTGAATGGTTTCTCTTCCATATCATAAGCGTCTGAGTGCTCCGCTCCTGAGTGCCCTTGTACAACATCTGCACATGCTTGGGGAGTTGGAGCTGCTTGTGGTTGAAATTGTAATGGTAATTCTGTTTCCGCTGTCCGTTCATCTCTACATTGTGAGATAAATGAATCTGGGGAATCTGGCCTGTCGTCTGAAAACAGTTCCTCAAGAAAATAATCAGAGTACTCAAGGTCTGAAACAAGGGACTCTGTGGGAGATGACCAGCTTCCAGGGAAAGGTAAATAATAATCACAAAACTGGTTTCCGTACTGGGGAATTGGAGAGTCAGCAGAGAGGGGTCTATGCTCATCGAGAAATGTAACTGACTCAGGTGAAGATGATCTGGACTCTGAAAACAAGACCTTGGGGAATGTAAAATCATCAAGAGAAGATATTGATTCTGGTGACAGAGGCCTGTATTTCAATGTAATTCTATCAAATGGTTCTTTAAATTCTCCAGCAAACATCATGGGCTCAGGGGAGTCTGGTCTGTCATCATCAAATAAGGGGCCAAGATATAAATCAGAATGATCCCAGTCTGAAGTTATTGATCCTGGTGAAGCCGACCTATTTCTCAAGAAATGCAGGTAATAATCACAACATTGAGATCTGAACTGAGGAATTGGTGAGTCTGGAGGTAGAGGTCTATACTCGTCAAATGATACAACAGATTCAGGAGAAGTTGGTCTCATGTCAGTGAACATGTAGTTTAGATATGAAAGGGCCTACCTGGAAGAGGTAGAGAATCTGTCACAGTGGTGTCAGGAGAACTGCCTCTCCCTGAACGTCAGCAAAACAAAAGAGATGATTGTGGACTTCAGGAGGTCGGGGATCAAGGACTACAGCCCCCTCAGCATCGACGGGGCACCGGTTGAGAGAGTGAACAGTTTCAAGTACCTCGGAGCCCACATATCCGAGGACTTGACATGGACCACACACATTGACAGTGTTGTGAAGAAGGCACGACAACGCCTCTACTTCCTCAGGCGCCTAAGGAAGTTCCAAGTCAGTCAGAAGATCCTTAGGAACTTCTACTCATGTACAATAGAGAGCATCCTGACTGGCAACATCACCTCCTGGTTTGGGAATAGCACTGCACAAGACCGTAGCAGACTACAAAGAGTGACACGTTCAGCCGAACGCACAATTGGAGGGGGGCTTCCCACCCTCCAGAACATTTACAACAAGCGGTGCAGGGGGAAGGCTAAGAGAATCATCAAGGACTCCAGCCACCCGAACAACTGCCTCTTTGAACTGCTGCGGTCAGGCAAGCGATACCGGAGTCTTAAGGCGAGCACAGAAAGACTCAGAAGAAGCTTCTATCCCCAGGCCATCAGGCTGCTAAACGAACAATAAACACTATGCAACAACCATCAAATGCACACAGCACACACACCCACACGCACACACTCACTTAAACAAACAACACACTGCAGCACCCACTCTCCACACTTTAGATCACACAAACACACTTTATATTTATTGATAAAGGATTTGCACTACAACTCGTACTGTAAATTGTACCTAAATTGCACCTCATCCCATTTCTGCCTTGCACTATATAGTATTGTATATTAGTACACTGCATAGTATATTGTATATTATATGGTAACTCAGTTACGTTTATTCTGCATCGAACATTGTACATATGTCTATACTGAACACTGTGACCTCTTTTTTTTTTACTTCTAATTTACATGCTATACTATGTTATTTTATTTCATACTTATCTTGTCTTGCACAGTCCCTGGAGCGTAACAGTAAGAAGCATTTTGTATAAAAGTATTGTGTACTTCTGTATGACAACTATTAAAGAAACTCGAAACTTGAAAGGTTTACATCATCTGAACCTAGAGACTCTAGAGAAGAAACCTGAACCAAATCCAATTCAGATGAATCTGAGAAGGAAGCTATGGCTCCCATTTCCTTTGTTTCAGATGGTGGTATACACGATTCAGTATGAGATTCTGTGGCTTTCTGATCAGAGACTCTAGGGTGTGATACTGGAGAATCTTCCACTGTGCTTTCAAAAAAGCAAGGTATCGCTTGTTCTTCCATGCCCACTGAACCTTCATCTGACCCTCCTAATGATGAAATATGCTCAGGAGATGATGGTATCAATTCAGAGATCCAGTAGTCAAGGAAAGACTGACTGTACTCATTCTCTGATGGCAACGATTCAGCTAAAGAAGGTATGCACTGAAATTGTTTCTCTAATTCTGCAGACTTTGACTCTTTGAAATGAGCGCTGTATTGTACAATATCTGCATAGGTCTGAGGAGTTGTAGCTGTTGGGGAACTGATTGAAATTGGTATCTCCCCTTTTGTGGTCTGTTCATTATCGCATTCTAAGAAAAATGAATCCGGTGAGTCTGGTCTGTTTTCTGCAAATAGTTCCTTAAAAACATAACCAGAGTCTTCAAGGTCTGAAGTTACTGATTTAGGAGAGGATGATCTGCACCCAGAGAACAATGAATGGTAATCACAAAACTGCTTTCCATACTGGGGAATTGGAGAGTCTGGAGAAAGGGGTCTATACTTATCGTATAAAGCAGAAGACTCAGGTGATGATGGTCTAGATTCTGAAAATAATAACTCCAGGAAGGAAAAATCATCTATCGAAGAAATTGATTCTGGTGACAGAGGTCTGTATTTCAATTTGTAAAATCCACTGTCAAACTCAATTGAATCAGGGGATTCTGGTCTGTCCTCATCAAATAAGGTATCAAGGCATAAATCAGAGTACTCCCAGTCCGAAGTTACTGATTCAGGTGAGGCTGACCTGTTTCCTGAGAAATGCAAGTTATAATCACTACATTGATTTCTGAACTGAGGAATCGGTGAGTCTGGAGAGAGGGGTCTATACTCATCAAACGATGCCACAGATTCAGGGGACACTGACCTCATGTCTGTAAATATGTGGTCTAGATAAAAAAGGTTTCGATCATCTGAACAGAGTGATTCAGGGGACAGTGGTCTATTCTCTGAAAGAGGAGACAGCTGAACTAATTCCCATACTGTTGACAACTGTGAGGTAATTGAGATTACTGTTTCAACTGATACTGGTTTTGAAATATTAATGTCTTGTAATGAAGCCATATCTGTTGTAGGAAATTCCTTCTCACCCTGTTTGGCTGTTTCAGATGGACATTTTCCAAAGCTGTGTTTTCCACCACTAAGACCACAAGAAGAATCGATCTGATGTTCCAGAGATTCTTTACCTTCCCATCTATTCAATGCATAGTCAAATACAGCTGTCTCACTGCCATTGCTCTTCACTTTGCAGATTGGATCGTACATGTGACACATCAATTTGCAAGGGATTGCCTTGTAAACTAGTGTGCACTCCGGAGCCAAAACATTCCCTTCACAAACATCCAATGTCACATATAACGAAGGTCCTTCTGAACATTGATAATTTGGGGATGTTTCTGAGTGACTTCCTTCCTTAATCTGATGATCCATACCTTCTTCCTTACCAACATAAGAGATGGAATCAGGTGGACAGGTTGTGGCTTTACTGAGTAACTCATCCAGACCACACTCTTCCCTCTCTATACCAGATATCACAGATTCAGGTGACGGTTTTATTTCTTCGACTGGAGAATCAGGAGATCGGGGTCGATGTTCATCAAATGTTGCCACAGAGTTAGGAGAGTGTGGTCTCATTTCTGAAATCCTATCGTATGAAAATGAAAGGTTCTCTTCTGAATCCAGTGATTTAGGTGTCATTGGTCTGACTTGGCTCAAGTCTTTCTCACACATATCTAAAGTATCGGCTCCATTTGATGCTTGTGCGGTTAAGGTTTTAGATTGAATACTGGTTCGCTTTTCACTTGAGGGCAGCATGACCGACATAGAGAACAATGGAACAGTTTGTGGAAACAGTAAGAGGTAAGTTGGTCTTTCAACAAAATGAAACACTAAAGGTTCAATAGATGGTGGTCTGGCATTCATGTCAAAACTGCCTAAACACGACTCAAAAATTCTCCCTTCATAAGCATCCAATGTCACATGTAATGAAGGTCCTTCTGTACTTTTATCATTTTGGGATCTTTCTGACTGAATTCCTTCCTTAATCTGATGATCCATACCTTCCTCCTTACCAACAGAACAGATGGAATCAGGTGGACAGGTTGTGGCTTTACTGAGTAACTCATCCAGACCACAATCTTCCCTCTCTATACCAGATATCACAGATTCAGGTGACGGTTTTATTTCTTCGACTGATGAAACTGCCTGTTTTAAGTGGGTGCACCCTTGCACAATGTCTGCATATGTTAGAGGTCTTGGAGCTGTCAGAGATGTGAGTATAGAATGAGGAATGCTACTTTGTTCAGTTCCAGCATGTTCTGTGATTGAATCTGGTGAGTCTGGTCTGTTCTCATCAAACAGCTCTTCATGACAATATCCAGAGCACTCAAGGTCTGAACATATTGACCAAGGTGACGAGGGTCTACCTTCAGAATATTTCAAATAATAGTCACAATGTTGATGCCTGAGTTGAGAAACTGGTATATGAGACATACTGTACTGGTCAACTGATGCAACAGACTCTGGGGATGAAGGTCTAAAGTCTTCCAGCCACTCCCGAAGGAGTGACAAATCCAAATCTGAAGAGATTGATTCTGGGGACAATGGTCTGTAATTAAACAACCTATCAAGCTCAAAGTCTGATAGAACTGACTGTGGAGAATCTGCTCTGGTCTCATCAAACACGTTTTCAAGACATAAATCAGTATATTCCCAGTCTGAAATTAATGATGCTGGGGAAGATGACCTATTCCTTGATAAGTCAACATGATTAGCACAGTACTCATATCCGAACTGAGGGATTGGTGAGTCAGCAGAAAGGGGTCTAAACTCATTCTCAGATGTTATTGATCCAGGGGACACCAGTCTTAATTCAGATAACCAGTATTCAAGGAAGGACTGAGCACACTCGTTATCTGATGACAATGATTCAGGTGAAACAGGTCTAAGCTCCAATGGTTTCTCGTCAATACAGGATTCTGCCTGTTTTAAGTTGGTGCAAACGGTATTTTGATCATTTGGGGATCTTTCTGACTGAATTCCTTCCTTAATCTGATGATCCATACCTTCCTCCTTACCAACAGAACAGATGGAATCAGGTGGACAGGTTGTGGCTTTACTGAGTAACTCATCCAGACCACACTCTTCCCTCTCTATACCAGATATCACAGATTCAGGTGACGGTTTTATTTCTTCGACTGATGAAACTGCCTGTTTTAAGTGGGTGCACCCTTGCACAATGTCTGCATATGTTAGAGGTCTTGGAGCTGTCAGAGATGTGAGTATAGAATGAGGAATGCTACTTTGTTCAGTTGCAGCATTTGCTGTAAATGAATCTGGTGAGTCTGGTCTGTCCTCATCAAATAAGGTATCAAGACATAAATCAGAGTACTCCCAGTCCGAAGTTACTGATTCAGGTGAGGCTGACCTGTTTCCTGAGAAATGCAGGTTATAATCACTACATTGATTTCTGAACTGAGGAATCGGTGAGTCTGGAGAGAGGGGTCTATACTCATCAAACGATGCCACAGATTCAGGGGACACTGACCTCATGTCTGTAAATATGTGGTCTAGATAAAAAAGGTTTCCATCATCTGAATAGAGTGATTCAGGGGACAGTGGTCTGTAATTAAACAACCTATCAAGCTCAAAGTCTGATAGAACTGACTGTGGAGAATCTGCTCTGGTCTCATCAAACACGTTTTCAAGACATAAATCAGTATATTCCCAGTCTGAAATTAATGATGCTGGGGAAGATGACCTATTCCTTGAGAAGTCAACATGATTAGCACAGTACTCATATTCGAACTGAGGGATTGGTGAGTCAGCAGAAAGGGGTCTAAACTCATTCTCAGATGTTATTGATCCAGGGGACACCAGTCTTAATTCAGATAACCAGTATTCAAGGAAGGACTGAGCACACTCGTTATCTGATGACAATGATTCAGGTGAAACAGGTCTAAGCTCCAATGGTTTCTCGTCAATACAGGATTCTGCCTGTTTTAAGTTGGTGCAAACGGTATTTTGATCATTTGGGGATCTTTCTGACTGAATTCCTTCCTTAATCTGATGATCCATACCTTCCTCCTTACCAACAGAACAGATGGAATCAGGTGGACAGGTTGTGGCTTTACTGAGTAACTCATCCAGACCACACTCTTCCCTCTCTATACCAGATATCACAGATTCAGGTGACGGTTTTATTTCTTCGACTGATGAAACTGCCTGTTTTAAGTGGGTGCACCCTTGCACAATGTCTGCATATGTTAGAGGTCTTGGAACTGTCAGAGATGTGAGTATAGAATGAGGAATGCTACTTTGTTCAGTTGCAGCATTTGCTGTAAATGAATCTGGTGAGTCTGGTCTGTCCTCATCAAATAAGGTATCAAGACATAAATCAGAGTACTCCCAGTCCGAAGTTACTGATTCAGGTGAGGCTGACCTGTTTCCTGAGAAATGCAGGTTATAATCACTACATTGATTTCTGAACTGAGGAATCGGTGAGTCTGGAGAGAGGGGTCTATACTCATCAAACGATGCCACAGATTCAGGGGACACTGACCTCATGTCTGTAAATATGTGGTCTAGATAAAAAAGGTTTCCATCATCTGAATAGAGTGATTCAGGGGACAGTGGTCTGTAATTAAACAACCTATCAAGCTCAAAGTCTGATAGAACTGACTGTGGAGAATCTGCTCTGGTCTCATCAAACACGTTTTCAAGACATAAATCAGTATATTCCCAGTCTGAAATTAATGATGCTGGGGAAGATGACCTATTCCTTGAGAAGTCAACATGATTAGCACAGTACTCATATCCGAACTGAGGGATTGGTGAGTCAGCAGAAAGGGGTCTAAACTCATTCTCAGATGTTATTGATCCAGGGGACACCAGTCTTAATTCAGATAACCAGTATTCAAGGAAGGACTGAGCACACTCGTTATCTGATGACAATGATTCAGGTGAAACAGGTCTAAGCTCCAATGGTTTCTCGTCAATACAGGATTCTGCCTGTTTTAAGTTGGTGCAAACGGTATTTTGATCATTTGGGGATCTTTCTGACTGAATTCCTTCCTTAATCTGATGATCCATACCTTCCTCATTACCAACAGAACAGATGGAATCAGGTGGACAGGTTGTGGCTTTACTGAGTAACTCATCCAGACCACACTCTTCCCTCTCTATACCAGATATCACAGATTCAGGTGACGGTTTTATTTCTTCGACTGATGAAACTGCCTGTTTTAAGTGGGTGCACCCTTGCACAATGTCTGCATATGTTAGAGGTCTTGGAGCTGTCAGAGATGTGAGTATAGAATGAGGAATGCTACTTTGTTCAGTTGCAGCATTTGCTGTAAATGAATCTGGTGAGTCTGGTCTGTCCTCATCAAATAAGGTATCAAGACATAAATCAGAGTACTCCCAGTCCGAAGTTACTGATTCAGGTGAGGCTGACCTGTTTCCTGAGAAATGCAGGTTATAATCACTACATTGATTTCTGAACTGAGGAATCGGTGAGTCTGGAGAGAGGGGTCTATACTCATCAAACGATGCCACAGATTCAGGGGACACTGACCTCATGTCTGTAAATATGTGGTATAGATAAAAAAGGTTTCCATCATCTGAATAGAGTGATTCAGGGGACAGTGGTCTATACTCTGAAACAGGAGACAGCTGAACTAATTCCCATACTGTTGACAACTGTGAGGTAATTGGGATTACGGTTTCAACTGATACTGCTTTTGAAATATGAATGTCTTCTTTAAAATATGTTTCGCTCTCTTTGGTGTAGCATGTTAGTGAGGAATCATCATACAATGCCTCTTGTAATGAAGCCATATCTGTTGTAGGAAGTTCATTTGCACCCTGTTTGGCAGTTTCAGGTGGACACTTTTCAAAGCTGTGTTTTCCACAACTAAGGCCACAAGAAGAATATATCTGATGTTCCAGAGATTCTTTACCTTCCCATCTATTCACTGCATAGACAAATGCAGCTGTCTCACTGTCATTGCTCTTTACTTTGCAGATTGGATCGTACATATGACACATCAATTTGCAAGGGACTGCCTTATAAACTACTGTGCACTGTGAGGCTAAAATTCTCCCTTCACAAGCATCCAATGTCACATGTAATGAAGGTCCTTCTGTACTTTGATCATTTTGGGATCTTTCTGACTGAATTCCTTCCTTAATCTGATGATCCATACCTTCCTCCTTACCAACAGAACAGATGGAATCAGGTGGACAGGTTGTGGCTTTACTGAGTAGCTCATCCAGACCACACTCTTCCCTCTCTATACCAGATATCACAGATTCAGGTGATGGTTTTATTTCTTCAACTGATACAACGGCCTGTTTTAAGTGGGTGCACCCTTGCACAATGTTTGCATATGTTAGAGGTCTTGGAACTGTCAGAGATGTGAGTATAGAATGAGGAATACTACTTTGTTCAGTTCTAGCATGTTCTGTGATTGAATCTGGTGAGTCTGGTCTGTTCTCATCAAACAGCTCTTCATGACAATATCCAGAGTACTCAAGGTCTGAACATATTGACCAAGGTGACGAGGGTCTACCTTCAGAATATTTTAAATAATAGTCACAATGTTGATGCCCGAGTTGAGAAACTGTTACATGAGACATACTGTACTGGTCAACTGATGCAACAGACTCTGGGGATGAAGGTCTAAAGTCTTCCAGCCACTCCCGAAGGAGTGACAAATCCAAATCTGAAGAGATTGATTCTGGGGACAATGGTCTGTAATTAAACAACCTATCAAGCTCAAAGTCTGATAGAACTGACTGTGGAGAATCTGCTCTGGTCTCATCAAACAGGTTTTCAAGACATAAATCAGTATATTCCCAGTCTGAAATTAATGATGCTGGGGAAGATGACCTATTCCTTGAGAAGTCAACATGATTAGCACAGTACTCATATCCAAACTGAGGGATTGGTGAGTCAGCAGAAAGGGGTCTAAACTCATTCTCAGATGTTATTGATCCAGGGGACACCAGTCTTAATTCAGATAACCAGTATTCAAGGAAGGACTGAGCACACTCGTTATCTGATGACAATGATTCAGGTGAGACAGATCTAAGCTCCAATGGTTTCTCGTCAATACAGGATTCTGCCTGTTTTAAGTTGGTGCAAACGGTATTTTGATCATTTGGGGATTTTTCTGACTGAATTCCTTCCTTAATCTGATGATCCATACCTTCCTCCTTACCAACAGAACAGATGGAATTAGGTGGACAGGTTGTGGCTTTACTGAGTAGCTCATCCAGACCACACTCTTCCCTCTCTATACCAGATATCACAGATTCAGGTGACGGTTTTATTTCTTCAACTGATACAATGGCCTGTTTTAAGTGGGTGCACCCTCGCACAATGTCTGCATATGTTAGAGGTCTTGGAGCTGTCAGAGATGTGAGTATAGAATGAGGAATACTACTTTGTTCAGTTCTAGCATGTTCTGTGATTGAATCTGGTGAGTCTGGTCTGTTCTCATTAAACAGCTCTTCATGACAATATCCAGAGTACTCAAGGTCTGAACATATTGACCAAGGTGACAAGGGTCTACCTTCAGAATATTTTAAATAATAGTCACAATGTTGATGCCTGAGTTGAGAAACTGTTACATGAGACATACTGTACTGGTCAACTGATGCAACAGACTCTGGGGATGAAGGTCTAAAGTCTTCCAGCCACTCCCGAAGGAGTGACAAATCCAAATCTGAAGAGATTGATTCTGGGGACAATGGTCTGTAATTAAACAACCTATCAAGCTCAAAGTCTGATAGAACTGACTGTGGAGAATCTGCTCTGGTCTCATCAAACACGTTTTCAAGACATAAATCAGTATATTCCCAGTCTGAAATTAATGATGCTGGGGAAGATGACCTATTCCTTGAGAAGTCAACATGATTAGCACAGTACTCATATCCGAACTGAGGGATTGGTGAGTCAGCAGAAAGGGGTCTAAACTCATTCTCAGATGTTATTGATCCAGGGGACACCAGTCTTAATTCAGATAACCAGTATTCAAGGAAGGACTGAGCACACTCGTTGTCTGATGACAATGATTCAGGTGAAACAGGTCTAAGCTCCAATGGTTTCTCGTCAATACAGGATTCTGCCTGTTTTAAGTTGGTGCAAACGGTATTTTGATCATTTGGGGATCTTTCTGACTGAATTCCTTCCTTAATCTGATGATCCATACCTTCCTCCTTACCAACAGAACAGATGGAATCAGGTGGACAGGTTGTGGCTTTACTGAGTAACTCATCCAGACCACACTCTTCCCTCTCTATAACAGATATCACAGATTCAGGTGACGGTTTTATTTCTTCGACTGATGAAACTGCCTGTTTTAAGTGGGTGCACCCTTGCACAATGTCTGCATATGTTAGAGGTCTTGGAGCTGTCAGAGATGTGAGTATAGAATGAGGAATGCTACTTTGTTCAGTTGCAGCATTTGCTGTAAATGAATCTGGTGAGTCTGGTCTGTCCTCATCAAATAAGGTATCAAGACATAAATCAGAGTACTCCCAGTCCGAAGTTACTGATTCAGGTGAGGCTGACCTGTTTCCTGAGAAATGCAGGTTATAATCACTGCATTGATTTCTGAACTGAGGAATCGGTGAGTCTGGAGAGAGGGGTCTATACTCATCAAACGATGCCACAGATTCAGGGGACACTGACCTCATGTCTGTAAATATGTGGTCTAGATAAAAAAGGTTTCCATCATCTGAATAGAGTGATTCAGGGGACAGTGGTCTGTAATTAAACAACCTATCAAGCTCAAAGTCTGATAGAACTGACTGTGGAGAATCTGCTCTGGTCTCATCAAACACGTTTTCAAGACATAAATCAGTATATTCCCAGTCTGAAATTAATGATGCTGGGGAAGATGACCTATTCCTTGAGAAGTCAACATGATTAGCACAGTACTCATATCCAAACTGAGGGATTGGTGAGTCAGCAGAAAGGGGTCTAAACTCATTCTCAGATGTTATTGATCCAGGGGACACCAGTCTTAATTCAGATAAACAGTATTCAAGGAAGGACTGAGCACACTCGTTATCTGATGACAATGATTCAGGTGAAACAGGTCTAAGCTCCAATGGTTTCTCGTCAATACAGGATTCTGCCTGTTTTAAGTTGGTGCAAACGGTATTTTGATCATTTGGGGATCTTTCTGACTGAATTCCTTCCTTAATCTGATGATCCATACCTTCCTCCTTACCAACAGAACAGATGGAATCAGGTGGACAGGTTGTGGCTTTACTGAGTAACTCATCCAGACCACACTCTTCCCTCTCTATACCAGATATCACAGATTCAGGTGACGGTTTTATTTCTTCGACTGATGAAACTGCCTGTTTTAAGTGGGTGCACCCTTGCACAATGTCTGCATATGTTAGAGGTCTTGGAGCTGTCAGAGATGTGAGTATAGAATGAGGAATGCTACTTTGTTCAGTTGCAGCACTTGCTGTAAATGAATCTGGTGAGTCTGGTCTGTCCTCATCAAATAAGGTATCAAGACATAAATCAGAGTACTCCCAGTCCGAAGTTACTGATTCAGGTGAGGCTGACCTGTTTCCTGAGAAATGCAGGTTATAATCACTACATTGATTTCTGAACTGAGGAATCGGTGAGTCTGGAGAGAGGGGTCTATACTCATCAAACGATGCCACAGATTCAGGGGACACTGACCTCATGTCTGTAAATATGTGGTCTAGATAAAAAAGGTTTCCATCATCTGAATAGAGTGATTCAGGGGACAGTGGTCTGTAATTAAACAACCTATCAAGCTCAAAGTCTGATAGAACTGACTGTGGAGAATCTGCTCTGGTCTCATCAAACACGTTTTCAAGACATAAATCAGTATATTCCCAGTCTGAAATTAATGATGCTGGGGAAGATGACCTATTCCTTGAGAAGTCAACATGATTAGCACAGTACTCATATCCGAACTGAGGGATTGGTGAGTCAGCAGAAAGGGGTCTAAACTCATTCTCAGATGTTATTGATCCAGGGGACACCAGTCTTAATTCAGATAACCAGTATTCAAGGAAGGACTGAGCACACTCGTTATCTGATGACAATGATTCAGGTGAAACAGGTCTAAGCTCCAATGGTTTCTCGTCAATACAGGATTCTGCCTGTTTTAAGTTGGTGCAAACGGTATTTTGATCATTTGGGGATCTTTCTGACTGAATTCCTTCCTTAATCTGATGATCCATACCTTCCTCCTTACCAACAGAACAGATGGAATCAGGTGGACAGGTTGTGGCTTTACTGAGTAACTCATCCAGACCACACTCTTCCCTCTCTATAACAGATATCACAGATTCAGGTGACGGTTTTATTTCTTCGACTGATGAAACTGCCTGTTTTAAGTGGGTGCACCCTTGCACAATGTCTGCATATGTTAGAGGTCTTGGAGCTGTCAGAGATGTGAGTATAGAATGAGGAATGCTACTTTGTTCAGTTGCAGCATTTGCTGTAAATGAATCTGGTGAGTCTGGTCTGTCCTCATCAAATAAGGTATCAAGACATAAATCAGAGTACTCCCAGTCCGAAGTTACTGATTCAGGTGAGGCTGACCTGTTTCCTGAGAAATGCAGGTTATAATCACTACATTGATTTCTGAACTGAGGAATCGGTGAGTCTGGAGAGAGGGGTCTATACTCATCAAACGATGCCACAGATTCAGGGGACACTGACCTCATGTCTGTAAATATGTGGTCTAGATAAAAAAGGTTTCCATCATCTGAATAGAGTGATTCAGGGGACAGTGGTCTATACTCTGAAACAGGAGACAGCTGAACTAATTCCCATACTGTTGACAACTGTGAGGTAATTGGGATTACGGTTTCAACTGATACTTCTTTTGAAATATGAATGTCTTCTTTAAAATATGTTTCGCTCTCTTTGGTGTAGCATGTTAGTGAGGAATCATCATACAATGCCTCTTGTAATGAAGCCATATCTGTTGTAGGAAGTTCATTTGCACCCTGTTTGGCAGTTTCAGGTGGACACTTTTCAAAGCTGTGTTTTCCACAACTAAGACCACAAGAAGAATATATCTGATGTTCCAGAGATTCTTTACCTTCCCATCTATTCACTGCATAGACAAATGCAGCTGTCTCACTGTCATTGCTCTTTACTTTGCAGATTGGATCGTACATATGACACATCAATTTGCAAGGGACTGCCTTGTAAACTACTGTGCACTGTGAGGCAAAAATTCTCCCTTCATAAGCATCCAATGTCACATGTAATGAAGGTCCTTCTGTACTTTTATCATTTTGGGATCTTTCTGACTGAATTCCTTCCTTAATCTGATGATCCATACCTTCCTCCTTACCAACAGAACAGATGGAATCAGGTGGACAGGTTGTGGCTTTACTGAGTAACTCATCCAGACCACAATCTTCCCTCTCTATACCAGATATCACAGATTCAGGTGACGGTTTTATTTCTTCGACTGATGAAACTGCCTGTTTTAAGTGGGTGCACCCTTGCACAATGTCTGCATATGTTAGAGGTCTTGGAGCTGTCAGCGATGTGAGTATAGAATGAGGAATGCTACTTTGTTCAGTTCCAGCATGTTCTGTGATTGAATCTGGTGAGTCTGGTCTGTTCTCATCAAACAGCTCTTCATGACAATATCCAGAGCACTCAAGGTCTGAACATATTGACCAAGGTGACGAGGGTCTACCTTCAGAATATTTCAAATAATAGTCACAATGTTGATGCCTGAGTTGAGAAACTGGTACATGAGACATACTGTACTGGTCAACTGATGCAACAGACTCTGGGGATGAAGGTCTAAAGTCTTCCAGCCACTCCCGAAGGAGTGACAAATCCAAATCTGAAGAGATTGATTCTGGGGACAATGGTCTGTAATTAAACAACCTATCAAGCTCAAAGTCTGATAGAACTGACTGTGGAGAATCTGCTCTGGTCTCATCAAACACGTTTTCAAGACATAAATCAGTATATTCCCAGTCTGAAATTAATGATGCTGGGGAAGATGACCTATTCCTTGAGAAGTCAACATGATTAGCACAGTACTCATATCCGAACTGAGGGATTGGTGAGTCAGCAGAAAGGGGTCTAAACTCATTCTCAGATGTTATTGATCCAGGGGACACCAGTCTTAATTCAGATAACCAGTATTCAAGGAAGGACTGAGCACACTCGTTATCTGATGACAATGATTCAGGTGAAACAGGTCTAAGCTCCAATGGTTTCTCGTCAATACAGGATTCTGCCTGTTTTAAGTTGGTGCAAACGGTATTTTGATCATTTGGGGATCTTTCTGACTGAATTCCTTCCTTAATCTGATGATCCATACCTTCCTCCTTACCAACAGAACAGATGGAATCAGGTGGACAGGTTGTGGCTTTACTGAGTAACTCATCCAGACCACACTCTTCCCTCTCTATACCAGATATCACAGATTCAGGTGACGGTTTTATTTCTTCGACTGATGAAACTGCCTGTTTTAAGTGAGTGCACCCTTGCACAATGTCTGCATATGTTAGAGGTCTTGGAGCTGTCAGAGATGTGAGTATAGAATGAGGAATGCTACTTTGTTCAGTTGCAGCATTTGCTGTAAATGAATCTGGTGAGTCTGGTCTGTCCTCATCAAATAAGGTATCAAGACATAAATCAGAGTACTCCCAGTCCGAAGTTACTGATTCAGGTGAGGCTGACCTGTTTCCTGAGAAATGCAGGTTATAATCACTACATTGATTTCTGAACTGAGGAATCGGTGAGTCTGGAGAGAGGGGTCTATACTCATCAAACGATGCCACAGATTCAGGGGACACTGACCTCATGTCTGTAAATATGTGGTCTAGATAAAAAAGGTTTCCATCATCTGAATAGAGTGATTCAGGGGACAGTGGTCTGTAATTAAACAACCTATCAAGCTCAAAGTCTGATAGAACTGACTGTGGAGAATCTGCTCTGGTCTCATCAAACACGTTTTCAAGACATAAATCAGTATATTCCCAGTCTGAAATTAATGATGCTGGGGAAGATGACCTATTCCTTGAGAAGTCAACATGATTAGCACAGTACTCATATTCGAACTGAGGGATTGGTGAGTCAGCAGAAAGGGGTCTAAACTCATTCTCAGATGTTATTGATCCAGGGGACACCAGTCTTAATTCAGATAACCAGTATTCAAGGAAGGACTGAGCACACTCGTTATCTGATGACAATGATTCAGGTGAAACAGGTCTAAGCTCCAATGGTTTCTCGTCAATACAGGATTCTGCCTGTTTTAAGTAGGTGCAAACGGTATTTTGATCATTTGGGGATCTTTCTGACTGAATTCCTTCCTTAATCTGATGATCCATACCTTCCTCCTTACCAACAGAACAGATGGAATCAGGTGGACAGGTTGTGGCTTTACCGAGTAACTCATCCAGACCACACTCTTCCCTCTCTATAACAGATATCACAGATTCAGGTGACGGTTTTATTTCTTCGACTGATGAAACTGCCTGTTTTAAGTGGGTGCACCCTTGCACAATGTCTGCATATGTTAGAGGTCTTGGAGCTGTCAGAGATGTGAGTATAGAATGAGGAATGCTACTTTGTTCAGTTGCAGCATTTGCTGTAAATGAATCTGGTGAGTCTGGTCTGTCCTCATCAAATAAGGTATCAAGACATAAATCAGAGTACTCCCAGTCCGAAGTTACTGATTCAGGTGAGGCTGACCTGTTTCCTGAGAAATGCAGGTTATAATCACTACATTGATTTCTGAACTGAGGAATCGGTGAGTCTGGAGAGAGGGGTCTATACTCATCAAACGATGCGACAGATTCAGGGGACACTGACCTCATGTCTGTAAATATGTGGTCTAGATAAAAAAGGTTTCCATCATCTGAATAGAGTGATTCAGGGGACAGTGGTCTGTAATTAAACAACCTATCAAGCTCAAAGTCTGATAGAACTGACTGTGGAGAATCTGCTCTGGTCTCATCAAACACGTTTTCAAGACATAAATCAGTATATTCCCAGTCTGAAATTAATGATGCTGGGGAAGATGACCTATTCCTTGAGAAGTCAACATGATTAGCACAGTACTCATATCCAAACTGAGGGATTGGTGAGTCAGCAGAAAGGGGTCTAAACTCATTCTCAGATGTTATTGATCCAGGGGACACCAGTCTTAATTCAGATAACCAGTATTCAAGGAAGGACTGAGCACACTCGTTATCTGATGACAATGATTCAGGTGAAACAGGTCTAAGCTCCAATGGTTTCTCGTCAATACAGGATTCTGCCTGTTTTAAGTTGGTGCAAACGGTATTTTGATCATTTGGGGATCTTTCTGACTGAATTCCTTCCTTAATCTGATGATCCATACCTTCCTCCTTACCAACAGAACAGATGGAATCAGGTGGACAGGTTGTGGCTTTACTGAGTAACTCATCCAGACCACACTCTCCCCTCTCTATAACAGATATCACAGATTCAGGTGACGGTTTTATTTCTTCGACTGATGAAACTGCCTGTTTTAAGTGGGTGCACCCTTGCACAATGTCTGCATATGTTAGAGGTCTTGGAGCTGTCAGAGATGTGAGTATAGAATGAGGAATGCTACTTTGTTCAGTTGCAGCATTTGCTGTAAATGAATCTGGTGAGTCTGGTCTGTCCTCATCAAATAAGGTATCAAGACATAAATCAGAGTACTCCCAGTCCGAAGTTACTGATTCAGGTGAGGCTGACCTGTTTCCTGAGAAATGCAGGTTATAATCACTACATTGATTTCTGAACTGAGGAATCGGTGAGTCTGGAGAGAGGGGTCTATACTCATCAAACGATGCCACAGATTCAGGGGACACTGACCTCATGTCTGTAAATATGTGGTCTAGATAAAAAAGGTTTCCATCATCTGAATAGAGTGATTCAGGGGACAGTGGTCTGTAATTAAACAACCTATCAAGCTCAAAGTCTGATAGAACTGACTGTGGAGAATCTGCTCTGGTCTCATCAAACACGTTTTCAAGACATAAATCAGTATATTCCCAGTCTGAAATTAATGATGCTGGGGAAGATGACCTATTCCTTGAGAAGTCAACATGATTAGCACAGTACTCATATCCAAACTGAGGGATTGGTGAGTCAGCAGAAAGGGGTCTAAACTCATTCTCAGATGTTATTGATCCAGGGGACACCAGTCTTAATTCAGATAACCAGTATTCAAGGAAGGACTGAGCACACTCGTTATCTGATGACAATGATTCAGGTGAAACAGGTCTAAGCTCCAATGGTTTCTCGTCAATACAGGATTCTGCCTGTTTTAAGTTGGTGCAAACGGTATTTTGATCATTTGGGGATCTTTCTGACTGAATTCCTTCCTTAATCTGATGATCCATACCTTCCTCCTTACCAACAGAACAGATGGAATCAGGTGGACAGGTTGTGGCTTTACTGAGTAACTCATCCAGACCACACTCTCCCCTCTCTATAACAGATATCACAGATTCAGGTGACGGTTTTATTTCTTCGACTGATGAAACTGCCTGTTTTAAGTGGGTGCACCCTTGCACAATGTCTGCATATGTTAGAGGTCTTGGAGCTGTCAGAGATGTGAGTATAGAATGAGGAATGCTACTTTGTTCAGTTGCAGCATTTGCTGTAAATGAATCTGGTGAGTCTGGTCTGTCCTCATCAAATAAGGTATCAAGACATAAATCAGAGTACTCCCAGTCCGAAGTTACTGATTCAGGTGAGGCTGACCTGTTTCCTGAGAAATGCAGGTTATAATCACTACATTGATTTCTGAACTGAGGAATCGGTGAGTCTGGAGAGAGGGGTCTATACTCATCAAACGATGCCACAGATTCAGGGGACACTGACCTCATGTCTGTAAATATGTGGTCTAGATAAAAAAGGTTTCCATCATCTGAATAGAGTGATTCAGGGGACAGTGGTCTGTAATTAAACAACCTATCAAGCTCAAAGTCTGATAGAACTGACTGTGGAGAATCTGCTCTGGTCTCATCAAACACGTTTTCAAGACATAAATCAGTATATTCCCAGTCTGAAATTAATGATGCTGGGGAAGATGACCTATTCCTTGAGAAGTCAACATGATTAGCACAGTACTCATATCCAAACTGAGGGATTGGTGAGTCAGCAGAAAGGGGTCTAAACTCATTCTCAGATGTTATTGATCCAGGGGACACCAGTCTTAATTCAGATAAACAGTATTCAAGGAAGGACTGAGCACACTCGTTATCTGATGACAATGATTCAGGTGAAACAGGTCTAAGCTCCAATGGTTTCTCGTCAATACAGGATTCTGCCTGTTTTAAGTTGGTGCAAACGGTATTTTGATCATTTGGGGATCTTTCTGACTGAATTCCTTCCTTAATCTGATGATCCATACCTTCCTCCTTACCAACAGAACAGATGGAATCAGGTGGACAGGTTGTGGCTTTACTGAGTAACTCATCCAGACCACACTCTTCCCTCTCTATACCAGATATCACAGATTCAGGTGACGGTTTTATTTCTTCGACTGATGAAACTGCCTGTTTTAAGTGGGTGCACCCTTGCACAATGTCTGCATATGTTAGAGGTCTTGGAGCTGTCAGAGATGTGAGTATAGAATGAGGAATGCTACTTTGTTCAGTTGCAGCACTTGCTGTAAATGAATCTGGTGAGTCTGGTCTGTCCTCATCAAATAAGGTATCAAGACATAAATCAGAGTACTCCCAGTCCGAAGTTACTGATTCAGGTGAGGCTGACCTGTTTCCTGAGAAATGCAGGTTATAATCACTACATTGATTTCTGAACTGAGGAATCGGTGAGTCTGGAGAGAGGGGTCTATACTCATCAAACGATGCCACAGATTCAGGGGACACTGACCTCATGTCTGTAAATATGTGGTCTAGATAAAAAAGGTTTCCATCATCTGAATAGAGTGATTCAGGGGACAGTGGTCTGTAATTAAACAACCTATCAAGCTCAAAGTCTGATAGAACTGACTGTGGAGAATCTGCTCTGGTCTCATCAAACACGTTTTCAAGACATAAATCAGTATATTCCCAGTCTGAAATTAATGATGCTGGGGAAGATGACCTATTCCTTGAGAAGTCAACATGATTAGCACAGTACTCATATCCGAACTGAGGGATTGGTGAGTCAGCAGAAAGGGGTCTAAACTCATTCTCAGATGTTATTGATCCAGGGGACACCAGTCTTAATTCAGATAAACAGTATTCAAGGAAGGACTGAGCACACTCGTTATCTGATGACAATGATTCAGGTGAAACAGGTCTAAGCTCCAATGGTTTCTCGTCAATACAGGATTCTGCCTGTTTTAAGTTGGTGCAAACGGTATTTTGATCATTTGGGGATCTTTCTGACTGAATTCCTTCCTTAATCTGATGATCCATACCTTCCTCCTTACCAACAGAACAGATGGAATCAGGTGGACAGGTTGTGGCTTTACTGAGTAACTCATCCAGACCACACTCTTCCCTCTCTATACCAGATATCACAGATTCAGGTGACGGTTTTATTTCTTCGACTGATGAAACTGCCTGTTTTAAGTGGGTGCACCCTTGCACAATGTCTGCATATGTTAGAGGTCTTGGAGCTGTCAGAGATGTGAGTATAGAATGAGGAATGCTACTTTGTTCAGTTGCAGCATTTGCTGTAAATGAATCTGGTGAGTCTGGTCTGTCCTCATCAAATAAGGTATCAAGACATAAATCAGAGTACTCCCAGTCCGAAGTTACTGATTCAGGTGAGGCTGACCTGTTTCCTGAGAAATGCAGGTTATAATCACTACATTGATTTCTGAACTGAGGAATCGGTGAGTCTGGAGAGAGGGGTCTATACTCATCAAACGATGCCACAGATTCAGGGGACACTGACCTCATGTCTGTAAATATGTGGTCTAGATAAAAAAGGTTTCCATCATCTGAATAGAGTGATTCAGGGGACAGTGGTCTATACTCTGAAACAGGAGACAGCTGAACTAATTCCCATACTGTTGACAACTGTGAGGTAATTGGGATTACGGTTTCAACTGATACTTCTTTTGAAATATGAATGTCTTCTTTAAAATATGTTTCGCTCTCTTTGGTGTAGCATGTTAGTGAGGAATCATCATACAATGCCTCTTGTAATGAAGCCATATCTGTTGTAGGAAGTTCATTTGCACCCTGTTTGGCAGTTTCAGGTGGACACTTTTCAAAGCTGTGTTTTCCACAACTAAGACCACAAGAAGAATATATCTGATGTTCCAGAGATTCTTTACCTTCCCATCTATTCACTGCATAGACAAATGCAGCTGTCTCACTGTCATTGCTCTTTACTTTGCAGATTGGATCGTACATATGACACATCAATTTGCAAGGGACTGCCTTGTAAACTACTGTGCACTGTGAGGCAAAAATTCTCCCTTCATAAGCATCCAATGTCACATGTAATGAAGGTCCTTCTGTACTTTTATCATTTTGGGATCTTTCTGACTGAATTCCTTCCTTAATCTGATGATCCATACCTTCCTCCTTACCAACAGAACAGATGGAATCAGGTGGACAGGTTGTGGCTTTACTGAGTAACTCATCCAGACCACAATCTTCCCTCTCTATACCAGATATCACAGATTCAGGTGACGGTTTTATTTCTTCGACTGATGAAACTGCCTGTTTTAAGTGGGTGCACCCTTGCACAATGTCTGCATATGTTAGAGGTCTTGGAGCTGTCAGCGATGTGAGTATAGAATGAGGAATGCTACTTTGTTCAGTTCCAGCATGTTCTGTGATTGAATCTGGTGAGTCTGGTCTGTTCTCATCAAACAGCTCTTCATGACAATATCCAGAGCACTCAAGGTCTGAACATATTGACCAAGGTGACGAGGGTCTACCTTCAGAATATTTCAAATAATAGTCACAATGTTGATGCCTGAGTTGAGAAACTGGTACATGAGACATACTGTACTGGTCAACTGATGCAACAGACTCTGGGGATGAAGGTCTAAAGTCTTCCAGCCACTCCCGAAGGAGTGACAAATCCAAATCTGAA
The DNA here is from genome assembly GCF_963971535.1 of Notolepis coatsorum. Lineage (NCBI taxonomy): Eukaryota > Metazoa > Chordata > Actinopteri > Aulopiformes > Paralepididae > Notolepis > Notolepis coatsorum. The sequence continues at coordinate 38,779,631 of NC_140171.1, forward strand.
GAGATTGATTCTGGGGACAATGGTCTGTAATTAAACAACCTATCAAGCTCAAAGTCTGATAGAACTGACTGTGGAGAATCTGCTCTGGTCTCATCAAACACGTTTTCAAGACATAAATCAGTATATTCCCAGTCTGAAATTAATGATGCTGGGGAAGATGACCTATTCCTTGAGAAGTCAACATGATTAGCACAGTACTCATATCCGAACTGAGGGATTGGTGAGTCAGCAGAAAGGGGTCTAAACTCATTCTCAGATGTTATTGATCCAGGGGACACCAGTCTTAATTCAGATAACCAGTATTCAAGGAAGGACTGAGCACACTCGTTATCTGATGACAATGATTCAGGTGAAACAGGTCTAAGCTCCAATGGTTTCTCGTCAATACAGGATTCTGCCTGTTTTAAGTTGGTGCAAACGGTATTTTGATCATTTGGGGATCTTTCTGACTGAATTCCTTCCTTAATCTGATGATCCATACCTTCCTCCTTACCAACAGAACAGATGGAATCAGGTGGACAGGTTGTGGCTTTACTGAGTAACTCATCCAGACCACACTCTTCCCTCTCTATACCTGATATCACAGATTCAGGTGACGGTTTTATTTCTTCGACTGATGAAACTGCCTGTTTTAAGTGAGTGCACCCTTGCACAATGTCTGCATATGTTAGAGGTCTTGGAGCTGTCAGAGATGTGAGTATAGAATGAGGAATGCTACTTTGTTCAGTTGCAGCATTTGCTGTAAATGAATCTGGTGAGTCTGGTCTGTCCTCATCAAATAAGGTATCAAGACATAAATCAGAGTACTCCCAGTCCGAAGTTACTGATTCAGGTGAGGCTGACCTGTTTCCTGAGAAATGCAGGTTATAATCACTACATTGATTTCTGAACTGAGGAATCGGTGAGTCTGGAGAGAGGGGTCTATACTCATCAAACGATGCCACAGATTCAGGGGACACTGACCTCATGTCTGTAAATATGTGGTCTAGATAAAAAAGGTTTCCATCATCTGAATAGAGTGATTCAGGGGACAGTGGTCTGTAATTAAACAACCTATCAAGCTCAAAGTCTGATAGAACTGACTGTGGAGAATCTGCTCTGGTCTCATCAAACACGTTTTCAAGACATAAATCAGTATATTCCCAGTCTGAAATTAATGATGCTGGGGAAGATGACCTATTCCTTGAGAAGTCAACATGATTAGCACAGTACTCATATTCGAACTGAGGGATTGGTGAGTCAGCAGAAAGGGGTCTAAACTCATTCTCAGATGTTATTGATCCAGGGGACACCAGTCTTAATTCAGATAACCAGTATTCAAGGAAGGACTGAGCACACTCGTTATCTGATGACAATGATTCAGGTGAAACAGGTCTAAGCTCCAATGGTTTCTCGTCAATACAGGATTCTGCCTGTTTTAAGTAGGTGCAAACGGTATTTTGATCATTTGGGGATCTTTCTGACTGAATTCCTTCCTTAATCTGATGATCCATACCTTCCTCCTTACCAACAGAACAGATGGAATCAGGTGGACAGGTTGTGGCTTTACCGAGTAACTCATCCAGACCACACTCTTCCCTCTCTATAACAGATATCACAGATTCAGGTGACGGTTTTATTTCTTCGACTGATGAAACTGCCTGTTTTAAGTGGGTGCACCCTTGCACAATGTCTGCATATGTTAGAGGTCTTGGAGCTGTCAGAGATGTGAGTATAGAATGAGGAATGCTACTTTGTTCAGTTGCAGCATTTGCTGTAAATGAATCTGGTGAGTCTGGTCTGTCCTCATCAAATAAGGTATCAAGACATAAATCAGAGTACTCCCAGTCCGAAGTTACTGATTCAGGTGAGGCTGACCTGTTTCCTGAGAAATGCAGGTTATAATCACTACATTGATTTCTGAACTGAGGAATCGGTGAGTCTGGAGAGAGGGGTCTATACTCATCAAACGATGCCACAGATTCAGGGGACACTGACCTCATGTCTGTAAATATGTGGTCTAGATAAAAAAGGTTTCCATCATCTGAATAGAGTGATTCAGGGGACAGTGGTCTGTAATTAAACAACCTATCAAGCTCAAAGTCTGATAGAACTGACTGTGGAGAATCTGCTCTGGTCTCATCAAACACGTTTTCAAGACATAAATCAGTATATTCCCAGTCTGAAATTAATGATGCTGGGGAAGATGACCTATTCCTTGAGAAGTCAACATGATTAGCACAGTACTCATATCCAAACTGAGGGATTGGTGAGTCAGCAGAAAGGGGTCTAAACTCATTCTCAGATGTTATTGATCCAGGGGACACCAGTCTTAATTCAGATAAACAGTATTCAAGGAAGGACTGAGCACACTCGTTATCTGATGACAATGATTCAGGTGAAACAGGTCTAAGCTCCAATGGTTTCTCGTCAATACAGGATTCTGCCTGTTTTAAGTTGGTGCAAACGGTATTTTGATCATTTGGGGATCTTTCTGACTGAATTCCTTCCTTAATCTGATGATCCATACCTTCCTCCTTACCAACAGAACAGATGGAATCAGGTGGACAGGTTGTGGCTTTACTGAGTAACTCATCCAGACCACACTCTTCCCTCTCTATACCAGATATCACAGATTCAGGTGACGGTTTTATTTCTTCGACTGATGAAACTGCCTGTTTTAAGTGGGTGCACCCTTGCACAATGTCTGCATATGTTAGAGGTCTTGGAGCTGTCAGAGATGTGAGTATAGAATGAGGAATGCTACTTTGTTCAGTTGCAGCATTTGCTGTAAATGAATCTGGTGAGTCTGGTCTGTCCTCATCAAATAAGGTATCAAGACATAAATCAGAGTACTCCCAGTCCGAAGTTACTGATTCAGGTGAGGCTGACCTGTTTCCTGAGAAATGCAGGTTATAATCACTACATTGATTTCTGAACTGAGGAATCGGTGAGTCTGGAGAGAGGGGTCTATACTCATCAAACGATGCCACAGATTCAGGGGACACTGACCTCATGTCTGTAAATATGTGGTCTAGATAAAAAAGGTTTCCATCATCTGAATAGAGTGATTCAGGGGACAGTGGTCTGTAATTAAACAACCTATCAAGCTCAAAGTCTGATAGAACTGACTGTGGAGAATCTGCTCTGGTCTCATCAAACACGTTTTCAAGACATAAATCAGTATATTCCCAGTCTGAAATTAATGATGCTGGGGAAGATGACCTATTCCTTGAGAAGTCAACATGATTAGCACAGTACTCATATCCGAACTGAGGGATTGGTGAGTCAGCAGAAAGGGGTCTAAACTCATTCTCAGATGTTATTGATCCAGGGGACACCAGTCTTAATTCAGATAACCAGTATTCAAGGAAGGACTGAGCACACTCGTTATCTGATGATAATGATTCAGGTGAAACAGGTCTAAGCTCCAATGGTTTCTCGTCAATACAGGATTCTGCCTGTTTTAAGTTGGTGCAAACGGTATTTTGATCATTTGGGGATCTTTCTGACTGAATTCCTTCCTTAATCTGATGATCCATACCTTCCTCCTTACCAACAGAACAGATGGAATCAGGTGGACAGGTTGTGGCTTTACTGAGTAACTCATCCAGACCACACTCTTCCCTCTCTATACCAGATATCACAGATTCAGGTGACGGTTTTATTTCTTCGACTGATGAAACTGCCTGTTTTAAGTGGGTGCACCCTTGCACAATGTCTGCATATGTTAGAGGTCTTGGAGCTGTCAGAGATGTGAGTATAGAATGAGGAATGCTACTTTGTTCAGTTGCAGCATTTGCTGTAAATGAATCTGGTGAGTCTGGTCTGTCCTCATCAAATAAGGTATCAAGACATAAATCAGAGTACTCCCAGTCCGAAGTTACTGATTCAGGTGAGGCTGACCTGTTTCCTGAGAAATGCAGGTTATAATCACTACATTGATTTCTGAACTGAGGAATCGGTGAGTCTGGAGAGAGGGGTCTATACTCATCAAACGATGCCACAGATTCAGGGGACACTGACCTCATGTCTGTAAATATGTGGTCTAGATAAAAAAGGTTTCCATCATCTGAATAGAGTGATTCAGGGGACAGTGGTCTGTAATTAAACAACCTATCAAGCTCAAAGTCTGATAGAACTGACTGTGGAGAATCTGCTCTGGTCTCATCAAACACGTTTTCAAGACATAAATCAGTATATTCCCAGTCTGAAATTAATGATGCTGGGGAAGATGACCTATTCCTTGAGAAGTCAACATGATTAGCACAGTACTCATATCCGAACTGAGGGATTGGTGAGTCAGCAGAAAGGGGTCTAAACTCATTCTCAGATGTTATTGATCCAGGGGACACCAGTCTTAATTCAGATAACCAGTATTCAAGGAAGGACTGAGCACACTCGTTATCTGATGATAATGATTCAGGTGAAACAGGTCTAAGCTCCAATGGTTTCTCGTCAATACAGGATTCTGCCTGTTTTAAGTTGGTGCAAACGGTATTTTGATCATTTGGGGATCTTTCTGACTGAATTCCTTCCTTAATCTGATGATCCATACCTTCCTCCTTACCAACAGAACAGATGGAATCAGGTGGACAGGTTGTGGCTTTACTGAGTAACTCATCCAGACCACACTCTTCCCTCTCTATACCAGATATCACAGATTCAGGTGACGGTTTTATTTCTTCGACTGATGAAACTGCCTGTTTTAAGTGGGTGCACCCTTGCACAATGTCTGCATATGTTAGAGGTCTTGGAGCTGTCAGAGATGTGAGTATAGAATGAGGAATGCTACTTTGTTCAGTTGCAGCATTTGCTGTAAATGAATCTGGTGAGTCTGGTCTGTCCTCATCAAATAAGGTATCAAGACATAAATCAGAGTACTCCCAGTCCGAAGTTACTGATTCAGGTGAGGCCGACCTGTTTCCTGAGAAATGCAGGTTATAATCACTACATTGATTTCTGAACTGAGGAATCGGTGAGTCTGGAGAGAGGGGTCTATACTCATCAAACGATGCCACAGATTCAGGGGACACTGACCTCATGTCTGTAAATATGTGGTCTAGATAAAAAAGGTTTCCATCATCTGAATAGAGTGATTCAGGGGACAGTGGTCTATACTCTGAAACAGGAGACAGCTGAACTAATTCCCATACTGTTGACAACTGTGAGGTAATTGGGATTACGGTTTCAACTGATACTTCTTTTGAAATATGAATGTCTTCTTTAAAATATGTTTCACTCTCTTTGGTGTAGCATGTTAGTGAGGAATCATCATACAATGCCTCTTGTAATGAAGCCATATCTGTTGTAGGAAGTTCATTTGCACCCTGTTTGGCAGTTTCAGGTGGACACTTTTCAAAGCTGTGTTTTCCACAACTAAGACCACAAGAAGAATATATCTGATGTTCCAGAGATTCTTTACCTTCCCATCTATTCACTGCATAGACAAATGCAGCTGTCTCACTGTCATTGCTCTTTACTTTGCAGATTGGATCGTACATATGACACATCAATTTGCAAGGGACTGCCTTGTAAACTACTGTGCACTGTGAGGCAAAAATTCTCCCTTCATAAGCATCCAATGTCACATGTAATGAAGGTCCTTCTGTACTTTTATCATTTTGGGATCTTTCTGACTGAATTCCTTCCTTAATCTGATGATCCATACCTTCCTCCTTACCAACAGAACAGATGGAATCAGGTGGACAGGTTGTGGCTTTACTGAGTAACTCATCCAGACCACAATCTTCCCTCTCTATACCAGATATCACAGATTCAGGTGACGGTTTTATTTCTTCGACTGATGAAACTGCCTGTTTTAAGTGGGTGCACCCTTGCACAATGTCTGCATGTGTTAGAGGTCTTGGAGCTGTCAGAGATGTGAGTATAGAATGAGGAATGCTACTTTGTTCAGTTCCAGCATGTTCTGTGATTGAATCTGGTGAGTCTGGTCTGTTCTCATCAAACAGCTCTTCATGACAATATCCAGAGCACTCAAGGTCTGAACATATTGACCAAGGTGACGAGGGTCTACCTTCAGAATATTTCAAATAATAGTCACAATGTTGATGCCTGAGTTGAGAAACTGGTACATGAGACATACTGTACTGGTCAACTGATGCAACAGACTCTGGGGGTGAAGGTCTAAAGTCTTCCAGCCACTCCCGAAGGAGTGACAAATCCAAATCTGAAGAGATTGATTCTGGGGACAATGGTCTATAATTAAACAACCTATCAAGCTCAAAGTCTGATAGAACTGACTGTGGAGAATCTGCTCTGGTCTCATCAAACACGTTTTCAAGACATAAATCAGTATATTCCCAGTCTGAAATTAATGATGCTGGGGAAGATGACCTATTCCTTGAGAAGTCAACATGATTAGCACAGTACTCATATCCGAACTGAGGGATTGGTGAGTCAGCAGAAAGGGGTCTAAACTCATTCTCAGATGTTATTGATCCAGGGGACACCAGTCTTAATTCAGATAACCAGTATTCAAGGAAGGACTGAGCACACTCGTTATCTGATGACAATGATTCAGGTGAAACAGGTCTAAGCTCCAATGGTTTCTCGTCAATACAGGATTCTGCCTGTTTTAAGTTGGTGCAAACGGTATTTTGATCATTTGGGGATATTTCTGACTGAATTCCTTCCTTAATCTGATGATCCATACCTTCCTCCTTACCAACAGAACAGATGGAATCAGGTGGACAGGTTGTGGCTTTACTGAGTAACTCATCCAGACCACACTCTTCCCTCTCTATACCAGATATCACAGATTCAGGTGACGGTTTTATTTCTTCGACTGATGAAACTGCCTGTTTTAAGTGGGTGCACCCTTGCACAATGTCTGCATATGTTAGAGGTCTTGGAGCTGTCAGAGATGTGAGTATAGAATGAGGAATGCTACTTTGTTCAGTTGCAGCATTTTCTGTAAATGAATCTGGTGAGTCTGGTCTGTCCTCATCAAATAAGGTATCAAGACATAAATCAGAGTACTCCCAGTCCGAAGTTACTGATTCAGGTGAGGCTGACCTGTTTCCTGAGAAATGCAGGTTATAATCACTACATTGATTTCTGAACTGAGGAATCGGTGAGTCTGGAGAGAGGGGTCTATACTCATCAAACGATGCCACAGATTCAGGGGACACTGACCTCATGTCTGTAAATATGTGGTCTAGATAAAAAAGGTTTCCATCATCTGAATAGAGTGATTCAGGGGACAGTGGTCTGTAATTAAACAACCTATCAAGCTCAAAGTCTGATAGAACTGACTGTGGAGAATCTGCTCTGGTCTCATCAAACACGTTTTCAAGACATAAATCAGTATATTCCCAGTCTGAAATTAATGATGCTGGGGAAGATGACCTATTCCTTGAGAAGTCAACATGATTAGCACAGTACTCATATCCGAACTGAGGGATTGGTGAGTCAGCAGAAAGGGGTCTAAACTCATTCTCAGATGTTATTGATCCAGGGGACACCAGTCTTAATTCAGATAACCAGTATTCAAGGAAGGACTGAGCACACTCGTTATCTGATGACAATGATTCAGGTGAAACAGGTCTAAGCTCCAATGGTTTCTCGTCAATACAGGATTCTGCCTGTTTTAAGTTGGTGCAAACGGTATTTTGATCATTTGGGGATATTTCTGACTGAATTCCGTCCTTAATCTGATGATCCATACCTTCCTCCTTACCAACAGAACAGATGGAATCAGGTGGACAGGTTGTGGCTTTACTGAGTAACTCATCCAGACCACACTCTTCCCTCTCTATACCAGATATCACAGATTCAGGTGACGGTTTTATTTCTTCGACTGATGAAACTGCCTGTTTTAAGTGGGTGCACCCTTGCACAATGTCTGCATATGTTAGAGGTCTTGGAGCTGTCAGAGATGTGAGTATAGAATGAGGAATGCTACTTTGTTCAGTTGCAGCATTTGCTGTAAATGAATCTGGTGAGTCTGGTCTGTCCTCATCAAATAAGGTATCAAGACATAAATCAGAGTACTCCCAGTCCGAAGTTACTGATTCAGGTGAGGCTGACCTGTTTCCTGAGAAATGCAGGTTATAATCACTACATTGATTTCTGAACTGAGGAATCGGTGAGTCTGGAGAGAGGGGTCTATACTCATCAAACGATGCCACAGATTCAGGGGACACTGACCTCATGTCTGTAAATATGTGGTCTAGATAAAAAAGGTTTCCATCATCTGAATAGAGTGATTCAGGGGACAGTGGTCTGTAATTAAACAACCTATCAAGCTCAAAGTCTGATAGAACTGACTGTGGAGAATCTGCTCTGGTCTCATCAAACACGTTTTCAAGACATAAATCAGTATATTCCCAGTCTGAAATTAATGATGCTGGGGAAGATGACCTATTCCTTGAGAAGTCAACATGATTAGCACAGTACTCATATCCGAACTGAGGGATTGGTGAGTCAGCAGAAAGGGGTCTAAACTCATTCTCAGATGTTATTGATCCAGGGGACACCAGTCTTAATTCAGATAACCAGTATTCAAGGAAGGACTGAGCACACTCGTTATCTGGTGATGACAATGATTCAGGTGAAACAGGTCTAAGCTCCAATGGTTTCTCGTCAATACAGGATTCTGCCTGTTTTAAGTTGGTGCAAACGGTATTTTGATCATTTGGGGATCTTTCTGACTGAATTCCTTCCTTAATCTGATGATCCATACCTTCCTCCTTACCAACAGAACAGATGGAATCAGGTGGACAGGTTGTGGCTTTACTGAGTAACTCATCCAGACCACACTCTTCCCTCTCTATACCAGATATCACAGATTCAGGTGACGGTTTTATTTCTTCGACTGATGAAACTGCCTGTTTTAAGTGGGTGCACCCTTGCACAATGTCTGCATATGTTAGAGGTCTTGGAGCTGTCAGAGATGTGAGTATAGAATGAGGAATGCTACTTTGTTCAGTTGCAGCATTTGCTGTAAATGAATCTGGTGAGTCTGGTCTGTCCTCATCAAATAAGGTATCAAGACATAAATCAGAGTACTCCCAGTCCGAAGTTACTGATTCAGGTGAGGCTGACCTGTTTCCTGAGAAATGCAGGTTATAATCACTACATTGATTTCTGAACTGAGGAATCGGTGAGTCTGGAGAGAGGGGTCTATACTCATCAAACGATGCCACAGATTCAGGGGACACTGACCTCATGTCTGTAAATATGTGGTCTAGATAAAAAAGGTTTCCATCATCTGAATAGAGTGATTCAGGGGACAGTGGTCTGTAATTAAACAACCTATCAAGCTCAAAGTCTGATAGAACTGACTGTGGAGAATCTGCTCTGGTCTCATCAAACACGTTTTCAAGACATAAATCAGTATATTCCCAGTCTGAAATTAATGATGCTGGGGAAGATGACCTATTCCTTGAGAAGTCAACATGATTAGCACAGTACTCATATCCGAACTGAGGGATTGGTGAGTCAGCAGAAAGGGGTCTAAACTCATTCTCAGATGTTATTGATCCAGGGGACACCAGTCTTAATTCAGATAACCAGTATTCAAGGAAGGACTGAGCACACTCGTTATCTGATGATAATGATTCAGGTGAAACAGGTCTAAGCTCCAATGGTTTCTCGTCAATACAGGATTCTGCCTGTTTTAAGTTGGTGCAAACGGTATTTTGATCATTTGGGGATCTTTCTGACTGAATTTCTTCCTTAATCTGATGATCCATACCTTCCTCCTTACCAACAGAACAGATGGAATCAGGTGGACAGGTTGTGGCTTTACTGAGTAACTCATCCAGACCACACTCTTCCCTCTCTATACCAGATATCACAGATTCAGGTGACGGTTTTATTTCTTCGACTGATGAAACTGCCTGTTTTAAGTGGGTGCACCCTTGCACAATGTCTGCATATGTTAGAGGTCTTGGAGCTGTCAGAGATGTGAGTATAGAATGAGGAATGCTACTTTGTTCAGTTGCAGCATTTGCTGTAAATGAATCTGGTGAGTCTGGTCTGTCCTCATCAAATAAGGTATCAAGACATAAATCAGAGTACTCCCAGTCCGAAGTTACTGATTCAGGTGAGGCTGACCTGTTTCCTGAGAAATGCAGGTTATAATCACTACATTGATTTCTGAACTGAGGAATCGGTGAGTCTGGAGAGAGGGGTCTATACTCATCAAACGATGCCACAGATTCAGGGGACACTGACCTCATGTCTGTAAATATGTGGTCTAGATAAAAAAGGTTTCCATCATCTGAATAGAGTGATTCAGGGGACAGTGGTCTGTAATTAAACAACCTATCAAGCTCAAAGTCTGATAGAACTGACTGTGGAGAATCTGCTCTGGTCTCATCAAACACGTTTTCAAGACATAAATCAGTATATTCCCAGTCTGAAATTAATGATGCTGGGGAAGATGACCTATTCCTTGAGAAGTCAACATGATTAGCACAGTACTCATATCCGAACTGAGGGATTGGTGAGTCAGCAGAAAGGGGTCTAAACTCATTCTCAGATGTTATTGATCCAGGGGACACCAGTCTTAATTCAGATAACCAGTATTCAAGGAAGGACTGAGCACACTCGTTATCTGATGATAATGATTCAGGTGAAACAGGTCTAAGCTCCAATGGTTTCTCGTCAATACAGGATTCTGCCTGTTTTAAGTTGGTGCAAACGGTATTTTGATCATTTGGGGATCTTTCTGACTGAATTTCTTCCTTAATCTGATGATCCATACCTTCCTCCTTACCAACAGAACAGATGGAATCAGGTGGACAGGTTGTGGCTTTACTGAGTAACTCATCCAGACCACACTCTTCCCTCTCCATACCAGATATCACAGATTCAGGTGACGGTTTTATTTCTTCGACTGATGAAACTGCCTGTTTTAAGTGGGTGCACCCTTGCACAATGTCTGCATATGTTAGAGGTCTTGGAGCTGTCAGAGATGTGAGTATAGAATGAGGAATGCTACTTTGTTCAGTTGCAGCATTTGCTGTAAATGAATCTGGTGAGTCTGGTCTGTCCTCATCAAATAAGGTATCAAGACATAAATCAGAGTACTCCCAGTCCGAAGTTACTGATTCAGGTGAGGCTGACCTGTTTCCTGAGAAATGCAGGTTATAATCACTACATTGATTTCTGAACTGAGGAATCGGTGAGTCTGGAGAGAGGGGTCTATACTCATCAAACGATGCCACAGATTCAGGGGACACTGACCTCATGTCTGTAAATATGTGGTCTAGATAAAAAAGGTTTCCATCATCTGAATAGAGTGATTCAGGGGACAGTGGTCTATACTCTGAAACAGGAGACAGCTGAACTAATTCCCATACTGTTGACAACTGTGAGGTAATTGGGATTACGGTTTCAACTGATACTTCTTTTGAAATATGAATGTCTTCTTTAAAATATGTTTCGCTCTCTTTGGTGTAGCATGTTAGTGAGGAATCATCATACAATGCCTCTTGTAATGAAGCCATATCTGTTGTAGGAAGTTCATTTGCACCCTGTTTGGCAGTTTCAGTTGGACACTTTTCAAAGCTGTGTTTTCCACAACTAAGACCACAAGAAGAATATATCTGATGTTCCAGAGATTCTTTACCTTCCCATCTATTCACTGCATAGACAAATGCAGCTGTCTCACTGTCATTGCTCTTTACTTTGCAGATTGGATCGTACATATGACACATCAATTTGCAAGGGACTGCCTTGTAAACTACTGTGCACTGTGAGGCAAAAATTCTCCCTTCATAAGCATCCAATGTCACATGTAATGAAGGTCCTTCTGTACTTTTATCATTTTGGGATCTTTCTGACTGAATTCCTTCCTTAATCTGATGATCCATACCTTCCTCCTTACCAACAGAACAGATGGAATCAGGTGGACAGGTTGTGGCTTTACTGAGTAACTCATCCAGACCACAATCTTCCCTCTCTATACCAGATATCACAGATTCAGGTGACGGTTTTATTTCTTCGACTGATGAAACTGCCTGTTTTAAGTGGGTGCACCCTTGCACAATGTCTGCATATGTTAGAGGTCTTGGAGCTGTCAGAGATGTGAGTATAGAATGAGGAATGCTACTTTGTTCAGTTCCAGCATGTTCTGTGATTGAATCTGGTGAGTCTGGTCTGTTCTCATCAAACAGCTCTTCATGACAATATCCAGAGCACTCAAGGTCTGAACATATTGACCAAGGTGACGAGGGTCTACCTTCAGAATATTTCAAATAATAGTCACAATGTTGATGCCTGAGTTGAGAAACTGGTACATGAGACATACTGTACTGGTCAACTGATGCAACAGACTCTGGGGATGAAGGTCTAAAGTCTTCCAGCCACTCCCGAAGGAGTGACAAATCCAAATCTGAAGAGATTGATTCTGGGGACAATGGTCTATAATTAAACAACCTATCAAGCTCAAAGTCTGATAGAACTGACTGTGGAGAATCTGCTCTGGTCTCATCAAACACGTTTTCAAGACATAAATCAGTATATTCCCAGTCTGAAATTAATGATGCTGGGGAAGATGACCTATTCCTTGAGAAGTCAACATGATTAGCACAGTACTCATATCCGAACTGAGGGATTGGTGAGTCAGCAGAAAGGGGTCTAAACTCATTCTCAGATGTTATTGATCCAGGGGACACCAGTCTTAATTCAGATAACCAGTATTCAAGGAAGGACTGAGCACACTCGTTATCTGATGACAATGATTCAGGTGAAACAGGTCTAAGCTCCAATGGTTTCTCGTCAATACAGGATTCTGCCTGTTTTAAGTTGGTGCAAACGGTATTTTGATCATTTGGGGATCTTTCTGACTGAATTCCTTCCTTAATCTGATGATCCATACCTTCCTCCTTACCAACAGAACAGATGGAATCAGGTGGACAGGTTGTGGCTTTACTGAGTAACTCATCCAGACCACACTCTTCCCTCTCTATACCAGATATCACAGATTCAGGTGACGGTTTTATTTCTTCGACTGATGAAACTGCCTGTTTTAAGTGGGTGCACCCTTGCACAATGTCTGCATATGTTAGAGGTCTTGGAGCTGTCAGAGATGTGAGTATAGAATGAGGAATGCTACTTTGTTCAGTTGCAGCATTTGCTGTAAATGAATCTGGTGAGTCTGGTCTGTCCTCATCAAATAAGGTATCAAGACATAAATCAGAGTACTCCCAGTCCGAAGTTACTGATTCAGGTGAGGCTGACCTGTTTCCTGAGAAATGCAGGTTATAATCACTACATTGATTTCTGAACTGAGGAATCGGTGAGTCTGGAGAGAGGGGTCTATACTCATCAAACGATGCCACAGATTCAGGGGACACTGACCTCATGTCTGTAAATATGTGGTCTAGATAAAAAAGGTTTCCATCATCTGAATAGAGTGATTCAGGGGACAGTGGTCTGTAATTAAACAACCTATCAAGCTCAAAGTCTGATAGAACTGACTGTGGAGAATCTGCTCTGGTCTCATCAAACACGTTTTCAAGACATAAATCAGTATATTCCCAGTCTGAAATTAATGATGCTGGGGAAGATGACCTATTCCTTGAGAAGTCAACATGATTAGCACAGTACTCATATCCGAACTGAGGGATTGGTGAGTCAGCAGAAAGGGGTCTAAACTCATTCTCAGATGTTATTGATCCAGGGGACACCAGTCTTAATTCAGATAACCAGTATTCAAGGAAGGACTGAGCACACTCGTTATCTGATGATAATGATTCAGGTGAAACAGGTCTAAGCTCCAATGGTTTCTCGTCAATACAGGATTCTGCCTGTTTTAAGTTGGTGCAAACGGTATTTTGATCATTTGGGGATCTTTCTGACTGAATTCCTTCCTTAATCTGATGATCCATACCTTCCTCCTCACCAACAGAACAGATGGAATCAGGTGGACAGGTTGTGGCTTTACTGAGTAACTCATCCAGACCACACTCTTCCCTCTCTATACCAGATATCACAGATTCAGGTGACGGTTTTATTTCTTCGACTGATGAAACTGCCTGTTTTAAGTGGGTGCACCCTTGCACAATGTCTGCATATGTTAGAGGTCTTGGAGCTGTCAGAGATGTGAGTATAGAATGAGGAATGCTACTTTGTTCAGTTGCAGCATTTGCTGTAAATGAATCTGGTGAGTCTGGTCTGTCCTCATCAAATAAGGTATCAAGACATAAATCAGAGTACTCCCAGTCCGAAGTTACTGATTCAGGTGAGGCTGACCTGTTTCCTGAGAAATGCAGGTTATAATCACTACATTGATTTCTGAACTGAGGAATCGGTGAGTCTGGAGAGAGGGGTCTATACTCATCAAACGATGCCACAGATTCAGGGGACACTGACCTCATGTCTGTAAATATGTGGTCTAGATAAAAAAGGTTTCCATCATCTGAATAGAGTGATTCAGGGGACAGTGGTCTGTAATTAAACAACCTATCAAGCTCAAAGTCTGATAGAACTGACTGTGGAGAATCTGCTCTGGTCTCATCAAACACGTTTTCAAGACATAAATCAGTATATTCCCAGTCTGAAATTAATGATGCTGGGGAAGATGACCTATTCCTTGAGAAGTCAACATGATTAGCACAGTACTCATATCCGAACTGAGGGATTGGTGAGTCAGCAGAAAGGGGTCTAAACTCATTCTCAGATGTTATTGATCCAGGGGACACCAGTCTTAATTCAGATAACCAGTATTCAAGGAAGGACTGAGCACACTCGTTATCTGATGACAATGATTCAGGTGAAACAGGTCTAAGCTCCAATGGTTTCTCGTCAATACAGGATTCTGCCTGTTTTAAGTTGGTGCAAACGGTATTTTGATCATTTGGGGATCTTTCTGACTGAATTCCTTCCTTAATCTGATGATCCATACCTTCCTCCTTACCAACAGAACAGATGGAATCAGGTGGACAGGTTGTGGCTTTACTGAGTAACTCATCCAGACCACACTCTTCCCTCTCTATACCAGATATCACAGATTCAGGTGACGGTTTTATTTCTTCGACTGATGAAACTGCCTGTTTTAAGTGGGTGCACCCTTGCACAATGTCTGCATATGTTAGAGGTCTTGGAGCTGTCAGAGATGTGAGTATAGAATGAGGAATGCTACTTTGTTCAGTTGCAGCATTTGGTGTAAATGAATCTGGTGAGTCTGGTCTGTCCTCATCAAATAAGGTATCAAGACATAAATCAGAGTACTCCCAGTCCGAAGTTACTGATTCAGGTGAGGCTGACCTGTTTCCTGAGAAATGCAGGTTATAATCACTACATTGATTTCTGAACTGAGGAATCGGTGAGTCTGGAGAGAGGGGTCTATACTCATCAAACGATGCCACAGATTCAGGGGACACTGACCTCATGTCTGTAAATATGTGGTCTAGATAAAAAAGGTTTCCATCATCTGAATAGAGTGATTCAGGGGACAGTGGTCTGTAATTAAACAACCTATCAAGCTCAAAGTCTGATAGAACTGACTGTGGAGAATCTGCTCTGGTCTCATCAAACACGTTTTCAAGACATAAATCAGTATATTCCCAGTCTGAAATTAATGATGCTGGGGAAGATGACCTATTCCTTGAGAAGTCAACATGATTAGCACAGTACTCATATCCGAACTGAGGGATTGGTGAGTCAGCAGAAAGGGGTCTAAACTCATTCTCAGATGTTATTGATCCAGGGGACACCAGTCTTAATTCAGATAACCAGTATTCAAGGAAGGACTGAGCACACTCGTTATCTGGTGATGACAATGATTCAGGTGAAACAGGTCTAAGCTCCAATGGTTTCTCGTCAATACAGGATTCTGCCTGTTTTAAGTTGGTGCAAACGGTATTTTGATCATTTGGGGATCTTTCTGACTGAATTCCTTCCTTAATCTGATGATCCATACCTTCCTCCTTACCAACAGAACAGATGGAATCAGGTGGACAGGTTGTGGCTTTACTGAGTAACTCATCCAGACCACACTCTTCCCTCTCTATACCAGATATCACAGATTCAGGTGACGGTTTTATTTCTTCGACTGATGAAACTGCCTGTTTTAAGTGGGTGCACCCTTGCACAATGTCTGCATATGTTAGAGGTCTTGGAGCTGTCAGAGATGTGAGTATAGAATGAGGAATGCTACTTTGTTCAGTTGCAGCATTTGCTGTAAATGAATCTGGTGAGTCTGGTCTGTCCTCATCAAATAAGGTATCAAGACATAAATCAGAGTACTCCCAGTCCGAAGTTACTGATTCAGGTGAGGCTGACCTGTTTCCTGAGAAATGCAGGTTATAATCACTACATTGATTTCTGAACTGAGGAATCGGTGAGTCTGGAGAGAGGGGTCTATACTCATCAAACGATGCCACAGATTCAGGGGACACTGACCTCATGTCTGTAAATATGTGGTCTAGATAAAAAAGGTTTCCATCATCTGAATAGAGTGATTCAGGGGACAGTGGTCTATACTCTGAAACAGGAGACAGCTGAACTAATTCCCATACTGTTGACAACTGTGAGGTAATTGGGATTACGGTTTCAACTGATACTTCTTTTGAAATATGAATGTCTTCTTTAAAATATGTTTCGCTCTCTTTGGTGTAGCATGTTAGTGAGGAATCATCATACAATGCCTCTTGTAATGAAGCCATATCTGTTGTAGGAAGTTCATATGCACCCTGTTTGGCAGTTTCAGTTGGACACTTTTCAAAGCTGTGTTTTCCACAACTAAGACCACAAGAAGAATATATCTGATGTTCCAGAGATTCTTTACCTTCCCATCTATTCACTGCATAGACAAATGCAGCTGTCTCACTGTCATTGCTCTTTACTTTGCAGATTGGATCGTACATATGACACATCAATTTGCAAGGGACTGCCTTGTAAACTACTGTGCACTGTGAGGCAAAAATTCTCCCTTCATAAGCATCCAATGTCACATGTAATGAAGGTCCTTCTGTACTTTTATCATTTTGGGATCTTTCTGACTGAATTCCTTCCTTAATCTGATGATCCATACCTTCCTCCTTACCAACAGAACAGATGGAATCAGGTGGACAGGTTGTGGCTTTACTGAGTAACTCATCCAGACCACAATCTTCCCTCTCTATACCAGATATCACAGATTCAGGTGACGGTTTTATTTCTTCGACTGATGAAACTGCCTGTTTTAAGTGGGTGCACCCTTGCACAATGTCTGCATATGTTAGAGGTCTTGGAGCTGTCAGAGATGTGAGTATAGAATGAGGAATGCTACTTTGTTCAGTTCCAGCATGTTCTGTGATTGAATCTGGTGAGTCTGGTCTGTTCTCATCAAACAGCTCTTCATGACAATATCCAGAGCACTCAAGGTCTGAACATATTGACCAAGGTGACGAGGGTCTACCTTCAGAATATTTCAAATAATAGTCACAATGTTGATGCCTGAGTTGAGAAACTGGTACATGAGACATACTGTACTGGTCAACTGATGCAACAGACTCTGGGGATGAAGGTCTAAAGTCTTCCAGCCACTCCCGAAGGAGTGACAAATCCAAATCTGAAGAGATTGATTCTGGGGACAATGGTCTATAATTAAACAACCTATCAAGCTCAAAGTCTGATAGAACTGACTGTGGAGAATCTGCTCTGGTCTCATCAAACACGTTTTCAAGACATAAATCAGTATATTCCCAGTCTGAAATTAATGATGCTGGGGAAGATGACCTATTCCTTGAGAAGTCAACATGATTAGCACAGTACTCATATCCGAACTGAGGGATTGGTGAGTCAGCAGAAAGGGGTCTAAACTCATTCTCAGATGTTATTGATCCAGGGGACACCAGTCTTAATTCAGATAACCAGTATTCAAGGAAGGACTGAGCACACTCGTTATCTGATGACAATGATTCAGGTGAAACAGGTCTAAGCTCCAATGGTTTCTCGTCAATACAGGATTCTGCCTGTTTTAAGTTGGTGCAAACGGTATTTTGATCATTTGGGGATCTTTCTGACTGAATTCCTTCCTTAATCTGATGATCCATACCTTCCTCCTTACCAACAGAACAGATGGAATCAGGTGGACAGGTTGTGGCTTTACTGAGTAACTCATCCAGACCACACTCTTCCCTCTCTATACCAGATATCACAGATTCAGGTGACGGTTTTATTTCTTCGACTGATGAAACTGCCTGTTTTAAGTGGGTGCACCCTTGCACAATGTCTGCATATGTTAGAGGTCTTGGAGCTGTCAGAGATGTGAGTATAGAATGAGGAATGCTACTTTGTTCAGTTGCAGCATTTGCTGTAAATGAATCTGGTGAGTCTGGTCTGTCCTCATCAAATAAGGTATCAAGACATAAATCAGAGTACTCCCAGTCCGAAGTTACTGATTCAGGTGAGGCTGACCTGTTTCCTGAGAAATGCAGGTTATAATCACTACATTGATTTCTGAACTGAGGAATCGGTGAGTCTGGAGAGAGGGGTCTATACTCATCAAACGATGCCACAGATTCAGGGGACACTGACCTCATGTCTGTAAATATGTGGTCTAGATAAAAAAGGTTTCCATCATCTGAATAGAGTGATTCAGGGGACAGTGGTCTGTAATTAAACAACCTATCAAGCTCAAAGTCTGATAGAACTGACTGTGGAGAATCTGCTCTGGTCTCATCAAACACGTTTTCAAGACATAAATCAGTATATTCCCAGTCTGAAATTAATGATGCTGGGGAAGATGACCTATTCCTTGAGAAGTCAACATGATTAGCACAGTACTCATATTCGAACTGAGGGATTGGTGAGTCAGCAGAAAGGGGTCTAAACTCATTCTCAGATGTTATTGATCCAGGGGACACCAGTCTTAATTCAGATAACCAGTATTCAAGGAAGGACTGAGCACACTCGTTATCTGATGACAATGATTCAGGTGAAACAGGTCTAAGCTCCAATGGTTTCTCGTCAATACAGGATTCTGCCTGTTTTAAGTTGGTGCAAACGGTATTTTGATCATTTGGGGATCTTTCTGACTGAATTCCTTCCTTAATCTGATGATCCATACCTTCCTCCTTACCAACAGAACAGATGGAATCAGGTGGACAGGTTGTGGCTTTACTGAGTAACTCATCCAGACCACACTCTTCCCTCTCTATACCAGATATCACAGATTCAGGTGACGGTTTTATTTCTTCGACTGATGAAACTGCCTGTTTTAAGTGGGTGCACCCTTGCACAATGTCTGCATATGTTAGAGGTCTTGGAACTGTCAGAGATGTGAGTATAGAATGAGGAATGCTACTTTGTTCAGTTGCAGCATTTGCTGTAAATGAATCTGGTGAGTCTGGTCTGTCCTCATCAAATAAGGTATCAAGACATAAATCAGAGTACTCCCAGTCCGAAGTTACTGATTCAGGTGAGGCTGACCTGTTTCCTGAGAAATGCAGGTTATAATCACTACATTGATTTCTGAACTGAGGAATCGGTGAGTCTGGAGAGAGGGGTCTATACTCATCAAACGATGCCACAGATTCAGGGGACACTGACCTCATGTCTGTAAATATGTGGTCTAGATAAAAAAGGTTTCCATCATCTGAATAGAGTGATTCAGGGGACAGTGGTCTGTAATTAAACAACCTATCAAGCTCAAAGTCTGATAGAACTGACTGTGGAGAATCTGCTCTGGTCTCATCAAACACGTTTTCAAGACATAAATCAGTATATTCCCAGTCTGAAATTAATGATGCTGGGGAAGATGACCTATTCCTTGAGAAGTCAACATGATTAGCACAGTACTCATATCCGAACTGAGGGATTGGTGAGTCAGCAGAAAGGGGTCTAAACTCATTCTCAGATGTTATTGATCCAGGGGACACCAGTCTTAATTCAGATAACCAGTATTCAAGGAAGGACTGAGCACACTCGTTATCTGATGACAATGATTCAGGTGAAACAGGTCTAAGCTCCAATGGTTTCTCGTCAATACAGGATTCTGCCTGTTTTAAGTTGGTGCAAACGGTATTTTGATCATTTGGGGATCTTTCTGACTGAATTCCTTCCTTAATCTGATGATCCATACCTTCCTCCTTACCAACAGAACAGATGGAATCAGGTGGACAGGTTGTGGCTTTACTGAGTAACTCATCCAGACCACACTCTTCCCTCTCTATACCAGATATCACAGATTCAGGTGACGGTTTTATTTCTTCGACTGATGAAACTGCCTGTTTTAAGTGGGTGCACCCTTGCACAATGTCTGCATATGTTAGAGGTCTTGGAGCTGTCAGAGATGTGAGTATAGAATGAGGAATGCTACTTTGTTCAGTTGCAGCATTTGCTGTAAATGAATCTGGTGAGTCTGGTCTGTCCTCATCAAATAAGGTATCAAGACATAAATCAGAGTACTCCCAGTCCGAAGTTACTGATTCAGGTGAGGCTGACCTGTTTCCTGAGAAATGCAGGTTATAATCACTACATTGATTTCTGAACTGAGGAATCGGTGAGTCTGGAGAGAGGGGTCTATACTCATCAAACGATGCCACAGATTCAGGGGACACTGACCTCATGTCTGTAAATATGTGGTCTAGATAAAAAAGGTTTCCATCATCTGAATAGAGTGATTCAGGGGACAGTGGTCTATACTCTGAAACAGGAGACAACTGAACTAATTCCCATACTGTTGACAACTGTGAGGTAATTGGGATTACGGTTTCAACTGATACTGCTTTTGAAATATGAATGTCTTCTTTAAAATATGTTTCGCTCTCTTTGGTGTAGCATGTTAGTGAGGAATCATCATACAATGCCTCTTGTAATGAAGCCATATCTGTTGTAGGAAGTTCATTTGCACCCTGTTTGGCAGTTTCAGGTGGACACTTTTCAAAGCTGTGTTTTCCACAACTAAGGCCACAAGAAGAATATATCTGATGTTCCAGAGATTCTTTACCTTCCCATCTATTCACTGCATAGACAAATGCAGCTGTCTCACTGTCATTGCTCTTTACTTTGCAGATTGGATCGTACATATGACACATCAATTTGCAAGGGACTGCCTTGTAAACTACTGTGCACTGTGAGGCTAAAATTCTCCCTTCACAAGCATCCAATGTCACATGTAATGAAGGTCCTTCTGTACTTTGATCATTTTGGGATCTTTCTGACTGAATTCCTTCCTTAATCTGATGATCCATACCTTCCTCCTTACCAACAGAACAGATGGAATCAGGTGGACAGGTTGTGGCTTTACTGAGTAGCTCATCCAGACCACACTCTTCCCTCTCTATACCAGATATCACAGATTCAGGTGATGGTTTTATTTCTTCAACTGATACAACGGCCTGTTTTAAGTGGGTGCACCCTTGCACAATGTCTGCATATGTTAGAGGTCTTGGAACTGTCAGAGATGTGAGTATAGAATGAGGAATACTACTTTGTTCAGTTCTAGCATGTTCTGTGATTGAATCTGGTGAGTCTGGTCTGTTCTCATCAAACAGCTCTTCATGACAATATCCAGAGTACTCAAGGTCTGAACATATTGACCAAGGTGACGAGGGTCTACCTTCAGAATATTTTAAATAATAGTCACAATGTTGATGCCTGAGTTGAGAAACTGTTACATGAGACATACTGTACTGGTCAACTGATGCAACAGACTCTGGGGATGAAGGTCTAAAGTCTTCCAGCCACTCCCGAAGGAGTGACAAATCCAAATCTGAAGAGATTGATTCTGGGGACAATGGTCTGTAATTAAACAACCTATCAAGCTCAAAGTCTGATAGAACTGACTGTGGAGAATCTGCTCTGGTCTCATCAAACAGGTTTTCAAGACATAAATCAGTATATTCCCAGTCTGAAATTAATGATGCTGGGGAAGACGACCTATTCCTTGAGAAGTCAACATGATTAGCACAGTACTCATATCCGAACTGAGGGATTGGTGAGTCAGCAGAAAGGGGTCTAAACTCATTCTCAGATGTTATTGATCCAGGGGACACCAGTCTTAATTCAGATAACCAGTATTCAAGGAAGGACTGAGCACACTCGTTATCTGATGACAATGATTCAGGTGAGACAGATCTAAGCTCCAATGGTTTCTCGTCAATACAGGATTCTGCCTGTTTTAAGTTGGTGCAAACGGTATTTTGATCATTTGGGGATTTTTCTGACTGAATTCCTTCCTTAATCTGATGATCCATACCTTCCTCCTTACCAACAGAACAGATGGAATTAGGTGGACAGGTTGTGGCTTTACTGAGTAGCTCATCCAGACCACACTCTTCCCTCTCTATACCAGATATCACAGATTCAGGTGATGGTTTTATTTCTTCAACTGATACAATGGCCTGTTTTAAGTGGGTGCACCCTCGCACAATGTCTGCATATGTTAGAGGTCTTGGAGCTGTCAGAGATGTGAGTATAGAATGAGGAATACTACTTTGTTCAGTTCTAGCATGTTCTGTGATTGAATCTGGTGAGTCTGGTCTGTTCTCATTAAACAGCTCTTCATGACAATATCCAGAGTACTCAAGGTCTGAACATATTGACCAAGGTGACGAGGGTCTACCTTCAGAATATTTTAAATAATAGTCACAATGTTGATGCCTGAGTTGAGAAACTGTTACATGAGACATACTGTACTGGTCAACTGATGCAACAGACTCTGGGGATGAAGGTCTAAAGTCTTCCAGCCACTCCCGAAGGAGTGACAAATCCAAATCTGAAGAGATTGATTCTGGGGACAATGGTCTGTAATTAAACAACCTATCAAGCTCAAAGTCTGATAGAACTGACTGTGGAGAATCTGCTCTGGTCTCATCAAACAGGTTTTCAAGACATAAATCAGTATATTCCCAGTCTGAAATTAATGATGCTGGGGAAGATGACCTATTCCTTGAGAAGTCAACATGATTAGCACAGTACTCATATCCGAACTGAGGGATTGGTGAGTCAGCAGAAAGGGGTCTAAACTCATTCTCAGATGTTATTGATCCAGGGGACACCAGTCTTAATTCAGATAACCAGTATTCAAGGAAGGACTGAGCACACTCGTTATCTGATGACAATGATTCAGGTGAAACAGGTCTAAGCTCCAATGGTTTCTCGTCAATACAGGATTCTGCCTGTTTTAAGTTGGTGCAAACGGTATTTTGATCATTTGGGGATCTTTCTGACTGAATTCCTTCCTTAATCTGATGATCCATACCTTCCTCCTTACCAACAGAACAGATGGAATCAGGTGGACAGGTTGTGGCTTTACTGAGTAACTCATCCAGACCACACTCTTCCCTCTCTATACCAGATATCACAGATTCAGGTGACGGTTTTATTTCTTCGACTGATGAAACTGCCTGTTTTAAGTGGGTGCACCCTTGCACAATGTCTGCATATGTTAGAGCTCTTGGAGCTGTCAGAGATGTGAGTATAGAATGGGGAATGCTACTTTGTTCAGTTGCAGCATTTGCTGTAAATGAATCTGGTGAGTCTGGTCTGTTCTCATCAAACAGCTCTTCATGACAATATCCAGAGTACTCAAGGTCTGAACATATTGACCAAGGTGACGAGGGTCTACCTTCAGAATATTTTAAATAATAGTCACAATGTTGATGCCTGAGTTGAGAAACTGTTACATGAGACATACTGTACTGGTCAACTGATGCAACAGACTCTGGGGATGAAGGTCTAAAGTCTTCCCACCAATCTTGGAGAAGTGAAAAGTCAAATTCTGAAGATAAGGAATTCGGGGATAAAGGCCTGTCGTTAAACAACCTATCAAGCTCAAAGTCTGATAGAACTGACTGTGGAGAATCTGCTCTGGTCTCATCAAACACGTTTTCAAGACATAAATCAGTATATTCCCAGTCTGAAATTAATGATGCTGGGGAAGATGACCTATTCCTTGAGAAGTCAACATGATTAGCACAGTACTCATATCCGAACTGAGGGATTGGTGAGTCAGCAGAAAGGGGTCTAAACTCATTCTCAGATGTTATTGATCCAGGGGACACCAGTCTTAATTCAGATAACCAGTATTCAAGGAAGGGCTGAGCACACTCGTTATCTGATGACAATGATTCAGGTGAAACAGGTCTAAGCTCCAATGGTTTCTCGTCAATACAGGATTCTGCCTGTTTTAAGTTGGTGCAACCTCCCACAACTTCTGCATGTGTTGGAGGTTTTGGGACTGGCATAGGGCTGTCTTTGATAACACCCTGTTCTTCAAAATGTCTCAATTCCATTTCAGACACTACCGAAGCCATTGATGTGGATGAAGGCCTACATCCGAGTTGGATATCAGTTGAGACAGATGAGATGGGTCCATATTCATCATCAAGCAAAGTGATTGATTCTTTATTATTTGCAAGCAAGTCAGGTGTTAGTGGCCTATCCTTAGTCTCAGCTTTATCTTTGCATGGCAAGACATTTTCAGATAAATCACTTTGCTCGTGTGTAACAATCATATTAGCTATATATGGTAAGGACCAAAAGTTTTTATCACCTATGTCAAGCTTAATAAATGCCATTTTAGTCACAGCTGGCACTTTATCAGACAAGACTGTTGGATCTTTAATCGTAGGTGATTTTGATACTAATATATCTGGTGTGAATTCTTCAGTTCCTGATCTGTGTAATACAGGTGAAACAGATCTGCAATCTGATATTTCAGACTGAGAAGCCAGAGGTTTAGCACTTGAAGCTAATTTGAAAGACTTAAGAGACAATGTATCTGTAAAGTCCACCACATATGTTGGTCTTTCCACAGAGGTAAAGACCATTGGCTCAGGCGATGGTGGTCTGCTGTCCATGTCAAAACTACAGGAACATGACTCTGGATATTCAACATCTGAAATCAAAGATCCTGCTGAGCATGATCTTGTTTCCCAACATAATTCTGGGCAGTCTAATAAATAGGGACAGAATTGAGGAATTGGGGAGTCCGGTGATAGACGATTGTAGTCACCAATTGATTCCATTGATTCAGGAGAATCTGGTCTACACTCATTAAACAATTCTTGATGGAGATAGAGTCCACCGTCTTCAATGTCTGAGGTTACTGACATGGGTGAGGAAGACCTGCTGTTGAATGATACAGATATGTCACCCATTGTGGGTCTATACTGAGGAATTGGTGAGTCAGGAGAGAGACACATATACTCATCCAATGAAACCATGGATTCAAAGGACGGTGGTCTTAAGTCTGGAAGCCAAGATTCAAGGAAACCCTGAGCAAATTCATCATCTGCTGACAGGCAGTCAGGTGAAAGTGGTCTACTATTGCTCAGTAGCTTGAAGGTAGGCTCATAGTCATCATCTGAAATAAATGATTCAGGAGAATGCGGTCTATACTCCTCAACTAGTTCCTTAAAATCATATTTAGAATACTCAATGTCTGATATAACTGACAGTGGTGATGAGGGTCTACTGCCAGGGTAATGCAAATAGTAATCACAATGTTGATGCCTCAACTGAGCAATAGTGAAATGATGAGACCAATAACTATACTGCTCAACTGATGCCACAGACTCTGGGGATGATGGTCTAAAGTCTTCCAACCTGCCCCAGAGGAGTGAATGGTCAAAATATGAAGAGATTGATTTGGGTGATAAAGGCCTCTCATTCCATAAACCTACATTTAAATCTCTCTGAGCACTGCTGAATGTTAAACAATCAAGGGAGTCCAATCCATTCTCCTCAAACGACTCCTCATAACATCTGGAAAATGTAAGAACTGAGGTCATTAATTGAGGTGATGGTGGTTTACCTTCAGAGTACAACAAAAAATAATCACAATGTTGACTCCTGAGTTGGGCTCGGGTCGGCTCAGAAAGCAGGAGTTCCAGGAATGAGAAACTGCACTCAGACATCTGAGACTGTGGTGAGGAAGATCCCTCATCCCAATCTGTCACTGATTCAGGAGAATCTGTCTCCTTCCCCTGAGCACATTCATTCTCCTTCTCCTGTCCCTCAAGGATGATCTCAGGATGTTCAATGTCTGAATATACTGGAGATGAAGGACTGCTTCTAGTGAAATGTAAATAGTAGTTACAATGGTCAGTGATGATCTTCGCACCAGAAGAAATGCAACTATATTCATTGACTGAAGCTACTGATTTTGAGGACAGAGGCCTGTTCTCTGTGTCACGTTGAAGGAGACCAGACCTATACGTTGGTATTTGTAACATTGTAGAGTCTGGTGAATCTAGCCTATTCTCAAAATACAATTCTTTCAGACACAAATCTGAATACTCTACATCTGAAGTAATTGATTGTGGCGAGGATGATCCGTCTGACGACATGTTTGACTGATACTCAGGATGCAAACGTCTAAAGTCTTGGACAGGAGAGTCAGGTGACAGGGACCTATATTTATCAAGTGATGCGAGAGACTGAGGTGAATCTACTCTCTCCTCCCTGAGCAATTCTTCAAGACACAGATCAGAAAATTCACAGTCTGGTGTTGTTGAATCAGGTGAGGCTGACCTTTCCCCTGAGAAAAGCAGGTAATAATCACAGCATTCGTTTCCATAGTGGGGGATTGGTGAGTCAGGGGAAAGGGCCATATACTCATCAAAAGATTCAGGAGAAGCTGGTCTTATGTCGGTAAACAAGTGGTCGGAGTAAAAAAGGACTCCATCATCTGAACCTAGTGATTCAGGGGAGAGTGGTCGGTACTCTGGTATAGAGGGAAGTTCCACTAACTCCCACTCCATTTCACTTTCACTATCAGAACCGATCAATTCTATAGAGCTACCCACTACCACATCTCTTCCACCCGAATTACAATATTCAGTTTCTGAGAATATGGATTCTGGGGAATCCGGTCTTTCTTCTGCAGACAAATTCTCTAGACATAAACTGGAGTACTCCAAATCTGAATAGACTGCCTCAAATGGGGAGGATCTGCAGTCTGTAAAAGTGGTGTGTGGTGCTGTGTCCTGTCCTGGTGACTGTGCTGCAGGTTGGCTGATGGGCATAAAAATGCTGGAAGTAAAAGCATTGGGCTCAGAGATCTTTGCCCTGACTATTACAAAGTCACTGTCTGGACTAACGGGGTAGAAACTAGGGTGCCTATCAGTTGAGTCACTGGCCATCTGAGCAGACCCACTGGTTGTCAGACTTTGTGGTAAGACGCCATTTTGGACATTGAATTGAATGGATCTACTGGTCTCCACCATGCTGTATTTAGCTCTGGTGATTGTTGGCTCGGTGGAATGTACATTGACTTCTCCAGGTTCGTCAATGTAGGGCATGTTTTCTGGACAAACACCACTGTGCTCTTGGGTATTTGTGTTTTCTTGCTGGTCAAATGACCTGAGGGGTATGAGGCTTGTCTCCATAGTAGAAATCGGGGGGACCTTGTCATGACCATACAGCGTTCTGTAGAAGTGGGCTGTGATCTCATCTATATGCTTCTGAGAGACTCTTCCTTTTTGCTCTACATCCCTATCCTCTTCAGCCATGGCCAGAGTTGCTGGGCACTCCGCCGGTGGTAAGTGAAAGTGGCTAGGGTCAGAGGTCCCTCCGGTGGTGGTTTTAGCTGATCTGGGCTCCATCTTAGGAGTTAGGGTAAAGTACACACTGGAGATATAAGAGCCCAGCTGGGGTGTATCCCTAAACCCTTCCCAAAGCTCACTGAAGTCTGTTTCAGCTTGATCGGATTCAGACAGGCTCTGACCAAAGTCTTTAATAGATACAGGCGAGGTTATCCTCAAAGGGTCAGGTGACTTCCACTGCTCATCTTCACTACCGTCTTTCTGCAGTGGTTGCGTATGGCAGAAGTCATCCTGGACTTTGCACTCAGCGCCAGGTTGCAGTGGCCCAGTGGCGCCCCCTGCTGAATGAACTGCGACACTGCGGTAACCTCGATAGTCTTTTACTTTGTACTGGGGGTCGTACACGTGAGACGCTAGCCTCCACTGTGCTGCTTCTTTCAGGTAGGGGGGTGGACTTACTTGCGCTTCAGTGTCGTCGTTATTTGTAGATTCTTGTGTAATCACATCCTCTGATGTCCACAGGTTAGGGTTCAATTCACTGAAATACACAAAAGAGAAGGGTGTGTAACTACTTTTAGAGAAGATTGGTGGCTATTTAGTAGGGCTGTCAATATTAAAACGTTAATTTTGTCGATTCATTTGAAAACCTTAATATGTAAAAAAAATTATAATAATAATAATTACACAATTTGACCTCTTATGACCCTAACCTCCTCCTATAACTTGAAAAGCAAGCCATGTTTACCTTCCTTCAGCCCTTTTGATATGCTAACCGAGAGAATGTTGAGTGGACAAAAGAGTTTCCAAACATAACCTTTGGATTAAAAGTTGTATGCACGCTGCAGTAATGAATGTACTAGCCTGTTTTATTTGCATTTATTACGATTAATCACAGCCTGTCATGCAATTAATGTGTTCAAAATGTTTAATCGTTTGACAGCCCTAACGTTCAGAGATAATTTAGTAATTTACTGTGGGATCTCCAACTCCTCCAATAGGTCGCCGTGCATGCTCTCTGAGTGGGTGTGTCCAATAGGCTCTGCCCAGGATGGAATGTCCAGGAGGGATGCTACTGAGAGGTCCTCTTCAGAGACAGCCGGGGGCGGTCTGCGATCCGAGTCCACCCTGTGCACCAATCTGGGACTGTCCACATCCTCCTGCACTAAAGAGAGTGCCACCGACACTGACAACAGAAACACACACACACACACACGCACGCACGCACGCACGCACGCACACACACACACACACACACACACACACACACACACACACACACACACACACACACACACACACACACACACACACACACACACACACACACACACACACACACACACACACACACACACACACACACACACACACACACACACACACACATAGTATAAAGTATAAACAGTGTTTCCCCAACCATAGACATTAGTGAGCCCCCTGCAGTTGCACCACAATAACAACCACGGTTGTGCAACCATTGTACAGTAGTCTCCAGTTCCTAACGCATCTATTAGTGTAGAACATGAAGGGTGCCACCAGTGATTTGCGATTGAAACAGCTGTCCTGTCGTAATTCGCATGCACACAGCTGGTTAAGGACTGGGGTCAGTTATGTCCTTGAAGCATTGCAATTGAAAAGTCACTAGAGTAGTGACATCAAGTTGTGCGTTAGGAACTGGAGACTATTGTGCGTACGTTCGTACCTTCACTGTGATCCAGTGTTTTCTCTATCTCTGCATAGGTTCTGGACGACTGCTCTTGAACCGACTTGTTCATCTGGGTTTCAATGAGGTGGACAATATCCATACGATTGATCTTGGTCAGCCTCTTTATCAAGCAGTCCTCTGTGGACGGATACATCAGCCACAACATTACATTTGTACACTGAACAACATTCAATCAGTAGAAAGAAAACTACTAACAATATATAGTCACATGCCAAACAATTATCTATCGTCAAGTCAAGAGAAGGGAAAAAAAAATCTGAACTATTTCTCACCAACTAGAGACAGTTTGCTTTATTTTCAAAATAACACTGAATTAAGTACTGGTTAAGTACTGAAATGAACTGGTAGAAATATATTGTGACAAGACACCTTGTTACTATGACTGTCATCACGGTGTTAGTGTCAAAAACCCAAAAGAAAGTCATCAACGTCAACGTCTTTGTCACTTTGGAAGAATGCTCATTTGCAATGTCTATCTATCTATATATATATATATATATCAAATCCATCAGACCATAGGTCCATGTACCTGTGGCGTGTTTGCCCTCGCGTTCAGCCCAGTGCTGCAGCAGGGCATGACTCTGTTCCTGCAGGGAGTTGGGGTTCTCTGTTCTCACCTTCTGGATCTCATCCTCGCTGAACTCCAGCTCTCGTGCCAGCTCTGGATAGAAAGAGAGACCGGGTCAACACAAACGCTTCCAGTGCTCAGGGAGGATAGAAAGAAAGACCGGGTCAACACAAACGCTTCCAGTGCTCAGGGAGGATAGAAAGAAAGACCGGGTCAACACAAATGCTTCCAGTGCTCAGGGAGGAAATTATTGATATATTTAATGGAATTAAATAGATTTGACTGACATCTATGTAACTTGATGTGATATGTTAATTCAAGTAATAACAATTAGAATATTTGGACAGAAAAGTCTAAATCGTGGCCAATTGTTAATTATTTTATTTGATTATTGTTAAATCATTAAATGATTTAACAATAATACAATACAATAATTAAATGATTTAACAATAATACAATACAATAATTAACATTTAGTTTGACTAGAATCTTTTGGGTCTGGTAAGCTAATTGCCCTGTGCTGTAGGAGTGGTTATGATATGAGGTAATCTATTTGCACTCTTTTCAATATTACAAACAAAATCAAGTAGCTTGATCACAGGTATCTGTCATCATCATCATCATCATCATCATCATCATCATCATCATCATCATCATCATCATCAACATTATCATCATGAACAACAACAACATCATGCTGATTGTAAAACTATATTCTATTAGATTGAAAAACTGGTTTGAAAAGGAGATTGCTTACCAGTCCAGCTGAACCCAAGAAGGTCTGCAATTATAGCTAGTGTCTCCTCTTTTCTGTCAGCATCATCCTGCCAATCTACTAGAGACATTCCCAGAGCCAAACATTACACTCATCATAGGTCACATAGTCGTCATAGTTAAAACATAGAGTCGACTCGTCATAGTTCACATAGAGTCGTCATAGTTCACATAGAGTCGTCATAGTTCACATAGAGTCATCATAGAGTCGTCATAGTTCACATAGAGTCGTCATCATAGTTCACGATCAAAGGCACCAAACAGATGGCAATTACATCAAAAAGTAAAGTACGTATTATAGGTTCAGGTCAGGTGGAATATGCTGTCTAAGACCAAATGAGAACAATTCTGGACCTTCTTTTTTTTCTCTCTTTTTTCTCTTACACTGTGGCCTCTATGATATAGGCTGTACGTTTTAAATCAAAGGGAATTCAGTGATTTTGAAATGGACAATGACACAAGAGTGGCATTTGATGATCTGTAGATTCATGAGGATCTTATAGAGATCTGTTTACTAGCTGGTCACAATCAGCACATCATATTGGTTAATCAGAGCATAAGCAATGGCATACATGTGTTGATTAAGCAAAATGAGTGTTAATGTTAGTAAAGCTGTATTAGTAAAGTACTCAATAATACAAGAAGTCTGCATCGCAATGGACATTCAGGAACTATTTAAAGGCTACATGTTTATATCACAAGGCCAGTCAATCTTGAGATTCCATGTAGATACATACATATATATGGAAAATACACAGTAAATTTCGCAGGGTAAATTTTACTCAAACTGAGTCCATTTGAGCCCAAGTGAGTAAAATGTTACTCAGTTTGAGTAAAATTTACTCAGTGAAATTTATATTGTACAACAGCCAGTACACCACAACACGATGAATCAACTCAGGATATGACAAGGAAACTAAAGACAACACAACACAAAGACAGGACAAGACAATACAGCACAACGCAACACATGACAAAACAACGCGCAACACAAAATGACTGGTGGTGGTGATTTGTTTTGAGAAAGAGAAAAGAAAAGCCTTGCTGCTCAGGAGCAGAGAAGGGGGAACGGAAAGCAAAGACCCATGTACTGTAGATTTGGGGATACCTTGCTTATGCTCCGGAGTTTGGTCATCGCCGATCCTCTGCATCTGTGTTTCCACCGCGTCGTCCCAGACGGGCCTGGACTCAAAGACATCCCCTGTCACAGGAAATGGCCCCATGCCTTGGACAGGATTGATGTCAGCATCTGAGCTGCGGCAGGCTGGGCTGTCATATTTGAAGATAACAGAATCTGGACTGCTGAGATCATCTGTATGCACAGAAGAGCTAATAGATGGTTGTCCAATCACAGAGTGCTGGTCTTTGTTCTCTTGGGATGAGGAGGAGGAGGAGGAGTAAGCTGCATGTGTCTGTTTAGTCATGACAGGCAGTCTGGAGGGGAGAGGCTTAGATTTATCAGTGGGTCTGTCACTGTCAGAATGACTCCTGTTGTCTTTATTATAGTCTTTACTGGCATCAACATCTGCTTCAGATCTTGTCCTGCGCTCCAAGTTACAAGATTCCTTAAGTTTACACTTTCGATCATGGCCTTGCTCAGGCATCAGTTTGCCAGCTTTGACAGGGATTTTGGATAAGAAATCGCTGTCCTTCACAGATTTGTTTTGTTTCAGTACGGCAGGTGGGGATGAGTCCTTATAATCTTCTGAGATGTCAGACCTTGCAGAAACACTAGAGAACCCCCTTTTAGGATCAGTTGAGGAGGGCATCTCAATGACTGAGCACTGCTCCTCCTCGTCTTCCTCATCCTCCTCAGGAGAAGATTCAGAGGAATCATGGCCTTGGTCTGAGTACACTGAACGGGTAACAGTGGAGGTGGCTGATTGAAGGTCAGCTATGGTAGAATCTAGATAGTCTATTCCCAAGTCTTTGGAGCTTCCAACATCACTCTGAACATTAGTTAGCCTTTCCAAAGTAGTTGGGGAACCCAACTGGACCTCTGTGGAGCTACCAAGGTCAGCTTCAAGGAGCGGGTGGCCACTTTCTTCCATATCAGCTGAGGCTTTGATTAGAGTTCTAGGTTTTGGAATTGGAATTTCGCCATGGGAACTGTCAGCCAATGACGAGGTTTGGATCTCTTGCAGGGGCATATCAGAGAGTGTAATACTTTGCTCTGTAATCATTTGATTTGTTTCATCTTCTCCAGCCTCTTCTGGCATAACGTCATCAATCGGGTGTTCCCCTATGTGATAAAAGGCATATCCCTCTCCTTCTTCTTCAAAGCTTCTTCTTGTCATGTCAATGGCACCCCCTCTGGTCATTTCAAAAAGCTTCCCCTCTTGAAACTGAAATGGGTTGGGGGTTCCCTCCTCGGTTGGGGTTCGACCAGGTGTTGTGTCAGGTGATGGTCTGTCCTCTGTGAGACCAAGAATCCTCTGTTCCTCAGCTTCAACCCGAGCATTGAAGGCTACATCATCATCATCATCAGGGATAGCGCTCCAAGGCACCAGCTCTCCCTGAACTCCATCTTCTGCAGCCTGCATTTCTATCATTGCAGCCTCACTACAAGCAGTCTCCCCGTCTACTGCAAGTTCATCACTAGATATCTCTGGTTTAGATGCCTCCTCAAACTCTCTCATGTTTGAGAGAACACAGCAAGGGACACTGAGAGGGCTATCTGACAGTCTGACAGTTGTATCACGATCTGAACTATAATCATCTGTCACACTACTGGAAAACTGTCTCTCAAAGCTTGTGGAATCTAAACTATGAGCCTCCAATGCCTCTTCACCTCGTTGCATTTCCACTTTACCACTTTCTGTTGAGAGTCTAACAGACACTTCATCCTCCCTGTCAGGTTTCTCTACCCCTCTAACACTGAGTTGTGACTGAAGGTCTACCTGCTCATTGTGCAGTTCCTTACATGAATTACTATCTGTCACCTCATCATATTCGCAGGTATTTTCTGCCACATATTTTTCTGAAATTTCCTCTAGTATATCAGGGGATGCAGGATGCATAACTGGGCTATATTTTGTCAGTAACTGATCATCTTTGTGATCTCCTGTTTCTGATAAAGCAGAAGCATCTGAGAGTTTCCCATCTCTTTTGATTTTGGCCTCCTGTTCCATCTCCTCAAAGGTTTTGATTTTGGCAGCCATTTTAAACATCTCCTCCTCTGGGGTGAATTGTCGTTGGGCAGTATCATCATCCCCTCCTGCATCCTCTCCTCCATCATCTTCAGTGAGACAGCTGGGTTCTATGGCCATTGACAGACCTTCAGGGTAAGCCATTTTGGGCTCATAGCTCACATCATCAGTAAGTCTCTTTGGTGAGAGAGAATGTATGCCTTCTCCCCTCTCTCTTTCTGGTTGGATGGTCAGTGGGATGTTTTCCAGCATGTCGTCATCATCCTCTCTATAAATCCCTTTGTCATACGCAAAACAGGCCTTGAGCTGAGAAGCATAGTCCTCATACACAACTGTCTTTGCTGACGCCTGGAATTCTGTGTCTTTTGTGGGTTCAGTTGGGCTTCCCTCAAGTGAGTCTCGGCAGGGAGACTCTCTGGAGGGGCTTGGCTCAAGAGAATCAGGGGATTTCTTTGAGGATCTATCCTCCATGACAGGGCTGTCCTCCAGTGAGTCTGTGTGAGACAGTCGTCTCCCTGGGTCATCAGATACCAAGAGAGTGTCGAGATGATCCAAGTCTGCAGGTCTTCTTGGTGTGTGGAAGGGAGTTTCTTCTACAACTTCAGCTTGAGTTTCTTCATTCTTGTCTGCACCCGTCACATTATCCACATCAATCCTGTGTACGATTTGCATTTCTTCAATTTGTTCTTTACTTAGGATGTCTCTGTGACTATCCTTTTTAGAGAGAATAACCTGTTCACATTTCTCCTGGACAACATCCGCTTCTGGTAGGCAACTTGTCACATGCCTCTCCTTGAGATACTGGTCCATGTCGCTGCTCAGTAGTGATGCCATGCCTGACAAGTCCTTCACTGTTGCAGATGAGTTATATGAGGCCTTTCCTTCAATCCAAACTTCTTGCAACAATGGTTCTTCTACAAAAGTTGGAGTCACTACTTCAATATCTCCTCCCATGACCTCAATCTCTTCCAATCTAGCACTGTCTGGTGTTTGTGTTTTATCACCTACTGTGGATAATTTCTGTTCATCGGTTGAGACTGTGGGGGTTTCTTTCCGGCTGTCCCTTTTCAAAATTACTTGTTCAAATTTCTCCTGGACAACATCCACTTCTGGCTGTTTACCAGCCACTGGCCTCCCGTCTAAGTACTGGTCCAAGTCACTGCTCAGTAGTAATGACATGCCTGACAAGTCCTTCACTGCTGTAGATGGTTGATATGAGGCCTTTCCTTCAATCCAAACTTCTTGTAGTAATGGTTCTTCGGCTGAAGTCAATACTTTGGTGTCTACCATTTTTTTCTCTGCTTCCACATCTCCTGTGACCTCAGTTTCTCTGAATCTAGCACTGTCTATTTGTGTTGTGTGGCCTACTGTGAATAATGTCTGTTCATCAGTGGAGACTGTGAGGGTTTCTTTCTGGCTGTCCCTTGTCAAAATGACTTGTTCAAATTTCTCCTGGACAACATCCATTTCTGGCTGTCTATCAGCCACTGGCCTCCCGTCTAAGTACTGGTCCAAGTCACTGCTCAGTAGTAATGACATGGCTGACAAGTCCTTCACTGTTGTAGATGGTTGATATGAGGCCTTTCCTTCAATCCAAACTTCTTGTAGTAAGGGTTCTTTGACTGAAGTCAATACTTTGTTGTCTACCATTTTTTTCTCTGCTTCCACATCTCCTGTGACCTCAGTTTCTCTGAATCTAGCACTGTCTATTTGTGTTGTGTGGCCTACTGTGAATAATGTCTCTTCATCAGTGGAGACTGTGAGGGTTTCTTTCTGGCTGTCCTTTGTCAAAATGACTTGTTCAAATTTCTCCTGGACAACATCCATTTCTGGCTGTCTATCAGCCACTGGCCTCCTGTCTAAGTACTGGTCCAAGTCACTGCTCAGTAGCAATGACATGCCTGATAAGTCCTTCACTGTTGTAGATGGTTGATATGGGGCCTTTCTTTCAATCCAACCTTCTTGCAGTAAGGGTTCTTTAGCTGAAGTCAGTATTTTGGTTTCTACTGTTCTATTCTCTGAATCCACATCCCCTGTGACCTCAATTTCTTCCAGTCTGGCCCTGTCTATTATTGGTGTTTTGTCATATACTGTGAATAATGTCTCTTCATCAGTGGAGACTGTGAGGGTTTCTTTCCGGCTGTCCCTTGTCAAAATGACTTGTTCAAATTTCTCCTGGACAACATCCACCTCTGGCTGTCTACCAGCCACTGGCCTCCCATCTAAATACTGGCCTAAGTCACTGCTCAGTAGCGATGACATGCCTGACAAGTCCTTCACTGCTGTAGATGGTTGATATGAGGCCTTTCCTTCCATCCAAACTTCTTGTAGTAATGGTTCTTCGACTAAAGTCAATACTTTGGTTTCAACCGTTTTGTTCTCTGCTTCCACATCTCCTGTGACCTCAGTTTCTCTGAATCTAGCACTGTCTGGTTTTTGTGTTGTGTGGCCTACTGTGAATAATGTCTCTTCATCAGTGGAGACTGTGAGGGTTTCTTTCTGGCTGTCCCTTCTCAAAATGACTTGTTCAAATTTATCCTGGACAACATCCACTTCTGGCTGTCTATCAGCCACTGGCCTCCCTTCTAGGTACTGGTCCAAGTCACTGCTCAGTAGTAATGCCATGCCTGACAAGTCCTTCACTGTTGTAGATGGTTGATATGGGGCCTTTCTCTCAATCCAACCTTCTTGCAGTAAGGGTTCTTTAGCTGAAGTCAGTACTTTGGTTTCTACTGTTCTATTATCTGAATCCACATCCCCTGTGACCTCTATTTCTTCCAGTCTGGCCCTGTCTATTATTGGTGTTTTGTCATATACTGTGAATAATGTCTCTTCATCAGTGGATACAGTGAGGGTTTCTTTCTGGCTGTCCCTTCTCAAAAGGACTTGTTCAAATTTCTCCAAGATAACATCCACATCTGATGGTCTGCTAACGACTGGACTCCCTTGTAGGTACTGGACCAAGTCCTTGCTCAGTAATGACGCCATGCCTGTCATATCTTTTACTGATGTGGATGGCTGATGAAAGGTTTTTCTCTCTATGCAGACTTCTTGGAGCTTTGGTTCCTCAACTTCAGTGTGTGTGATCACTTTGGCCTCTATGACTTCAGTCTCAGTTTGTAAGGAAGTTGCCTCCTCTCCATGGTCAATTATTGTGTTTTCTACTTGCACAATGTGTACTTTCACTTCCTCTGAATCTATGGCAGACAGGTCTTTTAACTTTGTGGATAAGGTTGTTTCAGGTGTAATTTGAGGGGTAACTGCCAGACCACCGTGTTGTTCAGTCTCTCCTGAGCTGGAATGGGGTGTCCTTATACCCACACTGGTATCTGAGGACTCAGCCATACCTTCATGCTTGGGACTCTCAGGGCTTTGGTCTTTGATCTCATTCTCATTTGGAGAGACAATATTCCCGCTGTCATTCTTCATACAAGGGATGAAGAGGGAGGCTGTGTTGGCATTAGGGTATTCAGCTAAGAGCTCTTCCACAGCTATGTGTGGCTGATAGTTGTCGTCGGTGGCCGCCTGCCTAAATAGCTGGTACTCAGGGCTCTCTTCCAGCTCAGCTTTGATATCAGCGCTGAAGTCCTCAGAAGGTCTGCGGTCAGGGCTGATCTGCATGTCATCAGACAGCCTCCTATCACTGCTCATCACTGGTACCCCTGACTGTATCCTGTCTAGGCTCTTCCCTGATTCCTCTGACCATCCCCTCTCTAGGATAATTCCTTCTCTTTCAGACTGAACACGGTCTACTCTTTTTACCACCTCTGCCACATGACACATATCAGAGGTGATATTTGATTCTTCAGAATGCTCTCTCACAAAGCTTTTGGCGTGCTCCTCCAACCCATGGTTGTCAAGTGTCTTAACATCTCTCTGTGGGTATACAATTGTAGGGGTTTCACTTTGAGTCTGTTCAGTGAGACTGTGGATCTCTTTGGAAACGACTGATTCAGAGATCAGAGTTGAACTAGAAGAGGCAGCCATTGCTTTGTGTTCAAAAAGACCTGCTTTATTTTTTGAAGGGTCCTGCCCTGTCTGGAATGCTTTCATCAACTCTCTAACAGACATAGTTTCCTCCAATCTCTCTGTCTGTGACCTGGGGGATTTAGGGGACTTGGGAACTGTGGGAAGTTCTGGCATAGCTGACTCCATATTTGTGGTGACAATGAAAGATTTGGCTTCAGGGACAGTTGTTTGAGTAGGTTTGTGCTCCTCCTCCTCTTCAAGCTTTTTCTGCAATGCTCTGACCCTGTCTTTTATGGATCCAATGGGTGTCTCAACTATTAGAGGAGATACTGGTGGCTCCATGGCTGGGGTTGGTGCAAGGCCAGTATCCCCTAGCACTGCATCACCATCCAGGGACTCTTCTGAACTCATCCTCTCTAGCTCCCCCTCAGGGCTACTGCATCCAGAACGCTCCCTGTCTCTCAGTTTCCTCCTAATAGGTTTCTTGATATCTGGTGGACGCCTTTTGCCATCACGTTTTAGAACAACCTGTTCACAACTCTCGTGAATGTTGTCCTCTTCAGAACATCTTCTCACTACAGGGTGCTGTTCCATATATTGGTCCATGTCCATGCTGAGATGTGTAACCATGAATGACATGTCTTTGACCTCTGTAGCAGGTCTAGATGAGATTGTCCTTTCAATATGAACTTCTTGTAATACAGTTTCTTGAACCGTAGGGAGAGTCTCTGTCCTGGCACCCACAACCTCTGTCTCAGAGAGTAGAACATCCTTTCTGGAATGCAGTTGGAGTAGTTCTTGTCTGCCATCTGTGATCCCTTCTCCTCGTAGAATCTCCTCAACCTTCTCAAGCTCCTCCTTAACCTGTCCCACAATCTGAAAAGGCTCTCCTGCAACATTATCCTCCTTCCTTCTGGCTCCTCTTCTTTCTTCAACAGCTGAGGTTGAGTGTTCCATTGGTTCTGTTGTCAAGATGACAGACATTCTGATGAGGTCGTGCTTCATTTCCGACACCTCTGAGAGAAGGTCCGGGCTTGCCAGGGTAGCGGGATCAAGAGGTTGGTTGGTTTGCAGGGAGAATGTCTCAGATTCTGTTTCATCGTCTTTCATTTAAAAATAAGTTAATAACCAAAGAGGGTAAAGAACACAAGGGGGGAATGAAGTGGGGGAAGAGAGACATTGGAAAACTGTGGTCAGGGCAGTGATATTACAATCTATCTTCAGTTCAAAGAGTAAGGAGAGGATTGACAGGATACAGGACAAAGGAGTCTTGAGAGGAGGAATATCTGACAAAGTGATCCAAGGGAGTTGGGAAGGGATAGGGGCAGCAACAGCATAAGCGAAGCAAACAGAGTAACAAAATGTAGAATATGGACAAGAAATAACTTGAGTATACATCTAATGTGTTTGATTACATGTCCATAAGTAGAACACAGGGAGATAGTCTACAGAAACAACCAGAGGGAACAGAGAGACCAGAATATGGAACAAATGAACAGGAGGGGAGGATAACAGACAAACAAAACATCTCAAGATTGT
This sequence comes from Notolepis coatsorum, assembly GCF_963971535.1. Lineage (NCBI taxonomy): Eukaryota > Metazoa > Chordata > Actinopteri > Aulopiformes > Paralepididae > Notolepis > Notolepis coatsorum. The sequence goes on from NC_140171.1 coordinate 38,818,790, forward strand.
TGTTGACATGAAAAGTCATGTCTCCTTGAAAATCAAGATTTTAAATAATATAAAATAGATTAAGGCTAATTCATAGGGAGGGGGTATAAGTAATTATTGAGCAAGGAGAAAACTGTAACAAAATGTAAAACAACTAAAGAACTGGTGGGAAATAAATCTGTAATCTTACTATTATTGTCCACAGCTGTTTTACAGCTTCATAGGTCACTTAGAATACATTTTATAAAGTTGTCCACATTCCGTGTGATAACAATGTAATAACAGCCAAATCATCACTATTAAAGGTTGATAGGTTGTTACATTGCAGAACAGCTTGACCGTTTGCAATGACACATGTAGACACAGGAACTGTCTGTGTTCCACTAATGTTATTACCAACTATACAATTAAATTATATTAATACAGCCTTCTTTATCATAACAAAAAGTTATCAAATAGTTTTTCTTTTAATTGTTAATATATGTTAAGGCTTATTACACAGCCATAAGAATAGCTAAATGTAAAAGAAGTGCATATTCGTTTTTATACTTTATGCTCCCAATATTTTTTTGCGACCCATTGATTATATTCACACAGTGGCCATTTTACTCTTATGTCGTGCTCAGGTTGGGAACAGGGTGGAAAGGAAGCCAACCTAAGCATGATATAAGAGCAAAATGGCCACTGTGTGAATTATGGCCAATTGGTAGTATGAGCTCTCATAAGAAAAGAATCAGGAGTGTGAAGACAACAACTATGTAATAAAATGTGAATATAGGTTTTGTTAATAGTAAAACCACAACACATATGAAAGCAACTGAGGAGAGGTGTTCAATGAAAATGAAATATGCTAATGCTGAGAATATCAGTGACCAAAATAATAAGACAATAAAATTATGAGAAAATAAACCGATCAGGAAGTGAGATATTCCTGCAAATAGCATACATACATACACAAATGACAGACAAACAACATGACGTTGTTTGTATGTATGAGTCAAGTTATTCCCATGCAGTGCAAAAGGAAAGGCATGCTGCTCTGAAAGTGGTTTTAAGGAGTGATTTAGGGAGCAAATGAAAAGGTCAAAGTGAACACTTTTTACCTGTTCAATCAAACACGCTTTCTCAAGATGCATCTCCAATAAAATACTTGAAATAGTTAAAGGGCCACTTTGCAGCTTTTCAACCTTCAATCTTCAATCATTATTGTCCTCCTCACAAGAGAACGATATGATTCAGGATTTCTTTTTTCAAAATGCCTCTTTAAATACTCATTTTAGAATTTTAAATCAGAATAAAAAATGCTCAAGTTGACCATTGGCAACATTTAAGAAAATGAATGCAAATGTTTATAGACATCACAGACATGAATATGTGGTTGACTAGTGGATGAGCGAGAGAGGGAGAACACGAACATGGGGTTTAGAGAGAGGGAATGAGATGCATATCAGCCATAGCATAGCGGCCAGAGACCAAGAGGTAACTGTACACAGTGTTAGTGGTATTGTTATCAAGGTAGGGTTAATAAAGAATGTATGCTTAGCAATGCAACTCTTTGGCATATATTTCATATTACTAAATGGTGTTAATTGTTGTCCTTTTGCAACAGTCATAGTGTTGTTAAAGTGCTATGGAACCAAATTTACTTACTTTAAACTTTTTTGTTTTTCATTTTCAAATTGTAATCGTCAGTTGAGACTGCCCACCATACATGACTGAGCCAAACCTATTGTTTACTTCTTACAGATACAAGGTTTTGTCAGGACGCTCCTTACAAAGCTAGGTTTATTTTTCACCCGGAAAGACAAAATGAACAATACAACAGGGTTCAGCTTACATTTCTTGTCACTCTTCTCACTCTGCAAAAAAGGATGTCAAAAAGGCATAGTTAGCTAGGAGGTAATTACATTCCTATTATTTCTTCATTGTTCTAGTTTATCGATAAACTCTCATCATCATCATTACCTCATCATCTGCATCTTGGTCTGAATCAGACTCCTGAGAAGTAGAGTAAAACAGAGAGAAAATATACAATCAATCTGATTGTACGCCATAATAATAAATTCCCTGAATTATTCACCAAGCATATGCCGAATGACCTTGTCACTGACCTTCGAATATGTGGGGAGAGTGATGTTGAGGTTGCAAATTGCATTGTGGTTAAGACTACGGTATGTGCGGGGTTCCTTGGTGAAGGACAGTCGACCACATGGCTCCTGGGCTGTGTCACGGATCTTTAAATTAATCAATCAATCAATCAATCAATCAATCAATCAATCAATCAATCAATCAATGCTGAATAATGTGTCCATAACAGCTAGAAATGTCAGAGATATATTGCATGAGCTTACTTTGATGAAAAGGGCAAGCCTGTTCTCTTTGAAGGCAAAGAAGCTGAACACATGGTGTTGTCCACTCTTGGTCAGAGGCACCAGGTTTCCAAAGCAGTCGGCGAATATGGGTTTTCCCTCCAACACCTGAGTGTGGATATCACAGCTGTATCAGAATCTACAGAACCAAGGAAATACCATCCCCACCACACCCCATAATTCTCTCTTTTCCAGCTGCTCAGTGAAGTCAAGGGTGCCTTGTCAATGGTGTCAAGGGTTCCTGATTTTGTTATCACCAATACATTATTGTAATTGAATCATAAAACACTTAATAAAACAAAACATTTTGTCCATTTTTGTCAATGGGTCTGTTTCAGACCCAAGGGAGATGTAGCTTGCGTAGCCTTCCATGGGACAGACGTGTCTGGCTATTTTGTACCAAGACTTTCAGGGATTCACAGATGGGCAGTCTGTCTCACAAGTTCCAGGCAAGCACTCAAGCATCCACCTATGCATGATGCACAACACGCCCACAACATTCCACCAACACAGCTTTGACGTCAATACATGTTGCCTTGGTGCATCATTGCGTTAAGTGTTCAAACAGCAAATGACTGCAAAATGGAAAATATACTCGCCTGCTCCTCTATCCTCCTCCCTCTCATTCTCTCTGTCCCTCCTTACCGACAGCTCAACATTCTGTGGCATTCTGTTTTTAAAGCCTGATTTCTGCTAAATGTAAAATAATACAGAGCTGTTGTTGTCCCTCTCTGTCATTCCCTCTCTCCTCCTGCTCCTCTGTTGTCCCTCTCTGTCATTCCCTCTCTCCTCCTGCTCCTCTGTTATCCTCTCTGTCATTCCCTCTCTCCTCCTGCTCCTCTGTTATCCTCTCTGTCATTCCCTCTCTCCTCCTGCTTCTCTGTCATCCTCCCTCTCATTCCCTCTCTCCTCCTGCTCCTCTGTTATCCTCCCTCTCATTCCCTCTCTCATCCTGCTCCTCCTCACCTCTACGTCTCGGCTGCGGGCCACCTCAGTGAAGTTCTCCTGCTGCTCCAGGGTCTTGTCCATCTTGTCGTCAGTCATGCAGAAACAGCGCAGACGTGCCTCGATGGGATCAAGGGTCTTGGCGAAGATGACAAACTTGGCCATGTAGGGGACACAGATGAGCTCCCGGTACAGCTGGGAGGAGAAATTGACAGACTCTTGGATCTGCCTACAGTCTATCAGCCAAAACCTATGCAGGGGGAATGAGAAAAGCCATTGGTTACTGATTTAGGGCCCTACGGAATACGTAAACATTTCCCCCACATTCGGTCTTATTTTCCCCCAAATTCCATTCTTTCCATTTGATTTATTTTGGGATTCAGATTTTGTGTATACAGATTTTCTTTAACCTATTTTAACATAATCATTATATTAAGGACTGCTCCTGTAGGGTATGATAGCGACCTGCTAGAACCAGCATGTGAATAGTCGAAGTTGCCTTTCAGTCGTCATGGAACAAAAGTCCCTTACTCACTTATCACAATGTTGTTTACTGCCGCATGGATGTACAGTACACTCATACTGTATATGCAAAGGAAGGCATGAAGGCAAAGCAGGATCTCTGCTAGATGGATGGTCTACAGACAAACTATTCTAGAGTATTAATATGTTCCCAAATATTATAATGTCCTCCAAATCTCCACATAGGGATGGGTACCGAATTCGGTACTTTTGAGGTACCGAACCGAAACACGTCGGTACTACCGAGTATCGATTCAAGTGAGATACCAGCTAATGTCATGTCAACGTTCACACGCACAATATATGCTTACCTAGGATTTGACTTGATTCAACAACAAAGCAGTCGGAGCAATGGCAAGCCGAAAACTGTCGAAATTGTAGTTATTTGAAGTTTGGATATTTTTTTACGACTGATGTAGATAAATAATTTTTTTTAGACTAAAGTACCGAAAAAAGGTACCGTTGGGTACCGGTATCGATTCACAGGTACCGGTACCGGTACCGTATCAGTTCAAATGTGAAAGGTACCCATCCCTATCTCCACATTCCACGCACTTCCATATTACCATAATATATCAAATACATTTTTATATCCTGATTCTGTGATTCAGTCTGTGTTCTCTGCATCGTAACGTATCAATTAGTCACAAATTTGTGGAAGCTGTCGAGTGATAAGCAGATATCAAGATGCCGTACAAAAAAGAAAAAAATTATGATGGATGAAGGGAGGATTTTGATCAATCAAATCCAGCTTAATAAGAGGCTTAAACCGGTCGCGTGTACCTTAATGACAAGCAAGCAGTGCAAGAATGCGGAAGCATTCGTCACCGCACGCCACTACGGTAAAGCGCCTTTCTTTTCAGGCCCGCTTTGGGAGCTGTCGCGCGGAAATAGGCTGTCTATTGCCATTCTCTTTGACAAACTCTAACCTTAACCAGCTCCTTAACAGCGCCTAAACTTAACCGTTCTAACCTTAACCAACTCCGAAACAATGCCTAACCTTAACCTTAACCTTAACCATGCCTAACCTTAACCATAGAAAGAATATTGCCATTCTCTTTGACAAACTCTAACCTTAACCAGCTCCTTAACAGCGCCTAAACTTAACCGTTCTAACCTTAACCAACTCCGAAACAATGCCTAACCTTAACCTTAACCTTAACCATGCCTAACCTTAACCGGCGAAAGAATACACGTTAAAAAAAAATCACGTAAAAAAAAAAAAATTTGATGGGATTCGAACTCGCCAGCAAACGAGCCATAGGATCCACAGCCATGCAGTCTTGCCAATTGAGCTATTTCTGGATACTGAATAAGGGGCGGTGACTTATATATATTGAGCTCCGCTCGTGTCGAACCAAGGCGGGATCTCATGCGCATGCGCGGGCACCTCGCGCGAGCACGCCGGCGCACGCACGCACCTGAGCGAGCACGCCGCCGCCGGTGCACGCACCTGGGCGCTGGGCGAAGGAAAATGAAAGGCGCATTACCGCACGCCACTACGGTAGAATGCTTCCGCATTCTTGCACTGCTTGCTTGTCATTAAGGAATAGGCAAACCGCGTATGTCTGCTTCAATTAATTGTGCTAAGCTAGGCTAGCATGCAGCCATATAGCTTTCTACTGAACGCACAGAAAGGAACCTGGTATCTATCTTCTTGTCTCTCTCTCTGGAGAAGATAATAAGCAAATTTCCCAAAATGTTGGCGTGTTCGTTTAAGGAGAAAACCATATAAACACAACACTTCAAAACTTGAGGCGTTACCTCGCCGACACGTTGGTGGTGAAGGACACACATTGGTTAACAAAGGTGAGGGGGGTGGAGCCAGTGATGTCTTCCCATTGGGCAGGAGTGGTTCCTCCTGAAACACAAGACCCCGGGTTTGTTTCCAGTCCAGTTGGTTCGACTTACAAAGCAGGACGATTATTGTGCTTTTTTCACTGCCTTGTATATAAGCATGCTTAGCTAAAAACCCACACAGTCACAAACACACAAAAGAACAACAAAGAAAAACCCAACCTGTTCCTCGTACGTGGCTAACTCAGTTAGCCGGATCATTTTTAGGATAACTTGACATAAGTCAGGCTTTTCGGTTCCACGAAGCAAGTTTGGCTAAATCACTATACAGTAGCAACACATCGATAAACATGAACCTGCTCCGGCGCAGGATTACTTAAGTTAGCTGGATCAGCTTGCCACTCTCTCAGAGAAAAGAAAATGGCAGCTCCCTTCCTCAGAGAGCCCATTTGATTATACCATTCTGAATAATGTTTTTGTGCTTAGTTTTTCTAGAGGGGTCGTGAGCAGCGAGATGATTTCCAGAATGTATGGATTTCATAGAATGTGTGAAATAGGCCTATAATTAAAAACAATTCAAATACATTAAACTGGTAAAAGAAATGCTTTTGAAATGTAAAATAATATACCTAAAATTCTGATAATAAATCATATTCAGCCTATGGATTTCCTACATACTGCACGTCAGAGCTACGGCGTGTGTGACACCTGTTTGAGCTGCGGGATGAGGCGCGCTTGATTCTGACGGAGAATGCGTCCCAGCGTGCTGCCCACCTCTCCGATCCCGACTGGATAACAAGGCTATTTTGTTTTGCATATTTGCTAAAATGAATGGACTTAATCTGTCACTACAAGGTGAAAACACAACCATCCTGTCGTTCAATGATAAAAATACAAGCGGTCATGAGAAAACTCGAGTGCTGGAGTAGAAATGGGCTGGATTTATATGTTTCCAGAGCTTGATGATTTTATGGAGGAAAATGAACACAGTGAAGATGTCTATAACTCACCTCCAAGCCCTTCTTGAATGGTTTAAAAAGTATTTCCCAGATGAAATCAAGCTACGAACCTTAAAAACAGTGTTTCAGTCCAAGCCGCTGGCTGAGTTTTGGATATCAATTGAGGGGGAATACGCACAGCTATCCGCCATTTGGATCTACCTACCTATGCGAAAAAACATTCTCTGCACTGACTTATTGTATATAAAAAATAAGTACAGATCACGTCTGAATGTGGAGGATGATCTCCGAGTCGCTGTCTCCAAAATTATACCCAGACTGGACTTGTTGTGCTCCAAACCTAGTGCCCATCCATTACACATAGAACATTAGCCTTCTAAATGAAATGCGCTATATGTATTAATTTTATGGTTGTTTGATTATTGTGTTGTTTTGTGTAGTTATTGTGCATGTTAAAAGCCTCCAATGCTTATTAGTGCGTGTGCGTGCAAACGTTTGCTGTGTTTCAACCACCTCCTATAATAGTGGGGGTCACGGCTCTCTGACACCATTATTTCGGGGGTCGCAGCCTGAAAACTTTGGGAACCATGTATTTATATAGTACATGATACCTAAGCGCATATAGTACATATATCCTCATAAGTATCTATTAATTCGTATCAATTAGATACTCTTTGGGCTTGTTTTTATCTACTTATTCTGAAAGAGTTGAAATAATTTTTTTCGCTAGCAAGAACTCATTCGATGATTCATTCCATTAAGCCTACTGCCAGCAGGCACATTTAAAGAAATATAATCTGATTGATTGGGGTAATGAGGCACTTCAAATTAGCCTATAGATATGTATTTAACTTGTCTGCGATATTTTCCCGTTAGAAAATCATGGTTTTGGCGATCGACGCTTCCCCCTTTTGAACTAGGACAGCCACGCGCAATTATCCTGATTACTAAAGTCTGGTTCGAATTAACGAGATTGTTTGAACCTGAATCAGCCTTTGAGTAACTGAGATAGCCTGACATCAATCATCGGGTTAATTTAAGCTGGCTAATAGGACTTTTGATCGGCTTAGTTGAACCAGGTATGAGGAACAGGGCCCAGGTTGTAGACACAAACTAAGCCAGATGTAGTTGACCTGCTAGTAATAATAGATGATGTGCATGAAAGGATAGGTTCGAATTTTAACTCCCCCATAATACCGAAAGGATAGGTTCAAATTTGAACTCTACTAACCCATAATACCGAAAGGATAGGTTTGAATTTTAACTCTACTGACCAGTCATTCTAAATAATATTGTATAATAACACTGTACATATACATATCTATATCTGTATATATCTATATTCATATGATCTAAACCACTGGCTATTGTGTATTCAAACTCGTACCACTGTACAGCATATATAATAATACTGTACATACATTGGCTTAGCATATTTACTCCATAGCTTTTTCATATATACTCCATATATATACACACGTTATACTGTATACTATAATGCACCTTACTGCCCCTTTGCACTCTGGTTAGGTACAAACTGAATTTTGTTTCGTTCACTTAAAGGTTAGAGAAGCGGGCTTGTGACTGGAATGTCGCCGGTTCGATTCCCGGAACCGGCAGGAAAACAACTCCATGAGCAAGGCACTTAACCCCCCATTGCTCCAGTGGAGCTGCTCAGTGGCCAACAATGTCAGACTGTGGTTGTACTGGACAGCTCCCAGGTATGAATGTATGTGACTGTATGTGACTGTATGCAGGGCGTTGCTGAAAAAGAGCATCAGTGCTCAGCAAACCTACCCTGGATAAATTAAGGTAAAAAAATATATACATTTAAGAAATACTGAAAGGATAGGTTTGAATTTGAACTCTTTACTAACCAGTAATACTGCACAGCAAATGCAATGTGGGAGTCTCCCCACTAAATGCATTCGTTGTCCCGTCGTCATTGGAGCTCTTGGGAATGGGGATGGTCATGGTGATTGGCTTGTGGAACTTCCTCCTCCTTGGTTCCAAAGTGACGATTGGGCTGAACGTGGCCTTGTTACCGAGGATCTTCTTCACTAACTCAACACTGATTGGCTGGGCCTATGAAGAAGTACCAAAAAAGTAAATTTAATTTCAACAACTTTAAGTTTTCTGTAGCTTCTTTGAAATCGAAAACTCTGCCCTCTTTTCTTGTTGCAAAGGTTCAGGAAGCGGATTAAGAATAGAGGGTGGAGTTTTGATGAGAACAGACCACTAAGCTGTCCACTTCTCTAGGCTATACATTTGCTAACTACCTGTAGCCCGACTCTGATCTTCTTGGTGAGTGCTCCCTCGGGGAAGACAGCCTGGACCTGGGGCACCAGGGTGCTGCTGAGGACTCCGCCCTCTGGGCCAATCAGATGGCTGTCTTGCTTGATCCGTGACACTACCGCAAAGTACTGTGGGAAGTCCCGGGTGATGATACGGCATATTCTCTTCTTCTCAAGCTCCTCTGGGGAATCCAGCTCTGAAAAGGAAGACCAGAGATGTATCATAATAGGTTACAGAATAGAAAAGAATGTTGCAGAAGCAAATGCAGTTTATGAAATTATATTTATAGTGTATAGGAGCGGGTCAATATACTCTATACAGACCTTTGGAGACACCAGAGTGAGATACACTATACTGTGTGCTCTCGACAACCCCTGTTTCAAGCTGATGGCATCGCAGTGTAGTTCCTTTGTGCTCGTCACTATCTAGGTGTAGTTCCTTTGTGCTCGTCACTATCTAGGTGTAGTTCCCTTGTGCTCGTCACTATCTAGGTGTAGTTCCCTTGTGCTCGTCACTATCTAGGTGTAGTTCCCTTGTGCTCGTCACTATCTAAGTGTAGTTCCCTTGTGCTCGTCACTATCTAAGTGCAGTTCCCTTGTGCTCGTCACTATCTAAGTGTAGTTCCCTTGTGCTCGTCACTATCTAAGTGTAGTTCCCTTGTGCTCGTCACTATCTAAGTGTAGTTCCCTTGTGCTCGTCACTATCTAAGTGTAGTTCCCTCTTGCTCGTCACTATCTAAGTGTAGTTCCGTTGTGCTCGTCACTATCTAAGTGTAGTTCCCTTGTGCTCGTCACTATCTAAGTGCAGTTCCCTTGTGCTCGTCACTATCTAAGTGTAGTTCCCTCTTGCTTGTCACTATCTAAGTGTAGTTCCCTTGTGCTCGTCACTATCTAAGTGTAGTTCCCTTGTGCTCGTCACTATCTAAGTGTAGTTCCCTTGTGCTCGTCACTATCTAAGTGTAGTTCCCTTGTGCTCGTCACTATCTAAGTGTAGTTCCCTTGTGCTCGTCACTATCTACTGTAAGTGTAGTTCCCTTGTGCTCGTCACTATCTACTGTAAGTGCAGTTCCCTTGTGCTCGTCACTATCTACTGTAAGTGTAGTTCCCTTGTGCTCGTCACTATCTACTGTAAGTGTAGTTCCCTTGTGCTCGTCACTATCTACTGTAAGTGCAGTTCCCTTGTGCTCGTCACTATCTACTGTAAGTGTAGTTCCCTTGTGCTTGTCACTATCTACTGTAAGTGTAGTTCGCTTGTGCTCGTCACTATCTAAGTGTAGTTCCCTTGTGCTCGTCACTATCTACTGTAAGTGTAGTTCCCTTGTGCTCGTCACTATCTACTGTAAGTGTAGTTCCCTTGTGCTCGTCACTATCTACTGTAAGTGCAGTTCCCTTGTGCTCGTCACTATCTACTGTAAGTGTAGTTCCCTTGTGCTCGTCACTATCTACTGTAAGTGCAGTTCCCTTGTGCTCGTCACTATCTAAGTGCAGTTCCCTTGTGCTCGTCACTATCTAAGTGTAGTTCCCTTGTGCTCGTCACTATCTAAGTGCAGTTCCGTTGTGCTCGTCACTATCTAAGTGTAGTTCCCTTGTGCTCGTCACTATCTAAGTGCAGTTCCGTTGTGCTCGTCACTATCTAAGTGCAGTTCCCTTGTGCTCGTCACTATCTAAGTGCAGTTCCCTTGTGCTCGTCACTATCTAAGTGCAGTTCTCCTTACCCTCACCACACTCTAAGTTCTCCTTACCCTCGTCACACTCTAAGTCTAAGTTCTCCTTACCCTCGTCACACTCTAAGTCTAAGTTCTCCTTACCCTCGTCACACTCTAAGTTCTCCTTACCCTCGTCACACTCTAAGTTCTCCTTACCCTCGTCACACTCTAAGTTCTCCTTACCCTCGTCATACTAAGTTCTCCTTACCCCTTGTCACACTCTAAGTTCTCCTTACCCTCGTCATACTAAGTTCTCCTTACCCTCGTCACACTCTAAGTTCTCCTTACCCTCATCACACTCTAAGTTCTCCTTACCCTCATCCATGCCATTGAGTATCTGGTTGAGCTCCTCTTCAGTATATTCACAGTGGTGTTCCCTCCAGCTCTCTCCCGTCTCACTTCTCAGGATCACCAGCTCTCTCTCTGTGCCCCGCAGAGCAGCAAAGTGTGGGATCTCCACAATCACAGGCCTTGAAAGGGGGTGCAGGGGCATAATGTCATATATATGTATAGATGTAACCATATATAGCAGCAGCAGGGTGATGAAAGATGGCATAGTAAAACAGTGGGTGTGACTGCATAATCTATTCAGTCCATAGAGACAGAGGGATAAAACAATATTTTAGTTCAGTAAAATAACATAATGGGTGTTTCATGCCTACAAAATGACAATGCATGAAATAAAACTGATGCTGAAAACTTTCAAATAATATCCATTCAACATCCATTACCATAAGACCAGTAAACAAGCAAAATATAATACATACGGGATTATGTCTAGGATTGACTGTATTGGGATAGAGCAAGACAAGTATGATGATGATGATGATGATGATGATGATGATGATGATGATGATGATAATGATGATGATGATGATATAACAACAACAATAAAAAAGCAACAGGTCATGTGGTTCTGTTTCTTTATAGTGCCTTGAGACAAAGTAACTCTTGACAAATCCAATGCACAACACAGAGAACAGGATCACATGAAATATCCAGCCACCATCTCCTGGAAATTGTAACAACATAAATTGACCACTTGCCAAATAATGATTGACACAGCGATCCACCAATCCAACTGTTTTAGGCGTCAACATCAGTGGTCCGATGCCGCACCGAAAAATACGCTTTGACCGACAAAAGAGGAGCCGACAGTATCGTTTGATGTAACGTTACAGTAATTGAAGACTACGTAAATTAAGGTAAGCAAATGTTAAATGATGTTGTTGGGGAAGGTTTAACACTGACACTCACTATTGTGAGCTTTTGAAAGACAATATTGTTTTTATTTCTAACGGTCATTTGCTGAGTCGGACACCAGTGGAGTTCATATTCAAACTCTGTAAGACATCTGTGACTAAGGGAGGCGGGACAGAAGTGTTGTGGTTGACTGATTGACCGTTGTATTTCTGTGTTGTTGTTTGGTTGCAGTGCCGTGTTTGGTCACTGGGTGGCACTCCATTGTTTGTGACTGATTGGTTTTATTTAACCTGAGCCAGTGATTTCACTTCCTGCTTCACCTGACGTCTGACAGCAGCGTCAAGAAGCGTCAACTTGTTGTTATAATTATTTATCTAGTAACCTTATCTAGTAACCTGATGAATTGAAAATGGGGGACCCTGATGTAAACAAGACGAAAGTCTTTCTCTGGTCTGCATCCCCTTAACAATTGTGTGTATTGAGCTGTACTGTATTGTACCCATTCTGCAATCTGTTAATAAAGTTTTCAATCAATCAATCAATCAATCAATCAAACGATGTGGCTAGTGTTTGTGATCACCATTTAATTTATATAGTTGTGTACATCGTATGGTAATAGTCCTCTTTTTATATTGTTGTTAATAAATGGGTATGTACAAAATCCCAGAAGATACAATGTCTGGTGGGCTACTTGCTTAACTATCCTGGACTATAACAACAAATTGATGCTTGACGCTGCTGTCAGACGTCAGGTGAAGCAGGAAGTGAAATCACTGGCTCAGTTTAAATAAAACCAAACCTGTAGCTACATCAGTCACAAACAATGGAGCGCCACCCAGTGACCAAACACGGCACTGCAACCAAACAACAGCACAGAAATACAACAGGCACATTTGTGACCGTTACACTGTGACATGCTATCTGATGTGCTGATAAGAAGAGGGTGGGTGGATCGTGTGAACAGGACTGCCGGGGTGGCGCTGCATGTCCCCGCGCTGTGGCCCCTACCCGAGGAACTTGGTCCCTGGAGGACCCAGCTGTAGGATGCGACTGACCAGGCTCTCGCCCTCATTCAGAGGGGGCGGAGCAGTGGGAAGATGGAGCTTACTGATCCATACGCAGCACGGGGGAGGGGAGAAGAGAGTGCATAAGAGCGTGAACACACGCACGCACGCACGCACACATGCACACACATACTGTATACACACACACACATACACACATATATATTATATACACACACATATACACACACATATACACACACACATATATACACACACATACATACACAAACACACACACACACACACACACACACACACACACACACACACACACACACACACATATATATACACACACACATATACACACATACATACACACAGTTCTATTTATTCCATTCAAAACCTATATGAGAAGTTTCCCAGGCATATGCAGCAGATAGACAAGAGCATGAGATTAATGTAAACAGAGCAAGCCCTCATTTACATTTATCTCACTATATACGTACTCATATATATGCTCGCAAACGTAAACACAAACACAAGCGCCTACAGGCTCTTACCCCAGGAACTGGGCTCCAGTGGGTCCCACTTCTATGATGCGTCCCGCCAACCCCTCCCCCTCCACCATAGGTGGCATGGAAGCCAGTCGGTGTCTCTTCACCAGCCTGCATGTCACCCGTGTGGGCGCGGAACACTTCCTGGGTGGCACGATGATGCGCAGGCCGTTGTGACGGCAACCGCGCATGGCCCCACCCCTGGCGTCAACCATGAAGCTGACCAGAAAGCTAATGAGAAGGGCCAGAAAAAAACAAAGAAACAGGCAGTCAAAAACAGAAAAATGGGATGGTCCAACTAGACACAAGGTAACAAGGTTAGCAAAAGAGGGACACTCAATCAGGTAACACTTTTTGACACAGAATACATTTTTCTGTAGACCGCCA
>NC_140171.1:38835014-38845014 GCF_963971535.1 Notolepis coatsorum
CGTCCAAAAAGAAGTAGGTTATAGTATAGTTAGTTAGCAACACAACATACAGACAATAATAGCATAACCTTTGTTTTTTTGTTTTATTGTGGATCCCCATTAGTCTACGCCAAAGTGAGACTACTCTTCCTGGGGTCCAAACATTTAAAATACAAACATTGACGTACTCACAAGAAAACATCACAACAAACAAAACAAGTGAATCAAAGTTCACTCAATATTCATAAGTCAGATATCACAATTCTCCAACCATAAAATACATATTCCATCAGTCCATAAAAACAAAATAGATAAAAATCATTTATATGATTTTAACTCCTAATATAGCATAACTTTTCTCAAGTCACCGATCACCTTTATATTTCCATACTAATATTCAACTAATAAGTCAATGACCAAAATGTATCTCGTTATTCCTGAGCGCAATTTTAAACATACATTTGTTCCTTACCATAGTTATATTTCTCTGTATACTATTCCAATAAGCAACTGCTCTATACATTACCGTCTTTTTCAGAGCATTTGTTTTTGGTAGAGGTAAAGTAAAGCATGAATCTAATGCTTGCCTTGTGGTATATCCATGTCTCATATTAGTTGGGTACAGTTGTGAGTGCAAACCCTCCAGTTTCCCAGTATTCCAGATATTAAACAAAAAAGTTACCAGGCTACATGCCATCCTCTGTTCCACTGTCATCTAGGTCAGTGCGGCATGCATCCCTCCAACACTACTCCTCACAGAGCAGCGCAGAGCGAGGCATGCTGCCCTGTTCTGAGCGAGCTGGAGTTTGTTCAGGTCAAGCCTAGAGGCGTTAGACCATATAGTAGGACAGTAGTCCAGGTGGGATAAGACCAAAGATTGTAGTACAAGCTTTGCTGTACCATTAGTCAACAGATTTCTACACTTTCTGATCATTGAAGTACCACAGCTCATCTTAGTCACCATATTGTTAATGTGTTTCGACCAAGAAAGTGTTTCATCTATTACAACACCCAGCAGTTTTGCCTCTCTGACCTGATCGATATCAGCACAGTTCAGAACGAGATTTAATTTAGGATTTGATCTAGATGTATATTTTGAGGCTATCATTATACTAACATTTAACTTATTTTCACTTACCCAGTTGGAAATTAGCACTATCTCATCTTGCAATAACCTATTAACAGACTCAGATTTGTCCGCAGCTACGTACATGGTAGTGTCATCTGCAAAGATCTCCATTGATGTGGTAAATCATTAACGAAGATTGCATACAATAAGGGACCCAGGCAACTCCCTTGGGGCACTCCGGCATGGAGTTCCCTCATCTCCGATAGTGTGCCATTAAACATCACGCATTGTAGTCTATTAAGTAAGTAATTATTTAACAATTTAATAGCACTTTCATTGAATTTATACGCTGATAGTTTCATGAGCAGAAGATCGTGATCTATAATGTCTTTTTAGAAAGGATAGGGCAAGTGTAATTAAATAGTTTTCTTATTGTAAACATAGCCTATGAGAAGACCATAACATACCATGCATTTCTTCCACTCTCAATACTAGCCCTACTCTCTCCTTCCCTTAATTAGCTCTCAGCCAGGAAGCCATGCTGTATGCTAAAATCATTAAATACAGCTTGCCAACACATATTTACAGTTTTAAATATTGAAATGTATTATCATGAAAGATCTAAGTCATTGTAGTTATTACAAAGTTTACTTCAAAAGGCAACAAGGTCTATCAATATACAGTAGTAGACAGCAGTGTAGTCCCCAAGCATGCACAATCCACAGTACACTTGAGTACAGGAACATGTACAATGCCCACGTTCAGTGCAACGATGAATTAAACCGCCCAAAGACACAGTGCGGCTCTGTGACTCGTTTTGATGTGTTGTTCAATGATGAACAATGACTTGTTCAATGACTTGGCTTTGGTCTTTTAGTCGGCTATGTTGGCAATAGTGATAATGCATTAAATTATACTAGCCTTATCCTTATCCTCCTAAGTTGCAATGTGTAAATTTGGGAGGAAAGAATCACAAAAAGTTTTCTTCTTGCTTAAATAACTATTATTCGGGCGCCCGAGTGGCGCACCGCATACAGCACTATGGTGCAACACGGCCGACCCGGGTTCGACTCCCAGACCCGGTGATCTTTGCCGAATGTCTTCCCCGGTCTGTCTCCCATTCCTCCTCTCTCTCTCTCTACCGGACTGCCCGGTAGCAAAAATCTATAAAAACCTACAAAAACATAACTTGTGCGAAAGGACGAGTAACATTTAAATAACTATTATTCTATCTGATACAGTGATAGTTTTAGCAAAGTAACCGATTGGTTAAATAGGCATTGCAGCCGTGGTGGATAATTCCCAAGGGAGATTATATTGTTTGCTTAGAAAGCAACTCCTCATAGCAGCCAGAGAGCCAATGTTAGCTAACATCTGCTCTGCTTCCTCCTGGGTTCCACTCTTACGTAAACGCTTCAGTCAGCACACGTTTTGGTAACCGTGTGGCCACCAGAAGGCATTCTTTTTGTATCTAGCAGCATCCCTGCCATTCCCTTAATTAAAAAACAATTACATAAAAGCAAATAATAAAGACCCTCCACACAACAACATAACACTGTTTTTTGGCTTTCTTAGATGGTGTGAAATAAAATGACAAATACATGGAGAGTATAATTTGTTGTCACCTGGTGGCTTGCAATCATGTTTTCTATTAGAACACCCTCTCTCTGGTGGAAGCTTTGGTGAATAGGAGTCTGGTGAGGCCTGTTAGGAGGGGACAGTGGACATGGATTAGGCATAATGTAGGCCTAGCCCTATATGTATGAATACTACATAAAGTATATAATCTAAACAATGAACATGGACCCCCCCCCCCCCCCTAAGGCAAGCACAGGATAGACATCCGGGACCATACTGTACATTTCGAGAAAAACTGTTAAATAATAGCAGTATCTAGTCTACGTATATTGAAACTCAGCTTGCACATTTACTCCCTTTTCGATTGATAACATGCAAGCTAGCATTTGTGCTAAACTAGGCTAGCTTGCAGCCAGATAGATTTCTACTGACTGAACGCACAGAGAGGAAAATTGGTATCTATCTTCTTGTCTGACTCTGGAGAAGACAGTATGCATCCCATAATGTTGGTGTGTTCCATGAACAAATTATGCTACTAAAGTGTGTGTGTGTGAGTGTGTATGTGTGTGAGTGTGTGTGCGGGGGCGTGTGTGCGGGCGTGTGTGTCTGTCTGACCTGTCCAGGTTATGGCTCATATAGCTGAAGCCGTCCAGGTACTGTCCAGGCAGAGAGTCATCTCCCAACTCTCTGAGGTCCTCTGCTCTCAGGTACTCCCCTCCATCCCCCGTCATAGTGTCCTCGCCTGGGGGATAAAATGGAGAGAGTGAGAGAGTGTGAGGGGTGATTCTAGTCAACATAATAATAATAATAATAATAATAATAATAATAATAATAATAATAATAATAATAATAATAATAATAATAATAATAATAATAATAATAATAATAATTAATAATAATAATAATAATAATAATAATAATAATAATAATAATAATAATAATAATAATAATAATAATAATAATAATAATAATAATAATAATAATAATAATAATAATAATAATAATAATAATAATAATAATAATAATAATAATAATAATAATAATAATAATAATAATAATAATAATAATAATAATAATAATAATAATAATAATAATAATAATAATAATAATAATAATAATAATAATAATAATCTTCACACCACAATACCTGTCTATCTGTGCAGTTAGCAGTTCAATAGAACTGTTATTACTACAACGGCATAATTCAAAACAGTTAACAAGGCAGCATAGTGACATAGGGTAGAACTGTATATTGTATAGAAAGTGTACATAGGACTCATTGCCTTTTGTATTTTATCTTTATTTTTATCATGTCTATTTTATTTTATTTCTATTTAATTATTTTATTCTATTATTATTATTTGTATTTTTTGCACAATCGAAGCGGGCATGGCCACCTTCTTTTCACTATGTCTTGTGTATGTATGTGATGAATAAACCTCTTGAATCTTGAACAGTGGGGTTTAAGAAGGTAAGACTGAGGTAAGGCAACTTAGAGATCACATTTCTCTGGTTTTGTCACTTTAGCTAATTAAAACAATCACAACAATGCTACGAAACAAGATCAATTTGGTTAAGCACATGTACACATAGGCTGAATGTAACCTATATAGATGGTTTCAGAGGAATGTTTGGTGCATTAGGCAATAGCTATGGCTACAGTTGACTTCCTGTCCGGTTTGTTGTGGTGTATGCTAATATCAGAACATGGTCAAGATCTACAGTTATTATACAGTTTAGCTAACTAACACTCGGTTCTCTATCTGGAAATTCTCAACATCTTTCTCCATCAATGGTCAGTAAAGGACATAGGCCTAATTTATTCTGTGGCTGTAGTGACAACCGACTGGAAATCAAGTAACTTCTAGAATGCAAGGTTTGTGTCTGTTATCGTTGTCGTCAAGATGAAACCATCTATACTCCACACCAGACAGGCAGAGCATTGAACCAATCCATCATTCCTCCAGTACCTTCCAGGCCCACAGACATAGACTCGTCATCATCAGATGGCTTGTCATCCAAAAGCCCCAGAGCTACAGAATACACAGCTTTAAGAATCACACTACAGGACTACATTACCCACACTACACACAGCTGTTAGAATTAAAAAGGGAAAGACTGCAAACAGACAAGACACTGGGGGTATTACTAGATGGCATTGTCTAAATGCAAGAGCAGGGACATTTCTTTCAGTGTATGTGACCCATTCATTGGCATATAACAAAAATCATATTACCTAAATTAATTCGCCATCTTGAAAATGCCCTCTTTTAACTCACCCTCTTCATCAGACACATCCAGAATCTCCGTCATGGTTTCTGGAACATTCATCTTGTGTTTCTCTGTCACCGTCTGACACGACATCCGATCAAAAGTCATGGGAAAACACAGACATAACAGGAATATGAAGAGCATGGTTTGGGATGAAACCTACTGAGAACTTGCGAGACACTGAGGGTGTTCCAAAAGTGTTTCACAGGAACTTGTGGGGAAAGTGGACTGACCCCAAGATGTGGAGTCTTACTGTCTTACTGTAAAGGAATCAGTGTTGGAACTTACCGTTGTCGTGGTAATGACCTCCTCGGTGACAACCTTTAGTGTGTCCACCACCGAGATGTAGCCCAGACGTCTAGCGATGGACAGAGCTGTGTTTCCATTCTGACAGACAAAGAGAGTGAGAGAGTGAGACAAGAGAGTGAGAGAGTGAGACAAGAGAGTGAGAGAGTGAGACAAGAGAGTGAGAGAGTGAGATAAGAGAGTGAGAGAGTGAGACAAGATAGTGAGACAAGATAGTGAGATAAGAGAGTGGGCGAGTGAGACAAGAGCATGAGAGATAGTGAGAGTTAGACAAGATAGAAACAAGAGTGAGTGTGAGAGTGATACAAGAGAGTGAGAGTGCAAGAGTGAGAAAGTGAGAGTGAGAAAGTGAGAGAGTGAGACAAGAGAGAGAGAGCGAGATAGAGAGAGAAAGAGAGTGAGATAGTGAGAGAGTGCGATAGTGAGAGAGTGAGAGAGGGAGGATAGATAGATAGATAGATAGATAGATAGATAGATAGATAGATAGATAGATAGATAGATAGATAGATAGATAGATAGATAGATAGATAGATAGATAGATAGATAGATAGATAGATAGATAGATAGATAGATAGATAGATAGATAGATAGATAGATAGATAGATAGATAGATAGATAGATAGATAGATAGATAGATAGATAGATAGATAGATAGATAGATAGATAGATAGATAGATAGATAGATAGATAGATAGATAGATAGATAGATAGATAGATAGATAGATAGATAGATAGATAGATAGATAGATAGATAGATAGATAGATAGATAGATAGATAGATAGATAGATAGATAGATAGATAGATAGATAGATAGATAGATAGATAGATAGATAGATAGATAGATAGATAGATAGATAGATAGATAGATAGATAGATAGATAGATAGATAGATAGATAGATAGATAGATAGATAGATAGATAGATAGATAGATAGATAGATAGATAGATAGATAGATAGATAGATAGATAGATAGATAGATAGATAGATAGATAGATAGATAGATAGATAGATAGATAGATAGATAGATAGATAGATAGATAGATAGATAGATAGATAGATAGATAGATAGATAGATAGATAGATAGATAGATAGATAGATAGATAGATAGATAGATAGATAGATAGATAGATAGATAGATAGATAGATAGATAGATAGATAGATAGATAGATAGATAGATAGATAGATAGATAGATAGATAGATAGATAGATAGATAGATAGATAGATAGATAGATAGATAGATAGATAGATAGATAGATAGATAGATAGATAGATAGATAGATAGATAGATAGATAGATAGATAGATAGATAGATAGATAGATAGATAGATAGATAGATAGATAGATAGATAGATAGATAGATAGATAGATAGATAGATAGATAGATAGATAGATAGATAGATAGATAGATAGATAGATAGATAGATAGATAGATAGATAGATAGATAGATAGATAGATAGATAGATAGATAGATACATAGATAGATATAGATGCCTCACCACAGTGGTAGCGTTGGGTTTGGCTCCATGCTGTAGCAGCACATTGATAATGTGTGTGTTCCCTTGTTGTGCTGCCTGGTGAAGGGGTGTGTATCCATTCTATAGAAAGAGACACAAGGGGAATCGCATTATGGGGTTGGTTAAATGAGAACTGAACAACTGAATAGTCATCACAGACAATAATGAAACAGAATACCATACACAAATTACCAACACAATCACCTGGTGCACAGACAATAACCTCCTCCTCAACTCATCAAAAACCCAAGAACTCATCATCGACTTCAGACGCCAGCCAAACCCCAAAACCCCCATATCCATCTCCGGCAAACCCATAATCACCACAGACTCCTTCAAATTTTTCGGCACCCACATAAGCAATAACCTCAAATAGAAAACCAACACAGACCACATCCACAAAAAAGCCAATCAAAGACTCTTCTTCCTCCGCCAGCTCAAAAAATACAGAGTCAGAAAACATCTCCTGCTCCGTTTCTACCAGGCCATCATTCAAAGCATCCTCACCTTCTCCATAACAGTTTGGTACAGCAGTCTGGACACTCACTCCAAAAACAAACTCCAAAGAATAATCAATAAATCATCCAAAATAATCCGCACCCCCTCCCATCTCTCTTAATCACTCCACCGCCAAAGCACAATAAGAAGAGCTAGAAAAAGTATCTCTGACCCCACTCACCCAGCACACCACATCTTCCAGCTGCTGCCCTCCGGGAGGCGCTACAGATCCCTGACCACCAAAACATCCCGCTTTAAAAACAGCTTCTTCCCCACTGCCATACGGACACTGAACTCCCTGTAACAACCCCCCTACCTCTGTTGCTATGGACATGGACATAAACCTTGATATTGTGGTCTTGTAATTATGTATTTATGTATTTAACTGCATGTAGTATGTACGTATTGTAAGTGATGTTATATGTTCTATGTTCTATGTTGGAACAATGCTGTAACAATGCTGCACTGAAAACAAATTCCACCAGCCTGGCTGGGTGGTCATTAAATAATCTAATCTAATCTAATCTGATTGAATATAGTAACTGCTGCAGACTGCCGTTCCTCTTTGGAGTGAGACCCTTTTAATCCTACCTTGGTTTTGGCATTCACGCCGGCTCCTCGCTGTAGCAGGAAGTTCACCATCTTGCCGTTTCCATAGTGACAGGCCACTATCAGAGGTGTATATCCAAGCTGAGGTGGAACGAGAGATGCTGGTGAGTTATGTCTTGATGATAAGTATATCAATGCTATTTACAAACATATGTTAATCTTTCATTGAAAATTATTCAATTAGTCAGCAAAATCCTAGTCGTATTAGACAACTAAGGATTTCTTTAGTGGAGGACAACCCTACCTTGGTCTGTTGGTCCAGGTGAGCGTCGTGCTTGGCCAGTACTTCCGCTGCACTGACTCTGTCTTCTTGGGCTGCGAGGTGCAGAGGAGTCAGGCCACTCTGTTGTGTACAAACCACACATCTTGGTTAGTGTCGGCGTCTAACCGGTGGTCACTAGCAACTGGCAGGCACCTCTGGCCCTCCGCTCACCCACACCACATGACCATAAACGTTAAATACCATGGTGATTATCCAGTCCGCCGCTGGGAAAGATCTCATTTAGGTAGCGAAGCTTGGTATTTAAACTCTCACAGCACGATCCTCATACTAGCTCTCGCTAGTTAGCCACAAACTAATGCAAAGTCAATGGAGTCAAGCTCCTGTCTGTACAAGCTGTCTGAAGCTCACTGAAACGTACTCCACACAGCACACTGTAGATTTCAGTCAAGCCACAGTCAGCTTGTATAGTGAGAAGCTTGAACACAGACATTGGCCAGTAGGAAACAGAACTATCAGAACTATTCCTTTAACTTGGTTTTTATCCCAGGGGGCTACTACTTTAAACATGTGAGTGTAGTAAGTGAATGTGTGTGTGAGGAACTAGGAAGAAGAAGAAGAAGAAGAGCAGGTGAATATTTATATGCGGTGTGCAGCGCTATCTGTGAGCTTGAGAAAATGTAATGTGTATGTGTGTGTGTGTGTGTGTGTGTGTGTGTGTGTGTGTGTGTGTGTGTGTGTGTGTGTGTGTGTGTGTGTGTGTGTGTGTGTGCTTGCGTTGGTGTGTACGAGACCTTAGTGGGTGTGTTGACATGAGCTCCCTTGTCCAGTAGCAGGCTGGCCATCTCAGCGTGGCCCTCCTGGGAGGCCAGGTGTAGAGGGCTGACCCCCTGCTTGGTCAGGATGTTGGTCTCCGCTCCGTACTCTAATAGTGCCATGGCGATGGCCGTCTGGTTCTTCTTGGCTGCGATGTGGAGAGGAGTGTAGCCATTCTGAAGACAGGAAGAGTGACAGTTTGTAAATATTTTACTTTATGAATGTTAGTGTTTATGTTTTTGCTTAATGCAGATCGTAATGATGCCTGGTTAACCAACCATCTGTAGTGTGGTAGTGAGAGGTTAACCTTCTGTAGTGTGGTTGTGAAAGGGTTAACCCTTTGTCATGTGGCAGTGAAAGGGTTAACCTTCTGTATTGTCGCAGTGAAAGGGTTAACCATTTGGTAGTGTGGTAGTGAAAGGGTTAACGTTGGCAGGACTAGTGACTGGCGATTCAGGGTCTGGATCTGCAAAAACCCCAACAGGCTACTGGAGTAGAATATTACCATTTGATTAAAATTTTATAATTTTGCTCAAAATCGTCCTGGAAATATATGAACGTGTTTTCTAACCTTTGCGGTAGCATGAGGTGATGCTCCTTTATCCAGCAGTAGCAGCGCCACCTGCTGGTTGTCATAATGAGCAGCAACATGCAGTGGAGTCAGGCCGTTCTAGAAAAAGGAATCATGATTGGTTATAGAATTTATATTTCTGCATTGTGGAATCATACTCCTATCTCTATACTCTGTTTAGTAGACAAATGTTATACTGTCTTTAGCTATAAACAGATTATAAATCCATTTCACAGACAAGATTAAGATGAACATAAATTCCTTAGTCTTGGACTAACCTTAATCCATGTCTGTGAAACAGGCTGTATTCTACTCTAGTACAGTGTATTGATACTGTCTCACCTTGCCAGCATCATCAGGGAGAGCTTTGCGCTGAAGGAGGAGTTTTGCTACATCAAGGCTTCCGTACTTTGCAGCTACATGTAATGGAGTGAATCCTTTCTGTAAACAGGAAGTGGAATACATTATTCACTTCACACAAGAGTGTCTTGAGTGCTTGTGTGTGTGCGTGTGTGCGTGTGTGTGTGTGTGCGTGTGTGCATGTGTGTGTGTGTGTGTGTGTG
>NC_140171.1:38850014-38895014 GCF_963971535.1 Notolepis coatsorum
GGTAGGGAGGGGCAAGGTTGTTGAGGGCTTTAAATGTGATGAGTAGTATTTTAAAATGTATCCTGTATTTGATTGGAAGCCAGTGGAGGTCGTGGAGGACAGGGGTGATGTGATCAGAGCGACGGGTGGAGGTGAGCATGCGGGCAGCAGAGTTTTGGACATATTGGAGTTTATTGAGGATAGTGTTTGGTGAGCCGTAGAGGATGCTGTTGCAGTAATCTAGTCTTGATGATATGAATGCATGAACCAGTGTTTCAGCAGCGGAGAGTGATAGGGAGGGGCGGAGACGAGCAATGTTCCGGAGGTGGTAGAAGGCCGATTTGGTTATGTGGTTCACATGGCGGAGGAAAGAAAGGGTGGGGTCCAGGATGATGCCAAGGTTACGGACGTGAGTGGAGGGGGTGACAATGGTACCATCAATATTTAGGGTGAAATCCTGGGTGTGGCTGGTGAGGGATTTTGGACCGATAATGATGATTTCTGATTTATTGCAGTTTAGTTTAAGAAAGTTATTTTGCATCCATGTTTTGATGTCTGTGAGGCAGGTGCTGAGGGTGGAGAGAGTGGCTGGAGTGATAGTCTTGGTGGAGAGGTAGAGCTGAGTGTCGTCTGCATAACAGTGAAAACGCAGGCCATGTTGGCGGAGAATCAGACCAAGTGGAAGGATGTAGAGGATGAAGAGCAGGGGACCAAGTACTGAGCCTTGGGGGACACCATGAGTGATGGGGGCAGTGGGGGATTTGCAATTGTTGATGGAGATAAATTGGTGCCTGTGTGAGAGGTATGATTGGAGCAAGGTGAGGGGGATTCCGGAGATGCCAACGGAGGACTGGAGACGAGTGATGAGGATGGGGTGACTGATGGTGTCAAAAGCAGCGCTGAGGTCTAGGAGAATGAGGATGGAGAGGGAACCAGAGTCGGCAGAGAGGAGTATGTCGTTGGTGACTTTTAGAAGAGCAGTTTCGGTGCTGTGTTTGGTGCGGAATCCGGATTGAAATGTATCATAAAGGTTATTGTTGTCGAGGTAGGATTTTAATTGGGAGGCAATGGCTCGCTCAATTATTTTTGAGAGGAAGGGGAGGTTGGAAATGGGGCGGAAATTATCAAGGGTTTCAGGGTTGAGACCGGGTTTTTTTAGTAGGGGGGTGACAGAAGCAATTTTGAGGGCGGGGGGAAATAGGCCAGTGGTCAGAGAGGTGTTTACGATGGAGGTGATTAGGGGAGAAAGGGCAGGGAGACAAGCCTTGACTAGGATGGAGGGGATAGGGTCCAGGATGCAGGTAGAAGTTTTCATTGTAGAGAGAATGGAGGATAGGTCCGATGCAGTGATTTCAGTGAAGGATGTAAAAGGTGGGTTGGGCGGTGGAGAGGGGGTTGAATCCGGAGGGGAGATAGTGTTGGCGGAGGCAATTGTTAGTTGGGTGTGGATTTTGTCAATTTTTGTTTGGAGATGTGACAGATAGGAGACACATTTACTGACAGTGAAGGAACAGGAGATTGTGTCAGAGGGTTTAAGAAGTGTGTTGATGGTGGAAAACAGAGTCCTGGGGTTGTTGCTGCCAGACTGTATGATAGCGGAGTAGTGGGAGGAGCGTGCAGAGTTGAGGGCGTCTTTGTAGAGCTGTTGATGTTGTCTGTAGGCCTCTTTATGGACAGTGAGACCGGTTTTATTGGATAGCCGTTCGAGCTGGCGGCCCTTGGATTTAAGGTGGTGTAGGTGATCGGTGTACCAGGGGGCGGAGTTAGTGAAGGAGACAGACTTGGTTTTGATTGGGGCGAGCTGATTGAGACAGGAGGAGAGAGTGTTGTTGTAGATGTTGACCAGGTCTGTAGAGGAGCCATGCTGTAAGAGGGAGGCATCAGGGATGGTGTCAGTCAGTAGGGAGGAGAGAGAGGAGGGGTGGATGGATTTGAGATTACGGAATGTTATGGAACGCATCTGCTTGATTGGGGGAGTAGGGATGAGAATGTCCATAGTGATAGCCAGATGATCAGAGATGGTGAGGTCGGAGCAGGTGAGATTACTGATGGAGATGCCAGATGTGCAGACCAGATCCAGTGTGTGACCTTTCTTATGAGTGGGAAAATCAACATGCTGGGTGAGATTAAAAAAGTTTAAAATGTCCAGGAATTCTGTGGCGGTTTTGGAGTCCGAAGTATCAACATGAATGTTGAAATCACCGATTAAAAGGATGGATGGAGAGATAGCACAGAGTTGTGTCAGGAATTCAGACAGGTCAGAGGGGAAGGTTGGGTTTGGTTTGGGGGGCCGGTAAATGACTGCAGTGACTAGGGGTTTGGGACCAGACAGTTTAAAAGCAAGGTGTTCAAATGAGGAGGCAGCCGGGATGGTAATATTGCTTGTGTCAATGCTTCTTTTGTGGAATGTGGCTATTCCACCTCCACGCCTGTGGAGGCGTGGTTTGACCATGTAGGAGTAGCCGTCAGGGGTGGTCTGATTAAGAAAATAATAATCCAGGGGTTTTTGCCATGTTTCCGTTAAGCAAAGAAAGTCCAGGTTATTGTCAACACTGTAAACACTGTAATCTGTGTTGCATGTACCTGACAAACTGAACTGTTTGTATTACAGTCATATTCCAACTTAACTGAATGCACATGTGGACTACTGTACTATTACAGGTATTGAAATGAACAATGCAACTTCCTTATAATTTTTTTTTATATTTTTTTTAATGAATAATTAAATATCGATACTTGGCGGCCCTGTATCGATACAGTATCGCCACGCAAAGTATCGCGATACTACTACGTATCGATTCCCCCCCCCCACCCCTAGTATATATATATATATACAGTGTTGCTAGTGAACTAGGGATGTCCAATATTATCGGCCGATATTGGCATTAAAATGGGATATCGGAAGTGATCGGTATCGGTTTTCAATTATTATTATTTTTTTTACATTTATTTAACCTTTATTTACTCAGGCAAGCAAGTAAGAACAAATTATGATTTGTTACCCTGGCGGTGAAGTCCACAGCAGCTCCTCTGTTCAGCAGCAGAGTGGAGACGTTCACGTTGCCATAGTGAGCAGCGATGTGCAGAGGGGTAAACCCACTCTGTAGAGAGAGAGAGAGAGAGAGAGAGAGAGAGAGAGAGAGAGAGAGAGAGAGAGAGACAGAGATAATGAGAGACAGAGAGAGAGAGACAGACAGGGTGAGAGAGAGAGAGTATGAGAGACAGAGAGAGAGACAGACAGGGTGAGAGAGAGAGAGAGAGAGAGAGAGAGAGAGAGAGAGAGAGAGAGAGAGAGAGAGAGAGAGAGAGAGAGAGAGAGAGAGAGAGAGAGAGATTAGAATGTTCTTCTTAGCATACAGCAGTATAGAAAGCAGGCCCTATGCATGCAGCATTCCCATGCGGTAGCAGGGCTGGAGAAAGAGACAGTAAAAACAGAAACGGACAGAAGGGGAAACCCAAAAAGTAACACATGCACGTTGTCAAACATGCAAAAGCCCTCCAACACTATGCTCACAATGAAAATAAAATACAATCAAAATTAAATCATTTAAAACAAATCACAAGTTTGACTGAGATAAAGTAATAACATTTAACATAAAGGCCATATTAAACAAAATCAGCTAACAAAAAAACAAAAAAAAACGGAATACAGAAACACAAAGCAACTACGCAGTACAGTAGCTAGTAGTTACTGTATCTAGTAAGACGGACATAGAGACATTTATTTATTAAGTATGTAAATATATATATATATATATATATATATATATATATATATATATATATATATATATATATATATATATATATATATATATATAATATTTAGTTGTGGTGGTGTTCTCTCCTTACCTTCCCATTCTGATAGACATGGTGCAATTTAATTAAAAAACAGAGTTAACCAAAAGACCGGACAGACAGGAAGTAAAAACAATGACATGTGCTTGGGAGGAGGCTACACATGCTGTGAGCCAAGTAAAGAAAGAAAGCTCTTGTTAAGGAGATTAAAATAAGAATCTCCTATAAATGTTGAAATACTTTCATACTTATGTTTGAGAGTATGAAAAAAACCTACAATGACTCTATGGTGGTTTAATGGAAAAAATATAGTCCTTAATTTACAGAGAAAGAAAAGAAAAGAAAATCTAAAAGTGCCAAAAAGATAATAATTAACCTACAATCAAATATCAAAAACACAAACTAGCATCATTCACAGGGAGCTATTTCCAAGACACTGTATTTCCGTTTGAGCCATGCACGAATGTAGAGTACAGCGACTGTATGTCAAATGCATGTCTGTGTCACGCACCACAGAGAGACAAATGCCGTATTAGTGATACATAACTCGGACATGCAGTATTCCATGAGCCCCCATTCAATAACGGAGCAGAACTCAAGAGCTGGAAGAGATGGCAATAAGCGATAAGAGATACAAATGAAATGATGATGGTGGGTAGAGTCAGTCTGTGTACCTCTGTGGTTCTATTGACCATCATCTGGTTAGGATGCATAGAGAGAGAGGAGGGGGGATAGGTATTTGGGTTGTTGGCATTAGGGAAAAGGGCATTTTCACCACAAGATGAACATAAACACAGACAGGGTACGTTTCTATGACAACACCCTACAGAGTTACATTTTACCATCAGAAAAAAACAAAAGCAAACATCTCCTTCTCTCATTCCATCCCTCTCTCACACCCTCGTTCGTTTGATCTCTCCCCGTTTCACATGCCCCTTCTTGCTGTCCCTTTCTCTTGCCCTCCTCCACCCCCCCTTCATTTCTCATCTCTCCCTTCCCCTTCCCCCATCCCTCCATCCCTCCCCAGCTTCCCTCCCTCCATCTCTCATCGCTCTCTCTCCACCCTGCCTCCCTCCTTCTGTCCCTCCCTCCATCCCGCCCTCCCTGGCTCTCTTACCTTGGACTGGACATCAGCATTGTGGTCATTCTGGAGCAGCAGAGCAGCAGACTTGGTGTCGTCCTTGCGGGCGGCGATGTGCAGGGCTGGCAGGCGGACCTTCCCCTTGGTGTCGTGCTCCAGGAGCAGGGAGACCACTGAGTTGTGACCCTGCTGGAGAGCGATGGCCAGGGGGGTGAAGCCATCCTGGAGGGGATAGAAAGAGAGAGAGAGAGAGAGAGAGAGAGAGAGAGAGAGAGAGAGGAGAGAGAGAGAGAGAGAGAGAGAGAGAGAGAGAGAGAGAGAGATGAAGTGTGTGAGAGAGGAGGGGAAATTGAATACTGCAGTACCTTTATAATTTGTATTAAACGAAGATGAACTCATACACACACACAAGATACAAGATACAAGATACTTTAATGCCACACAGCTATGGTTGGTGGTAATTGTTTGCGGTACAGCATGTTTGTTAGGCAGTGGGACATCAACGCCCCCCTCCCACCTCCCAATCCCCACAATAAATACATAAATAAATACATACAGGACGGTCACATATAACAAGTGTCAGTCAGTGTCAGTTCAATTCAGTTCAGTTTGGATGCTTGCCCATCAGTGCAAGGGGGGGGGGGGGGGGGGGGCAGGGCGTTTGGTGTTCGGACTGCTGTGGGTAAAAAACTGTTCTTGAAGCGTGTGTTTAGTTCAAATGGACCTGTAGCGACCTGAGGGCATGCGTTAGAATATGTGGTGTTCTGGGTGGGAGGGATCATTGTCTACTCTATATGACCAGAGCGGGTGACTGTGCGTGAGGTGTAGATGGAGTCTAGAGAGGGGAGGGAGCAGCCAATTATTTTGGAGGCTGTCTGTCTTGGTGATGCGTTGAAGTTTGTCAGTGGAACATTTACACACACACACACACACACACACACACACACACACACACACACACACACACACACACACACACACACACACACACACACACACACACACACACACACACACACACACTCACACACACACACACACACACACACACACACACACACACACACACACACACATACACACACACTGTCACACACACACCCCTACTGTACCTCTGTTGCGATGCTCTGGTTGCCTTCATTCTCTAACAGGTAACGCACCACATCCAAATGGTTTTCTTGGGCTGCCATGTAGAGGGGAGTGAAGCCATTCTATAGAGGCAACACACACACACACACACACACACACACACACACACACACACACACACACACACACACACACACACACACACACACACACACACACACACACACACACACACACACACACACACACACACACACACACACACACACACACACACACACACACACACACACACGTACACAAGCACACACACACACAAAGTTGCAGTAGATGATTTATATGACTGTATAATAGTTCAATCCTGTAGCGTTCAGTATCTTTGGTTCTCAATATTCAGACCTGTGACTGGTGGTTGAGGTCCGCTCCTCTCTTCACCAGCAATCTGGCTACTTCCCTTTGTCCAGCCAATGAGGCAATATGGAGGGCAGTATTCCCTTTCTGCAGAGAGAAGAAAGATCAACACCAGCCTTGTGTGTGTGTGTGTGTGTGTGTGTGTGTGTGTGTGTGTGTGTGTGTGTGTGTGTGTGTGTGTGTGTGTGTGTGTGTGTGTGTGTGTGTGTGTGTGTGTGTGTGTGTGTGTGTGTGTGTGTAACCTGTCAGACACTTGGATTTATTGCATGGTATGTATGTGAACACTATTACCATGTTTAAAGGCCATGCAGCCAGCCCTCTCCTGAACGTAATATCCCAATGTCACATTTATTGAAAGGCAACATCACAAATGCTAATATGGCAGTGTTTTCCACCATTTGACCCATGTGTTCTGGACCAAGCCAAGCCTAACATCCACAAACAGAGAACTGGGGTCCGAACACAGATTTATCTCTCTTTCTTTGTTTCGTTACAGAATTCTGAATGGATATTTCTAGATCAGGTGTTGACTGATTGAAGGTGGGATCAATCATGTCAGTGTGTGGGATGTGGGGTGTGTAGACAACAGGGCAACAGATTCCCTGCATGTTTTTTATCGCTGCTAGCTGGTAACAGAACCTATAGGATCAGGTAGCAGGAATGGAATTCTCTCTCTCTCTCTCTCTCTCTCTCTCTCTCTCTCTCTCTCTCTCTCTCTGCTCTCTCTCTCGCTCTCGCTCTCTCTCTCTCTCTCTCTCTCTCTCTCTCTCTCTCTCTCTCTCTCTCTCTCTCTCTCTCTTTCTCCCTCTAAGTAATTAATAATAGTTTGATATTATCCTGAAAACTGACGAGGAAGACACCTTGTATTTGGCACAACAGCCCAAAATACTGCTTGACTAAATCTACCTTTAAACCATTTACTACTGCCCCCCCCCCCCCCCTTCTCCGGGTCGGGTTTCAGACTTCCGTGGGGAGTGTAATTCCAAGCAGTGATTTACTCTGTAAGACACTGATACTACTGATATGAACGCCTGTTCATCTCCTCTCACTCACTCCACTCCCCCCACAAGAGGTCCTCCCTCCCTCTCTCACCTTTTTTGTAATAGCCGCCCAAACATGAATTGCCAAAGAGCAGAGGTGGCCAGGCAATAAGTGGGTGTGTGTTTGTTTGGTTAACCGCCATAGCAACACAGAGAACGGCAAAATGATCAGACAAATAAGCATAACATCGTATTGCGTATCCATATTTATTATGAACAAGACGTCAAACAAAAACAATACATTCACTGTAGATTGTTCTCCCCTTTTACCTTTGTTGCTGAGTCGACAGGTGCTCCCCTCTCGAGCAGCTCCTCCACCAGCTCCTCGTGGCCCTCTTTCGCCGCCAGATGCAGCGCATTCAGACCGTTCTGGAGAGCAATAAAATAAAAAGGTG
This sequence comes from Notolepis coatsorum, assembly GCF_963971535.1. Taxonomy (NCBI): domain Eukaryota; kingdom Metazoa; phylum Chordata; class Actinopteri; order Aulopiformes; family Paralepididae; genus Notolepis; species Notolepis coatsorum. Next base: position 38,857,808 of record NC_140171.1, read on the forward strand.
TTGGACTGGTTTGAATCAGACCTTGATAAAGTGTTCAGGGTATTCCGAGCATTCAGCAGCTGCTGTATGGTCTACGTTACATATTTTAGTAGGCTCTATAGATAGACACATATCTAATGATGATGTCATGACAGCTACTGTCCTGTGAAAAGTCTTGAAATGGAGTTATTGAATAAAAAAATTATTACATGACAACCTCAAAACAGTAAACCATGATTATCAGTTAAGTGTCCCATATACTGTAAATAAAGCAATTTGAGGTGTATTTTGACAAATGTTTTTTGTCATTGTAGTTCTTACATAACTCTCTTGAAGGCTTTTCCTTCAAGAGAGATTTCCCAAGTTTTAGGTCAAATGTGTGCACAGTTTTTTTTTGCTGCTCTCGTCCTGCAGCTGGATACTATTGCCTCACAGCGCGGCCGTCAGCGCGCGGCCCAGAGAGCGCCGCTGGCTCTGCGGCTCTGCAGCTGCATGCTTCTCCGGGAGTCCGGTTGGATAATGCCATGTAAAAAGCGATTGCGCGTACTTCAGCCTCAGTGAGTTTTGATTGATTGATTGAAAACTTTATTAACAGATTGCAGAATGGGTACAATACAGTACAGCTCAATACACACAATTGTTAAGGGGATGCAGACCAGAGAAAGACTTTCGTCTTGTTTCCACCAGGGTCCCCCATTTTCAATTCATCAGGACATATATGACATACATGACATACAGATAGTCAGTACTGCTACATCTATACATTTATGACATACCAGATTTGCAAATACAGTACTGTTTGTGATACAGAAGGAGTCAAGAAAAGGGAGTATATACATTTGACGTAGAAACTGTACATTGGAGGAGGTTGGGTGGGGGGGGGTTGGGTACACTGGGATATTGACAACCATACTGGGTAATTTACATTGGAGGTGGGGGGGGGGAGTGAGGTATCACCGAGTGATACCGAGTGATACCAGCACTGCAACACGTGTCTCTGGCGCAAGTGATCGAGAGGATGAAGATTATAATTAGTCTGAATCTCCTCTAGGTGGCAGTACTAGCAAGGTAGCCGAGTCAGGTGCTTTACGGTCTATGGTTAATTAGGCTGGTAAAGATATGCCTCCTGAAGTGTGTAAACGGAAGTACAGGAAGTACAGGAAGTACAGGGGGGACCCTGGTGGAAACAAGACGAAAGTCTTTCTCTGGTCTGCATCCCCTTAACAATTGTATGTATTGAGCTGTACTGCACTGTACCCATTCTGCAATCTGTTAATAAAGTTTTCATTCATTCATTCATTCACAGGCTACAGGCTTTCCGGTTTCGACAAAACAATTATAGAAACGTGTGAAGTGCACAATATTTCCTCGTTTAAGCCACTGCAACGGCTTTGCCTGAATTATTTACTACATGACCGGGACGTTCTAGCTTGTTAGCCGACAGGATTCGGGAAAAGTTTGGTCCATTCGGAGGCAGCTTCCAGGGGAAGTACATACACCGTAAATTCTACCCCATACACACTTTCGGCAGTAGTTCTTTACCAGGCTTTATCTCACGGAGGAGATAAAACTGGGAACGAGGTTAATGGTTAATGGACATGCGCCTGCCCATTCATCACAGTTGATACAGCACGAGCTTCAATTAATTTAACTTAGTGAGAGAGAAAAATAGTCTGAAAAATGTCCAATTGGACCAAAAGCCATAATTCGTTTGACAGCCCGTTGCCCCGAAAACAAAACCCATTGTTCCGAAGTCCCTTTGCGCTCAGTAGTTAGAAAGGAAGCCCAATAGTCCGATAGCCCTTTGCTCCGACAATACACACTCTTCCCAAACGGCTTGCTATTTAGTGTGCCCATTGGCAATTATTTGTATTGATTAATTCAATTTAATAATTACATTTAAATTAACAAAATACAATATATGTATTTGACATGCAAACAAGAAGATACTGTAAAAATGTCAAGGCTTTAAAAATAGATTAATCAAATTTTTATAATTAAGTTGAAATTAACTAAATACAATATACAACATGGCACTACTCAGCCTACTCTACTGTAGTTAATAGACGGTGGAGACAAGTTAGGAAGAGGAGTGTGGCACAGCAGTAGTAAGAGTTTTATTTAGACAACACCATTGATTGATTGATTGAAAACTTTATTAACAGATTGCAGAATGGGTACAATACAGTACAGCTCAATACACACAATTGTTAAGGGGATGCAGACCAGAGAAAGACTTTCGTCTTGTTTACATCAGGGTCCCCCATTTCAATTCATCAGGACATATGACATACATGACATACAGATAGACAGTACTGCTACATCTATACATTTATGACATACCAGATTTGCAAATACAGTGCTGTTTGTGATACAAAAAGAGTCCAGAAAAAGGAGTATATACATTTGACGTAAAAACTGTACATTGGAGGAGGTTGGGTGGGGGGAAACACTGTACAACTGTTAAAACCACAAATACATTTATTAAACAACCATTATAAAAGGCATAGCAATAGAGATGCAGTGGAGAAATGGGTGGTGATCCTGTCAAATCCACTATGGACAGCAGCGTCTCAGGGCTCCTGATAGGCTATATCCACTATGGACAGCAGCGTCTCAGGGCTCCTGTCTATAGGCTATATCCACTATGGACAGCAGCGTCTCAGGGCTCCTGTCTATAGGCTATATCCACTATGGACAGCAGCGTCTCAGGGCTCCTGTCTATAGGCTATATCCACTATGGACAGCAGCGTCTCAGGGCTCCTGTCTATAGGCTATATCCACTATGGACAGCAGCGTCTCAGGGCTCCTGTCTATAGGCTATATCCACTATGGACAGCAGCGTCTCAGGGCTCCTGCCTATAGGCTATATCCACTATGGACAGCAGCGTCTCAGGGCTCCTGCCTATAGGCTATATCCACTATGGACAGCAGCGTCTCAGGGCTCCTGCCTATAGGCTATATCCACTATGGACAGCAGCGTCTCAGGGCTCCTGCCTATAGGCTATATCCACTATGGACAGCAGCGTCTCAGGGCTCCTGCCTATAGGCTATATCCACTATGGACAGCAGCGTCTCAGGGCTCCTGATAGGCTATATGACACGATGACCACAAAACACCTCAACCATACTCTCTTCCTACATAGCCGAAAATATTTCTGATGAACTGGATCTTGAGAAGATTATCAGAAGCTTTGGTTCGGTCAATGAAAGAATAATGCCGTATGGACAGCAGCATCTAAAATGGAGCGCTACAGCGCTGCCCATGGTGCTGAAATAGGTCTGTCCCCAAGTAGTTTGGTGGCAAGAAACACTGCTTTTATCTCCACTCCTTCATACACTATAGGCTTGTTTGAACTCCCCGTTTGTGCTCAAAACATTCAATGAAATAATATGTTTTATATGGCGACCTGCATCTCCTAAATGACAGGCGCACGCACGTAGAAAGGCTGCACAGCTATTACCATCATGAAGTTATAAGCTGCTGTATAAGCAAGCATTTAGCTAACATTATCTTTGTGTTTGCAAAGTACACTACACTAAGATATCAGATCTATGGAATGGCACCCTAACAACAGCATGTTGTCTTCAGTTGCCTCCACGCCCTGTACTGGTTAACAAACTGGGCTTCTGAAGTCTACTGTGGGACCACTTTGCCTATAGAGTAGGGCTGGGCGATATGGAAAAAAATCATATCGCGATAACGATATGATAATGTTATCATATTTCTCGATATCGATAATTATCGAATTGTTATAAGTATTAAAAAAAATAAAAATAAAAATAAAAAATTTAACAACAGATGTATGTTTATTTTGCAGCAATTCTTTGTCATTGCCGCCATCTTTAGTGTTACATCCCCTCACACTCCAGTTCTCAGGCTGCAGCTGGTTTAAAAGCGAAAGTAAACCGGCTTCTCTGCTGGCTGTGGCTCCAGGGGAGTTGAACAGTTCTGGCTCTGCTAGTTTATTTTCGATATTTTGGCGCTTTTTTGGTGGACAAACCACCGCACATGTGCACCGTGACTCGCGACTGGAGTCTAGTTCTGCTAGCACACATAGCCTACTGTGTACAGACGGTTTCAAACTGTATTTTAAATTAGAAAGCAAACAAAATAAATGGACAAGAGAAAAATAAATCTCAATTTGGTCAGTATTGTCATTTGGACAAGCAAAGCCATTACTTTAAGTTGCAGGCAAGAAAGACAATTCTGTCCACTGTCTCTGGTTTTAAAACTGCCCTGTTGCAGGTAAAAAAATAAATAAATAAAAAAATGATTTTTCGATTTTTTTTTTCCGATATTCGATATCGATTATTAAAATATATCGCAATATTTATCGTTATCGTTATATCGCCCAGCCCTACTATAGAGCCGACGCTGATGGCGAACCCACTGATATAATGAAGCCTGTATGCAAAAGGTGCTATAAAACTGTTTTCTGGCAAGAGAGGAAACACGTAAAACCTTGCAGAGCACCCCAGTGACTGACACCAAGACCTCTGCAAGAGTACAAAACACCATTTTCAAGTTCTATGTTGTTAATAAACTGTGAATTTGAAAACCCTTGTGGGCATTCTGTCTCCGATCTATTGGGTAGCGATTATGGAATCAGTATTGCAGTATAACAAGGGAAAGCAAAGGACATCTGAAGACTAGCCATGCTTTTGGGACACCGCTGGCATCCCGGTACAGCAGAGCCCCCGAGACACCAAGGTTCTAAGATAAGGCTGAATCACAGCAGAAACAACACCAGGGGAAATCAGTCTGATTTGAGATTAGAGCCATCAAATAGAACCAGAGATAAAACCACCAGAAGAGGCTGAGCAGGTGGTACGATAAAGGTGTGTCATTCCAATCTATTTATCATCTTCATCTCTTTTTCCTTCTTCCCTTGTACTAAACATGCCGTTTTTGGTGACGAGAATATAACTTACACGACACACTACACAGTAGCGGCTATCAGATGCTGCACACACTACATACTATAACTACATACATACTACACACTCGCACGCACGCACGCACACACACACACACACACACACACACACACACACACACACACACACACACACACACACACACACACACACACACACACACACAGAGAGAAAGAGAGAATAATGTTTCACCTCATCTTCCTCTTCCTCCATGACGGGAGACGAAGGTATATCCATTGGGAGAGGAGGTCAACTCCTCTTCTCCCCTCTACCCTTCCACTTCACTATGCCTTAATTCCAAAACCAATGCCAGTCTCTCGTGGTCTTCTCTCGTCTGTAAAAGTTCTAAACCTTTGTTTGGCTTCTTTCTTCGGGCTCTTCTATCTTCTTGTCCTCTTTTATGGTACCTTGAGTAAAAACGATGGGTATCTCTCTCGGGTCCTCAGCTTCCACACACCCATCTGCTTAGGATCTAGAGTTGTGGAGGGGAGGGGCCTGCCTGCCTGCCTCTGAGGCTCTCAGTCAGGTTGGACTGGAGCAGTGCCTCCTGGTCTGGAGCCTCTCTTAGCACTGAAGTGAGGAGAGGAGCCGATATGCTGCTAACACCTTCATTATTTGCCCCCCCCCCACAGACACAACACACACACACACACACACACACAAACACACACACACACACACACAGACACATGCCGGATGTCAGGCTTAGCCTTGGTAGTGGCTCCAACATGCACATGTACAACACACACACATACACGTACACACACACACACACACACACACGTACACACCACACACACCTGGTGAGGCACCAAATGCCAAACAGCCATGGGGTGTCATGTTTCTGCACAGTCATAGAGGGTATTTAGTACACACACATACATACAAACATTCATAGACACACACACACACACACACACACACACACACACACACACACACACACACACACACACACACACACACACACACACACACACACACACACACACACACACACACACACAATTTTTAGAAGCTGTTGAAAGTGTCAACCCTTAAAAAAAAGGAAAGGAAAAAGAAGGTGCATTCCTCTGAGGCCAAAGTGTGTCACCACCACAGACGGTGTGGTATGGCTTTTAAAGGGTAAAGATTAGTATCATTACTCAGTTCTTCTCGACTGCCATGTCTAACAGCTAATACTCAGCCACAGACTATCATTGGGTCTCATTCACCAACGGACTTAGGACAAAAGATCTGACACATTTTGGTCTTAGCGCCACTGAGGCTGCAGAGAGTCCTGACACTGGAAAACCTCCTGTGTGGTCCCTGTCCCTAAGTGCCCGCATAGTCCTGGAGCAACTCCGCCCGGTGATCAAACCCCACCTAGACCCACTCCAGTTCGCCTACCAGCCCCGACTGGAGGTAAAGGATGCTGTCATCTACCTGCTGAACCGAGCCTACACTCACCTAGACAAGCCGGGGAGCACTGTGAGAGTCATGTTCTTTGACTTCTCCAGTGCTTTTGATACCATAAGGCCTGGGCTGCTGGGTGAGAAGTTGGAGGCGATGCAGGTAGAGGCCCCCCTGGTGTCCTGGGTTGTTGACTATCTGACGGGCAGACCACAGTACGTGCGCCTACGGAGCTGTGTGTCAGACAGACTGGTCAGCAACACCGGGGACCCGCAGGGGACAGTCCTCTCTCCCTTCCTCTTCACCATCTACACCAACGACTTCCACTATCGGTCAGAGTCCTGCCACCTTCAGAAGTTTTCTGATGACTCTGCGATAGTGGGATGTATAAAGGACAGTGACGAGAGGGAATACCGGGAACTGGTAGTGGACTTCGTCACATGGTGCGATAAAAACCACCTGCAGCTAAATGTGGCGAAGACCAGGGAACTGGTGGTGGAGCTGGGGAGGAGGAGGAGTGCACCTGTGACCCCCGTTTCCATCAGGGGAGTCGATGTGGACATGGTTGAGGAGTACAAATACCTCGGTGTGCACATCGACAACAAACTGAACGGGTCAAAACGCGCAGAGGCACTGTACAAGAAGGGCCAGAGCCGACTCTACTTCCTCAGAAGGCTGAGATCCTTCAATGTCTGTACAAGGATGGTGAGGATGTTCTATGAATCGGTGGTGGCGGGCGCCTTCTTGTACGCTGTGACCTGCTGGGGCAGCGGACTGAGAGCAGGGGACACAAACAGGCTGGATAAGCTGGTCAGGAAGGCCAGTAGCGTGGTTGGGGTGGAGCTGGACTCCCTAGCGAGGGTGGCTGAGAGGAGGAGCCTTGCTAAGCTTCAGGCCATCAGGGAAAACCCCTCCCACCCACTATACACAGACTTGGCTGACAGGAGGAGCATGTTCAGTGCTAGGCTCACACTACCTAAATGCAGCACTGAACGGCACAGGAAGTCCTTCATTCCAACAGCCATCAGACTATACAATGCATCACTGTGCCTCACTGCATCACTGAGCAGAGTGACAGTTACCATCTTCCTGGACTCATACTTTTGAAACAGCACTGTGCAATATCATATTACACCTACTGTAGACCTCAGTATATTTTTACTGTATTTATTTACTGTATATTTTATTCCATTTTTATTCTATTTTATTCTACTCTTATCTTAGGCAATTTGATTTGTTTTGTTATTCTTATTCGTGACCTGTTCTGTCTAAATGTTTAATGTTGCGCGATTTGCAGTGTAACATTTCCCTCGGGATAATAAAAGTATTTCTGTTACGGTTTGTATGCGACCCCAATAGCACAACACAAGACAGGTATGAGAGTTAGCCAAAACAAGGGCATAATTTATTTACAAACAAAAAAGCGGCACTGTCCCTTTAAGGGAGAACAAAAATGCACAGGTGAATCCTCTAGAGTCCATGAATGAAATGAAAGTTCTGAGTCTGGTCCTGTTCAGACTCACCAGAACACTTGCCGACAACACAGCAAACAGGGGTCCATGAAAAAGGAGTGAGAACATAGGCATCCTCCCGTGGAAGCATAGAGAGCGATGACGATGTCTCACACCAGGAACGAGGCCCACGGAGAGAGAGAGTAGGGCAGTAGATGGCACGACGTCTCACCCCAGAGATGCGGCGGTAGATGGTAGCAGCAACGGAACGACCTGGCAATGAGTGGAAGGCAGTCGGCAGTTCTTGTAGTCTCCCGACAAGCTGAATGCCAACCACTCTCAGGTGCGTGAACTGAATGTTCGGCATGCCCCCTCGTTGGGAAGCATGCAGTTCCTACCCAGCCCTCACAATTTCTATTCTATTCTATACTTAAGACATTTTCTGGCCGATTTTGGGATTCACCAACGGTCCCTTCTCCTGGATTCGGTCCTAACTAAGAGCAGGATTTAGGAGCGCTGAATAGCAGTCGTAAGTTGACAGACTGGTGTGCGCCGTGTTCTTAACACTAGCACAGCCATGGAGAAAATGCCACTAATTCCCGCCAGGAACGGGTCAGATGACCCGACAGCTTATATGAGAAATATGAGAAAAATAAACAGTGTAAACTATATAATTACCTCTGAATATAAAAATATGAGGTTTACCACAATGAAATGTAGGTTTGAGTGACATAAAATTATATTTTTTTATTATAATTCTTTTGGATGGAAGAGTCACACATTGGCGGGCAAAGAGCCACATGCGGCTCGCGAGCCACGGGTTGGCCACCCCTGCGCTAGACGCTCGCAAAGTGCTGTGACTTTCGTCTGTTCCAACGGCCCATATGTGGAATAACGTTCTAATTACATTTTCCTGAAGTCATTTTGAAATTTCAGAAACCGTGCCAGATAAAACGGGTACTTTTAGGAAAAGTCATTGAGTGACAGAGCTGGAGCTCGACCGAGTGACGAGGATACATTTATTGAAAATGCCTAGGGGTCATTTGACCCCTTGTCGGCTGTGCTAGTGTTAAGGATTCATAGTGATTTCGTTCATGTCAACTCTACAGGCCTCCTTGGAATTAATTAATCATAATTTAAATAAATATGACAATATTTGTATGATAAAATGTTATGTTTTATATATTTAAAGTCATGCCTCAACAATGCATTTGATGTCCAAAAATAAATAATAGCACTATACAAACACTACAAATGACAGTGGATAAATAAATAAGAACTAAAGCTAATCGCGTGGATATATCTATAGTGGAATAGACTGTATTATTAATATTCCATATTTATACCGTCTTGTTGCGCGCTCCTGCCTGGCCACCTGTTCAGCGCACACACACATTTTATATTATTCTAATGACTTGTTTTATTAGGAGATCACAGATATTGCACTGCCCTATAGTAGTACAGTACGTACAGTACACATCTCAGCGTGACATCTCCACAGAGTCGGGCGTGAGCGGACCGGACTCTGCGCGGCATGTCCGCAATCGTTTGAGGTTTCAGTCAAGCTTACCACCGTGTACAAATGTCCTACATTTCTCATGGCCGTTTACATTTAATGCAGGTCGATGTCAACCAACATGCCAAGCAGCCTTTTGTGGGACACAGGTGCGCAACGACTCTGTGGAGTCTGGTCCGCTCACGGCCGACTCTGTGGAGATGTCACGCTAATATGTGTACTGTACGTACTGTACTACCATAGGGCGGGGCAGTATCTGTGATCTCCTAATAAAACATGTGTGTGTGTGTGTGTGTGTGTGTGTGTGTGTGTGTGTGTGTGTGTGTGTGTGTGTGTGTGTGTGTGTGTGTGTGTGTGTGTGTGTGTGTGTGTGTGTGTGTGTGTGCGTGTGCTCGTGCTGCGGCAGGTGGCCACGAGCGCGCAACAAGATGGTATACATATGGAATATTAATACAGTCTATTCCACTATAGGTATATGGTGTGCTGTGTGATGACAATACATTTGAATCTAATCAAATTTGTATCCGTCGCAAAGCGCTTCCGCTACCTATTGAATACAGGGCAATTCCGAACTTCTATTTCCACACGGCCCTCGCATTATACTGAGCTGGACAGGCGTGTCTGTATGCAAATGAAGTAAACGGAAACGCACGTTCAAGTTCGTCAATGAGTGGCGTATCTCATTCGGGGCATCGCAGCTGTGATCATTTTGGCGAGTTACCTCTTATGCCCCCCTAACGATTTTGCAGAGTTGTCACCTTAGTGCATGAAAAGATTGCATCACGTTCAAGGTCATAAAAAACGTAATTTGTAATATTTCGTTCCAATTCTTTTTTTATGAATACCACTATGAACCTAACTCAATATATCTATCAAAGATTCCAAATATTTCCGTTTGTAGGGTTATGGTTAGGGTTAGGGTTAGGGTTGTGGTTAGGGTTGGGGTTAGGGTTAGGGTTGGGGTTAGGGTTAGGGTTAGGTTAGGGGACTGTTGAGCAAGTGTTGGGGTGGGCACGGGCACAGGGATGAGATTTTACCTTCTCCTAATCTTTCTGTCTGGGTAACCCTAACCCTAACCCTAACCCTAACCCTAATGGCAAGAAATAAACCACTATGGAAGGTTTGAAAGCTAATATTGTTAACTTTTGTGTTAGAGGGTTTCAAAATCTTTTCAAATTCTGTGAATATATGGAAAATAAGCAAACGGACACAATTTCATGACATAATAATCAACACAGCCATCGTTGTAGACAGAAACACAAAAAAATATAGGCAAAAAACACAAAATAGTCACTAAGGGGGCAGAAGAGTTAAGACAGCCTCTCCACGCATTGGTGAATCCGGGTGTAATTGTCGTCGACTTTCTCTTATGACCTTCCAAGGTGGTTGTCGTAAGAGAAATCTTATAACAATGTTGGTGAATGAGACCCATTGCCTGTCTGTAGTATAAGAACCGCCTAATGAGCCTCTCAGTTGGGATTTGACGTCACTCATTAGTGTAAGCGTATTTTGTCTGAGTGGCAGACGATCTATTAGTGAGCTACTAGGTTTCCTAGAAGGAGCGCTGAGACAGCCCGTAGGGACTTCCTACAGGGTAGTCACTGACCTGAGATCTGAAGGAATCTGTGTGCCACAGTGACTTCCACCAGCCTCGGCCATGACCCTTAGAAAGAACGGAAGAATGTCCTTCTCTTAGTGTTGTCTTGCCATTGACACACCAGATGGATGTTTTTTTGTTTTTTTATTTAGCTGCGACCAGCACTGTCGGTTGTCACTGTGTCGGTTGGTCAACAATAATGTCCCCACCCTCTAGCGCAGGGGTTCCCAAACTTTGCAGGCCGGGGCCCAGAAAATAAGGCGTCAGAGAGCCGCGGCCCAATGCACATCGTCTGGCTTTTTTTTTTTTTTTTTTTGTCATACGACCGATTTTTTAAGCCAAATATCACTTCAATCCTATTAACTCTTTCAATGCCATGCCTGGTTTTCCGTTTTACCGCTTGAATGCCACCATCGGCGCCAATGTTAACGTTAATATTGCCTAATCTATGTTTTAAATTATGGCTATGTGTCTAATCTGCCCATCGCATTATCAAATACTATTTTCCAGTCAGTGCTGTGAAGGCAGATTCTTTTTTTATCGCGTCGTTTCCGTTTCAGAGCAGTTAGAAAAGCCCCTGTTTTGATATAAAAAACAGCTCATTCTGGAGCATTCTATGAAAATCGTCTTTTAGTGGAATATTCCACAACGTTGATATTCGTCTGCCTTTTTATGAATCGTTTTCAAATAAACGCTAGATGATCAATATTATACGTGCACGCACGCACATTACGGCCGCGCACTGATAATCGCCCCGTTGATTTCCTCTCGGATTTTACAATGAAACCGAAAGAAGACATTTCACAAAACAGCTTATAACTTCATCAAACTTACTCCGATTATCCTACCACTGATAACACAGAGTCCTTACCTGACATCAGATGGTATCCAACTGGTATATTCCAATTCCTGATCACCATTCGAAAAAATCGATAAGTGTATGGATCCAACGCGACACAGTAGATCTCTATGATCCGCTGGGATCTGAGGCTCCAGAATGAACTGTGGTAACCCCGGCTGGATCAGTGAACTGGAAAATGTGGAGTACCGGATTTTTTCCCCCATTCATTTTCATTGAGTCCATTCCAAAATCACTTATGTCATCTGGAAGACGACAGGGGGCGCTTTTTTCCACAGTGATCGTCGGCGCCCCTCGGCTATACTCGGGTAGGCTCGGGTGATGCAAAAAATTTTCAGATCGCAAAAAAAAAAAAAAATCCGAGAAATCTCGTGAGTGGCTAGCAACCACCTATAAAAAAACACGAGAAATCTCGTGAGTGGCACTGAAAGAGTTAAGTTAGTTCAAGTTAGTTATTCATTTATATGTGCTATTTATGAGAGGGCTAACTTGTTGCAAAATAATAATGATAATAATAATAGCCTCATTAAAATACTATTGTTGCTTCGGTTGTTTTCAGCGTTTTATGTGCATAATCTGTTATTTAGTTTGAAATGTTCGTTGAAATAAGTAGATTTTTCGTTTTTGTTTATTTATTAAGTTAATATAAAACCATATAGTCACATTTTAGAATACAATAGAATATAATTTTAGAATACAACTAGAAACACTGTCCTGGCCTGCTTCTAAGTTCAGTGGCCTGACAAAAAAAATTAAAATAAAAAAAAATAAAAAAATAAAAAAATAAAAAACAATTTTTTTTTTTTTTTTTTTTAATCATCTCGCGGCCCATCCGTGGCTGCTCGCGGCCCACCTTTGGGTCGCGACCCCGACTTTGGGAACCACTGCGTCTAGCGGACACAGGTTTCGGCCTAGGAGGCGAAGCCTAAATACGTTAGTCAATGTCGAGAGACAAAATAATCTTTTGATCCATTTTGAGTTGTGCCATGAATTACACATTATGACGTTTGTCAATGTAAACCTTGAGAAGAAGGTTTCATTCTAAATGAATGAATTTAAATATAATTTAAATTTGTTTTTCCCAGAACCTCCTTCTTCCCTTGTGTTGAACACAGTGTTTCTGGTGGGTGTAGCAACACACCACATTTTAAATGAGTTGCTTCCTTCGCTGCCTTGTTACCTCACACCCAAGAGACCTTTATAAACTTGGCAGTACATTAGTTAAACAGTGTTCCTGGCTCCAAAAGGCACAGGCAATTGATTAATCAAAGCTAATCCATCCTCCATCCTCCCATGACATCACAAACTACAATAATTCTGAACATGTACGTCACTGTTTACTAATTTGTACTCACTGTACTTAGATTGTACTTAGGCTGTACTTTAGATTGTATATTGTATTGTATATTCCTCTTTTACTTACTGTTTTACTTACTTTTTTACTTACTTTTTTACTGTATGAAGCACACTCTCAGGGACTCATACAGAACCAAGCATTTCACCATAAAGTACATGTATTATATTGTCACAAATTATAAACAAACTTGAAACTTGAAAACTTATTTTCCCCCAGAGCCTGAATAACGTGTCAGACTGACACATCCATACAAAGAGTAGGCAAAACCCATTTTCCATAATAGGTTCCTTTAATTTTGGAATGACGCTTTGAAAAGGAAAGCAGGCCTTTCTGCACCTTACATCATGATCTGGTGTAGCGGGTGGTTCGGTCGGTCTGGCCCTGGGTATGTTACAGTCGGTCTAGGTCTGTTACAGTCGGTCTGGGTCTGTTATAGTCGGTCTGGCCCTGGGTCTGTTACAGTCGACCTGGCCCTGGGTCTGTTACAGTCAGCCTGGCCCTGGGTCTGTTACAGTCAGCCTGGCCCTGGGTCTGTTACAGTCAGCCTGGACCTGGGTCTGTTACAGTCAGCCTGGACCTGGGTCTGTTACAGTCAGCCTGGACCTGGGTCTGTTACAGTCAGCCTGGACCTGGGTCTGTTACAGTCAGCCTGGCCCTGGGTCTGTTACAGTCAACCTGGCCCTGGGTCTGTTACAGTCGGTCTGGCCCTGGGTCTTTTACAGTCAGCCTGGCCCTGGGTCTGTTACAGTCAGCCTGGCCCTGGGTCTGTTACAGTCAGCCTGGCCCTGGGTCTGTTACAGTCAGCCTGGCCCTGGGTCTGTTACAGTCAGCCTGGCCCTGGGTCTGTTACAGTCGACCTGGCCTTGGGTCTGTTACAGTCAGCCTGGCCCTGGGTCTGTTACAGTCAGCCTGGCCCTGGGTCTGTTACAGTCAGCCTGGCCCTGGGTCTGTTACAGTCAGCCTGGCCCTGGGTCTGTTACAGTCAGCCTGGCCCTGGGTCTGTTACAGTCAGCCTGGCCCTGGGTCTGTTACAGTCAGCCTGGCCCTGGGTCTGTTACAGTCAGCCTGGCCCTGTTACATGCCAGAAAGTTTGATGAGAATAACTACTTAGGAGGTATCAAAATTCCATAATACCACAGCATTTTTTTTACAGTGGTATTGAAGCAATTCTACTGATAAGTGCCATGAAAGTATCAGATTTTGAAACTCAGCCATAATCCTACTGTATTTTCATGGTTCATCTAACCCCCTCTATTACCCCTATATAGCCTACTACTGATTCAGTGTCCGATGTAATGGCTCAGAAATAAGAATGGGGTTCCATAATCCGATCCTTGGTAACAGGCAGAGAGGGGATTTCAATTCTGTAAGAGTGGCTTATGCAGCAGGAATTATGCAATCTAATTATGGAATTTCAATCATTTCAATCCTGCATTCCACGGGAGTGCAAGTGAAACCCACAGCATACGTGCATGTCTAAGTATCACACACACACATGCACGCACGCATACACGCACGCACGCACACACACACACACACACACACACACACACACACACACACACACACACACACACACACACACATGCACACACATACATGCACACGCACATGATGCACATGCAAAACCCAAATCTCTTTTTCATCTGAACTGTAAGCAGAGCCAGTATCAATCTCACCACCTGTCTTCATTTAGCTAATGGACAACCAGGGACTAGCTGAATGCAGCTTGCAGATGGCTGGCGGGAGAAATGTATGATGACCGCATGCTAAACTACGTCCAACAGAAAAGTCCTCATCCAATGCAGGGATTAATCTCAATGCCACTATGTCCTATGGTCTTTATTATAATCGCATGTCATCATACATGGTAATAAACAATTCAGGGTCATGGGATGAATATCAGAAGGGCAGAAAGAGGGGAAATAAATGCCAGTGTATTAAAGTGTAATATATACTGTAGATAGATAGATATTTTGATTTGTCCACTTTCATAGACATTTGCCTTTGATTTCACCATGGTTGCAATCAACAAGACAACACAGTACAAACGCCGATATGATGACAGCTTTACAATGTAGGCCTATGCCTCACATTCACCCGTTCACACACCGAAGAGTGCATCATATTAACCCGTTCACACACCGATGAGTGCATCACATTCACCCGTTCAAAAACCGATGAGTGCATCACATTCACCCGTTCAAAAACCGATGAGTGCATCACATTCACCCGTTCACACACCGACGAGTGCATCACATTCACCCGTTCACACACCGATGAGTGCATCACATTCACCCGTTCACACACCGATGAGTGCATCACATTCACCCGTTCACACATTGATGAGTGCATCACATTCACCCGTTCACACACAGATGAGTGCATCACATTCACCCGTTCACACACCGATGAGTGCATCACATTCACCCGTTCACACACCGATGAGTGCATCACATTCACCCGTTCACACACCGATGAGTGCATCACATTCACCCGTTCACACACCAATGAGTGCATCACATTCACCCGTTCACACACCAATGAGTGCATCACATTCACCCGTTCACACACCAATGAGTGCATCACATTCACCCGTTCACACACCGATGAGTGCATCACATTCACACACAGAGGAGTGCATCGGGAGCACCTCACATTTACCCATTCACACACCGGCGATGATCGGGAGCAGTTAGGGCTTAGGTGTCTTGCTCAAGGACACTTCGACACGCTGCCGGGAGGAACCGAAATTGAACCGGGAACCTTCAGATTACCAAACGACAGCTCTACCTATATAGAGCCAAAGTCGCCCCTATAGGGAGGTGTAGTCTGACGTCACTGGTTGTTCCACCCGTATAGGGATTTATCATTGGGAAAATGGATTATCGGCTATTGTAACAATTCTGCCGCATGGAATTTGAAAAACTTTCCATTTTTGCACAAATTGAGTTCCCTTCTATCACTAACATTATTGTTTAAGCATTTTTGGGAAACATAAGGGAATCTGCGGGTAGGTATAAAGAGTGTCACGTCTGGCACCAGTCTGTCCAGGCTTTCTTCCTCTGATCCATGCCAAGATGTTGACTTGGCTACCGATTCTGTCCGTAGTCTCAGAACACTTCTCTGTATCTACTTTACAGGGTCTGTCACTTACATCAGTCATTGCTGAATTGTAAGTAAGTAAGTCAAACTTTAACTTCTAAACAGATCATTAAAAGATGCTACACAAAAGCAATTAAGCAGTTAAAAATCTAATAAAAACGAAGTAAAATAATAACCCATTATCGGTAGACAGTGGCAATTAGAAAAACCCGAAAATGTGTGGACCTGAAGAAACAGCCATGCATAGCACATTGTTCACACTATTGTTTTTAATAATTGTTAATATGAATACAAGCTACAGTACTGTAAGTAACAATATTAAATCTTTTAAATTAAAACGATCCTGATCAAACCACTGAGCATGTGTGTCCTGTTGATAACTGCACTGTCATCCTGGAAGACACCAAGGAAACTATAAAAGAAGGAAGGTCACTGTGTGTAGCGTGTGAACACACATTGGTGCCAAGTGTGGAGACGTTCAGTTTGGCCGAGTTAAATGGGATCGCTATCTCCTTGTTTGTGGCCTGTAATTTGTTGCATTATTAATTAACTAACTAATGTTTTATATATTGGTTGATGTAACTTATATGTCCTCAGCTTGTATATTTGGCCTCTTCAATAGAACTGGCACCAAAGTCTGGCACCAAACAGCATAGAACGCTGGTATTCTGACGTGATGACCCTTCCTTCTTTTTATAGTTTCCTTGGAAGACACCGCTCCCAACAACACAGAAATGCATCATGTGCCCTGCCGTCTGGATGGATTCCATGTCAGGCTGTCTGCGTGCATACCTGCTGTTGCAAAATGATTTCATCCTGCAACTTTTGGAAGAAACCAATACCATAGAGAAAGGGGGTGTGTGACATTTTGAGGTATGATCTATGACATAATATAAAATGATCATAACTACACATTATAAAAAAAAAATATATATATATATAGTTTATAATAAAACATAAGACACTTGTGGCCCAATGATAAGGATAAGTACTCAATGAAGAAAGCCACTCCCATGAAGAATAATATAAAAATAAAGAAATAAATGAAAATAAAAGATATCAAGAATCCAGGGGCACGTACCCCCCTAGTTTGAATGAGCATGACGCTTCTGCAGGAAATGCACCACTCAACAGCACAAAACCACCACTACACTTTATTAGAAGGATAAACCCCTTGAGATCTCGTTTTCAAGGGGGTCCTTAACAGAAATATACAGAATATACTTTTTGCGTTTGTTGATGTTTCCTTCATTTTGAACATCTCCTGTATGTCTCATTCCTCTGGAAGATTGCATAACAAACATACGGTCATGGCTAATGATCCATTTGCTTGCTATAACAACTATAAATGGTAAATGGTTGCTTTTTTATATAGCGCTTTTATCCAAAATGCTTTACAATTTGTTACTCACATTTTACCCATTCACTCACACATTCACTCACACATTCACACGACGGCGGAGGCAACCATGCAAGGTGCCAACCTGCTCATCGGGAGCAATTAGGGGTTCAGTGTCTTGCTCAAGGACACATCGACAAGCTGCTCGGGAGGAGTGATAATCGAACCAGGAACCTCCGGATTGACAGACGACTGGTCTACCTCCCGAGCCACTTTTACAGTTTACCTGCCGAGTTGGTGTGTGTTTTGAATTCTGAGGGTAACTGTTATAGTAGTGTGGGGTATACGGTGGACGTCGTTGCAATGTATTGGGGCGGAACAGAGTATTTTATGGTCATATTTAGTACATTGTCATGGAATACACCGCTTGAAAACGAGGCTGGCTAGGATAATTAGCTTGCACGGCGCTATTTTACAGTTTACCTGCCGAGTTGGTGTGTGTTTTGAATTCTGAGGGTAACTGTTATAGTAGTGTGGGGTATACGGTGGACGTCGTTGCAATGTATTGGGGCGGAACAGAGTATTTTAGGGTCATATTTAGTACATTGTCATGAGATACTCCGCTTGCTCTGGCTAACTGCTAACGTGCGCGCACTGATGACGACATCAACTCGACTCTCGAGACATTCGCAGCAGCAAAACAAGTCTATTAACAGCCCGTCCATCGGCGCCGGGCATAAAAAGTTAATTAAACTTGACAGACATTATATCAACGATAATTATCTATATCGAGTTATATGAAAATAATTTTATCATTTTATCGCGATAACGTTTTTGGCCATATCGCCCAGCCCTAACCCCCCCCCCCCCCAGAAAAATCGACTTTGCATTTGATATATTGCAAATATATGCCATCACACACACTGGCATTTAAAGGGTTAGAATTATAAAATGAATATGTGGTTTTATGATCAGGGCTGAGGTTGAATAAAAGATTGTATTTTTTTCAATCTGACATTACAAAAAAACAGAAAATCCATCCAAATCAGTGTTCTTGCTAATCATACATTATGCTAGCCTGTTTTTTAACAATAATTTGTGATGCCATCACAAACACTGGCATTTAAAGGGTACAAATAAAAAAAATCCTGCACCAGAATGCAGGAAATGAAGTCTTTGTAACAAAAGAAATTCTGGTGGGGGACCCCAGACCCCCTGCTTAAAAAGTGGCCTGACTGGGGCTGGTTAAAAGCCTCCAATGCTTATTAGTGTGTGTGCGTTTTAACGTTTGCATGTTTCAACCATACATTTCCATTTATAAAAAAGAAATATATATAAATAAATAATATTATAATTTTTTTTTACCTCCTATAATAGTGGGGGTCGCGGCTCTCTGACACCGTTATTTGGGGGTCGTGGCCTGAAAAGTTTGGGAACCCCTGCCTTATTGGAAGACATCTGCACAGCGGCCTCTTGGTCCTCCCTTGTCTTTCTATCTATATCTGTTGGACGTGTCTGAGAGCTCCATCTCTTATTTTATCCTCGCGCAGGAGCCCCTCTACATCTTCTAGTTCTATCCGCCATCAGCTCTATTTTCAATCTTTCAAAATGTTCAGTTGCTATTGCATGCACTTATCTGTGTTTCATTACACGTATGTGTGCATGCTTACCAACTGTTTCGCCTGTTTTATTGCAACACTACTATCACCGACTATGAACGGCCCTTCTAAGGTTTCTCTCCTCCACATTGCCTGTGGTGCATTGTTTCCTATTGCTAGGTTTTAGTGAGTTTTTCCTTACATTCGCGTGGGGTATGTCTGGGAGTATTGCATTCATTTATTTAAAAAATGTTGGACTTCATGGTGTTTTTGTTTTGTTCTTGATTTATTGTGATGTTTCTTCTTGACAAATCAATTTGATTTGATTTGATTTGGGGTTTCTGGGCGCCTTGCCCTTGGTAGGGGTTCTTCATGCATACATTATGCACTGGAATGTCTGTCTCCCCTGCTCTGGTTACAATTCATAACTCCTTCACAGAGCCACCAGGCATTCTGATAATTCCCCTGTGTAATTCTCCTCCTCCTTTGAGGGTGAGAATATTTCATTCGGGGTCAGTGCTTATTCACATGTGTAAAGAGGGGCCCCTTTTGTGCCTGTTACAATTCGTACGCAGTTCTATAAGCCACCCTGCTCTCTGACCCTTTTAGGCTACAAGGCTAGAACAAGGCTTTTTTCAGTCTTTTCCCGCTTTGACTTATGGCTGTATGGCTGGTGTGTTTTATGCACATGGAACAGCTCTGTCGTTTCGGGTTTGACAAGAGCACAAGTGTTCCTCCCTCCCCCTTTTTTTGGGCCAACAGGGGGTGTACTGATCAGAGCGCTGCCTTCACCCTATTGTCAAATTGTATGAATTATAACCAACTAGTTATATTCAGGGGTGCAGTCGTGCACACACGCGGTTACACAGCGTGTTATTAGTAGTCACTCAGGGCAGAAGTGCGCGCAATGATAAGTACCCGGCCGTTGTAGAAAGCTACCCGGCCGGCGGCCGCACACTTCTCACCTAGACTTTGCATAATAATAGGAACCTACGAGAAGGTGGGGGGCTGCTTGATCTACATTGTTATGCATAATAATCATCTGTTCTGTGTGCAACTGAGGGAACATGTATGCGCGTGCGCGGGAGCGCGCGTGCACGTGGCGTGTAACCAGTTCCCATATTACGACTGCACCACTGGTTATATTAATATAATACTAATAATTAATAGCACCTTGCTTTCACTCCCTGTTGTCCCTAGATTTATTTTGTGTGATTGACGGCCACTGCACCGGCTTATACTAGCAGGGGGGCGTGGCCCTGGTCAGTGATAGGTCCATTGAGTTCTTTCAGTGAGCAGTCTAACAGGCAAAGCAAGATGCTACGCCAGGTTATAACTAGGGTTATAATTCATAACCTTTGTTAAAGGTTGAAGGTGAAACCCCATGCACTGGATTAGTGCATCTTGTGACTCTAAAGGAATCACTTCAGCTGTTTTATGTTGGCCTTTACACACACACACACACACACACACACACACACACACACACACACACACACACACACACACACACACACACACAACCACACACAACCACACACACACACACACACACACACACACACACACACACACACACACACACACACACACACACACACACACACACACACACACACACACACACACACACACACACACACACACACACACACACACTAAGTCACCTGACTAGAAGTCAGATGTGATCGCCTGACATATGAAGGGCAGGGCTCTCCTGTTGCAGAGCAGTGAGTGTGTGTGTGTGGGTGTGTGTGTGTGTGTGTGTGTGTGTGTGTGTGTGTGCATGTGCGCGTGTGTGTGCGCGTGTGTGTGTGAGCACTGACACTGAATTTAAAATCAAATAAAAAACAATGGTGACCATGACAATGAGAGGTCATCATTTCCTGTCTGCCAGCCAATCAAGGACCAGTGTATATATATATATATATCAGCTGTTGTGGGAGAGTCACAAAAGGCTGACTACAAGGGTACAGCGGGGGACATGAGGAACAAGACACACGTGCACTGAAGCGTACAGCCACGTGCATGTACAGTATGTTCACACACATACACACTCTCCTTCTCTTTCACACACACACACACACACACACACACATGCTTTATATGAATTCACCAATTCAATTATACATACAGCAGGGTTTGCAGAACATATTTAAATATCTCCGTAATGTCCTGTGAAAATAACTCCCTGCTATTTTTACTTGGTTACCAAGTAACACATGTCCAGTAAAATTGTTTGTTTTTGCTACTGAAACAGAAGTCTTGCTCAAACAGAATTCTCTCTGAAATCCTGTGAGGCGTGTGTGTGTGTGTGCGTGTGCGTGTGTGTGTGTGTGTGTGTGTGTGTGTGTGTGTGTGTGTGTGTGTGTGATACTTAGACACGCACGTATGCTGTGGGTTTCACTTGCACTCCAGTGTGTGTGTGTGCAGCAGAAAAACAAAGAAAGTGTAAAGAGGGTGCGGCTGGGTGGCGCAGCGGAGATTGCGCTCGTCACCAATGCAAGAGACTCCGGTCTCGAATCCGGGTGTCAGCATTGCCTCCGGCTTGGGCCGGCCGTCATACTAACTCATTGGCAGAGTTAGCGGGTGGAAGTCGATGGGTGGTAATCTGGACGTTGTGGACAGCGACTCCTACATGTCGGATGGTGGACGCCTGCACAGCAGAGACAGGAAATAGCGGGGGTAGTGTGAGCCTCCCACACGTTACACCTCGCCAATGAGAGTCCGCGCTGGCAGGTGAAAAGATGTGACAGGCTGCCTCCTCGTGTACCAGAGGGGACACGTGATGTAAGGTTTCTATCCTCCCTACAGCCGACCAGTGGGAGGCATATGCGAGCAACGTTCAAGACAGGGGAGGGGAGAATTCGAAACACGAAATTGGGATGGGAGAAAAATAGAAAAATAAGGAGAAAAAGTAAAAAAAAAAAAAAAAAAAAAAAAAAAAGGGCGTAAGGAGGATTCTATGGAATACATCGCTGGAATACAGCTACCTTAGCGTTATCTAAAAGATAAAAACAATGGTTTGCTTTATTTTTATGTTCTGGCAACATATTTTGGCTAAATATGCCTTGTTTTATAAATGTGTATTGATAACATAGTGCTGTAATTAAATGTTCTAATAAATAATACATGATCAAGTTCAACAACGTGTGCTTTTATTTTGATATTCCTTAATTCCATGAAATTACGTGATACATTAAGTGTGGGGTCGCCAAAACAAATCCTAAATAAAATGGGGTCGTGGTATAAAAAAGTTTGAGAACCCCTGATATAGAGTATAGAGTATTGTTCCCGCCATGGCTACCCATTACAGCAGAAACATGGCAAATTATTTATGCAAAATTATAGGACAAGAATACAAATGTCCTAGTTGTTTGGCCCACACATATAAACATAGACACAGACAGACACAGACAGATAGACAGATAGACAGACGGACAAATAAGATAAGATATTCCTGATATTGATCCCCTTAGGGAAATTTAGGCATCATAGCAGCATGGGGGAGGGGGGAGGGGAGGTACAAGTATGGGTATGGTAATAGTAGAAGACATAAATATAGGCAATAAAATTATAGTACAGTAAAAAGACAGACAGGTGCGGCTGGGTAGTGCAGTGGACTAAGCACTCGCCTCAGAGACCATGGGATCGAATCCAGCTGTCAGCGGTACCTCCGGCTTAGTCAGTCGTCCCTACTAACACAATTGGCAGTGTTAGCGGGTGGGAAGCCAGTGGGGTATGTGTCCTGGTCGTTGTAAACTGCGACTCCTACTGGTCGGTCGGGGTGCCTGTTCAGCAAGGAGGGGATCTGGGGGAAATAGCGTGAACCTCTGCACGCGTTACATTCCTCCAGTGAAACTCCTCGCTGTCAGGTGAAAAGAAGCGGCTGGTGACTCCACATGTATCGGAGGAGGCATGTGGTAGTTCTACACCCTCCCCAGGCCGACAGTGGGGCAATGCGCACAACGACCAGTAAGGGAATTGGCATAACGACTAAATTGGGATGGGTGAAAAATACAGAAAGCCCAAAAATAAATAGAATAAAAAAAAGACACAGACAGACAGACAGACAGACAGACAGACAGACAGACAGACAGACAGACAGACAGACAGACAGACAGACAGACAGACAGACAGACAAACAGACAGACAGCCCCCCACCCTCCTTGTGACATCTTGTGACAACTGTAAATCATACTACCAGAGGACAGGACAGGAGATGGGGTGGGAGGGGGTTGTACTGTTAGTAGTATACATGTAGACACCGTTTTAATCACCGCCCCCATCCCCCCTCCACCCATACACCACTTTCAGTGGAATGTGGGTGATGGGTGAAGAGGCGGGGGTGAAAACAGCTGTGAGAGAGAAAGAGGAGGGGGGGGGGGTGGTGATGTCAGGCCAACTACAGCTCAGAGTGGAGGGGTGTGTGTGTGAGTGTGTGTGTGTGTGTGTGTGTGTGTGTGTGTGTGTGCGTGCGTGCGTGCGTGCGTGCGTGCGTGCGTGCGTGTGTGTGTGTGTGTGTGTGTGCGCAGGGGGGGGGGGGCTGACATGGCTGATGGGGATGATGTCATTGTCACGGTGACATAGCGGAAGGAGAATCAGTTAGTTTGAACAGAGTACCTGGCAGCTTCGTCCTGCAGCCTCCAATGGGTTTGTATGTTCTGTGTGTTTGTGCCTCAGTCAAGCGTTACCAGGGGACTTTAGACAAATTGTGTGCCATGGTATCATCTTCTAGGCCAGCTGTCACCCTATCACACTGCCAGTACATACTGTGGCTCAAACAGCTGCACTGAGGGACAACAAGAGGGGAAGGAAGCACTGCAGACGGCAGTGAAATCATAGACATATCTAGTTGTTACATTAAAACTAGGAGGGCTTTAGGATCTCTATCAGCGTTTTGAGATATAAATGCCAGAATACGTTTTGAGTATCCAGAAGAGCGATATGTAAATGCTATGATCATCCATTCATTCAACATCAAACATTTCTGCACTACTCTTGTGTAAACGTGACAAACGTGAAATGATAATAAATGAACTTTATCAATGCGTGACGTGTCATTCAGTTCAGGATTAAAACCTCTGCTTCACAGCTGTCTGACAACCGTAAGCTGATACTCAGTCAGAGCTATATAACAGCATCAGCATTACTGAGAACCCCACTCTACTTTTCATAAATTTGTGTGTGTGTGACTACTGAGTGCAGTGTTTCCCCCCTGATGCAATAAGCTTTACCTCCTCCATTTGAGTTATCATCATTATGATAAAAATCCCTGTTATGTAAAACATTTAAACAAAATAAAACGTAAAAAAAAAGAAGCAAAAACTAAAAGCAAATTATGACGAAACTGAATAACTTGTGATAAAGAGGTCAAATTAAATGCAAGAGCAAATATAAGCCCATCGCATAAGGAACTACATAATGCACCTCAACCAGCCAAGCCAACAACACAGGACAGAAGCTTGGAGTTCAAACAACTGGGATATTAAATTACCATTTGATATTTTTTTCTTTTTTGCCATTTATCTTTTTCAGAACCAATGTTAATTTTGAGCTGATGTCAATCAAACATCATACACAATTTGATTTAAAGTGATTTGAAGTGTAAACAACTGATAGAGACCCCTGTCTCCGTTGGAGACCCCTGTCGTCTTTGGAGACACACATAGGGTGACCAGATGCAAAAAGTCCAAAAGCAGGACAACAGTAAGATTTTGGTGGGACAAAGTGGGACAGATAGATAATGTAATTTTTTTATTAGAATAACTCGTCTTCACCAAATAGATAAAGGTTAAATCAAAATAAATACAAATTAAATACAGAATTATATCTCTCCACATTCATCTTGGCACTGGCAGCCGGCTTGTTACCACCTAACATCTGTTTTAAATATTCAAACTTTATCACTTGACAGGAATGTCTTGTGTTCGATATTCCCTGTTAACACATGCAGAACTAGGGAACACTAGGGAACAAAAATAATAATACAAATAAATTGTGTTTCTCTATAACTATGGATAACTATGGATGTAGCTTTTGTACGACCACACAATATTTTTTTTGCAATATCTGAGTCTGGCCAAATGACAGGAGCTAGCTTGCTACCACAGTCGGCTGACCTGTATGAATGGGAGTGTTGTACAGTGTGATAGATGCTTGTTATCGCCGCTGCAGTGACCTTGTCTGTCTGGCTATAATTTTTTGGTTTAAGAAGAAACATATCCATAGATCTGGATGTTTCTTTTTGGTGAGCCACTTTCATGTGAGACTCACGTCCACTGTGGCGCTTCAAGTCGTATTCTCCTCCATGAGCAATTGAAAAACGAACTATGACACAAAACACAGAAAGCTCCCTGAGGATTGCCTGACATTGGCCTCACCCAGGCATGTGTCGTTTGCCAGTCTTGGTTGTAACTGCAGGTCAGTTTATTTTTACTGCTTTCCATCTTGATTCATAGTTTGCTTGTAATGTTGTTGTGTTTTCTTTTTTGACAGCTCGCTAAACGTTGACAGCGCGCAACATTTTGACAGCGTGCTAAATTACTATAACCAATCAGATCTGCGATATGAGGTAGCGTCACTCTCACGAGCAGAGCGCTAAATTACTACCTAACCAATCAGATCTGCGATATGAGGTAGCGACACGAGCAGAGCAATGTGTGTGGACAAGAGGCGGGTTGCTACGTTTACTGTAGGGAGGGGCTTTTAGACCAATGTTTTTTTTTTGCTTCGAAAAGAGGGACATCTTCTCAATATGTGGGACGCGGGACATTCGGTCAAATGGTGGGACAGTACAACCAAAAGGGGGACACCTGGTCACCCTAGACACACATCATGGTGGGATTGTTTGGCTGTTGCTGTTTTGGTCGCTTTAATAAATTGTAACAGTACAACTGGCAAAATAGCAAACGTTGGCAGCAGAGCTGTACATCAGCTTTAGGTAATATAGTCAACACCACAGTGCACCTATCCAAATGGTTAGGTTAATATTATTTGCATAATATTAACCTAACCGCATTTGATTGGACTCAAAAGCTGGACTCCCTGTCAGGTTTGGTTCAGGTCAATGACCTATCCAGACCTATCCAGGCCTATCCAGGCCTATCTAGAACTATCCAGACCTCTCCAAGCTTCTCCAGGCCTATCCAGAACTATCCAAGCCAAGCCAGACCTATCCATGCCTATCCAGGCCATGGATCCAAATCCTCCAACTGTTCTGTGTAGGATGTGAGGCATTGAACGCACCTTTGTGCAGGTTTGAGTTAATATTGGTAACAGGTGTCTGCTTCAGGTAAGGGTAGTGAACCTTACCTGGTTACAGGTGCTGATGTCCACTCCGCCTTTCAGGAACTCCAGGACCTTGTCGATGTTCCCAGCCCTGGCAGCCCGCAGGAAACTGGTGTTGCTGTCCGACTAGAGAGAAGGAGAAAGAGAGAAAGGAGGCAGGGAGGGACAGAAAGTGAAAAGAATTATAAAATGTTAGAGTACAGAAATAGAAGCATTGACACTAGCAAGAAGGATGAATACATATACGATATGTCAGAACTACAACAGGAATGAAGTTTACCCAGCTGAGTTAACTGCTAGGTAACGACGAAACGGTGTATAGGCAGCTGAAGAAATTTGCCATCGGCCCCCAGATTCTACTGGCTTCTACAGAGACAGAGAGCCTCCAGACTGGTCCTCTACAGAGACAGAGAGCCTCCAGACTGGTCTCTTCTACAGAGACAGAGAGCATCCTGACTGGTCTCTTCTACAGAGACAGAGAGCCTCTTGACTGGTCTCTTCTACAGAGACAGAGAGCATCCTGACTGGTCTCTTCTACAGAGACAGAGAGCATCCTGACTGGTCTCTTCTACAGAGACATGACAGAGAGCCTCCTGACTGGTCCTCTACAGAGACAGAGAGCATCCTGACTGGTCTCTTCTACAGAGACATGACAGAGAGCCTCCTGACTGGTCTTCTACAGAGACAGAGAGCATCCTGACTGGTCTTCTACAGAGACAGAGAGCATCCTGACTGGTCTCTTCTACAGAGACATGACAGAGAGCCTCCTGACTGGTCTCTTCTACAGAGACATGACAGAGAGCCTCCTGGCTGGTCTTCTACAGAGACAGAGAGCCTCCTGACTGGTCTTCTACAGAGACAGAGAGCCTCCTGGCTGGATGCATCACCGCCTGGTATGGAAACTGTTCTGCCCTTGACCTCAAAGCGCTACAGAGGGTCATGCAAACTGCTCAGAACATCTGTGGTTGTGAGCTTCCCTCCCTCCAGGACATATACAACAGACAATGTGTCAGTAAAGCCTGCAGGATTATTAAGGACCCCAGCCACCCCAACCACAAACTGTTTCAGCTGTTGTCAATCCGGGAAACCAGCCTCAAAGCCCGGACCACTGACTCCCAGACAGCCTTTTCCTTAGTTTGACTCGTGAACAAACAACACTAGAGGTTTGACTTCCGGTCTGTGACTGGAGTAATACAGTGCCATTCTCTGGTACTGATTTGCACACACTACTGTTTGCACATGCAGAAGCCAGTGCTACATTATTATACTGCCACTGCACCCACCACCCCCACATTGTGACTACATTGTGATTATTGTATTGTACATCTTCTTTCATATATCATTGCTATGCTGCTAATTTTAAAATATTTACACTACTTTACTGCTTATTTTTTGTACTACTTTATGTTGACGCTGCTGCTAGGCAGAGGAGCCAAGAACAAAGACGTTCACTCCTCTATGCTGTAACAGAATAGGGATATTCTGATTCTGATTCAGAGTACATTTAATGCTTTTATTATCAATAGATACACCAGGTTCAATGCAATTACTTCATGCAAGATTAGGACAGCTGACTACTGAGTAGTTGAATTCGACCCCTGTGCCAGTCACAAATCATACACATCAACCCCATCATCATCGTTAACCCTTTCAGGTGCATGATGCTTTGGAACGTCTTCCATTTTAGAATTCGAAACCTCAACAGCTTTCAATGGCTGGTAGTCACTGTAACGTTGTCATTAGAAGTTTCAGGCTAAATGCTGAAACACACATGTAAGATGGACGACACACAGGAACACACACACACACACACACACATGTAAGATGGGCGACACACAGGAACACACACACACACATGTAAGATGGGTGACACACAGGAACACACACACACACAGACATGTAAGATGGGTGACACACAGGAACACACACACACATGTAATATGGGCGACACACAGGAACACACACACACACACATGTAAGATGGGGGACACACAGGAACACACACACACACACACACATGTAAGATGGGCGACACACAGGAACACACACACACACACATGTAAGATGGGCGACACACAGGAACACACACACACATGTAAGATGGGGGACACACAGGAACACACACACACGTAAGATGGGGGACACACAGGAACACACACACACATGTAAGATGGGCGACACACAGGAACACACACACACATGTAAGATGGGGGACACACAGGAACACACACACATGTAAGATGGGCGACACACAGGAACACACACACACACATGTAAGATGGGGGACACACAGGAACACACACACATGTAAGATGGGGGACACACAGGAACACACACACATGTAAGATGAGCGACACATAGGAACACACACACACACATGTAAGATGGGGGACACACAGGAACACACACACACATGTAAGATGAGCGACACATAGGAACACACACACACATGTAAGATGGGGGACACACAGGAACACACACACACATGTAAGATGGGCGACACACAGGAACACACACACACATGTAAGATGGGGGACACACAGGAACACACACACACATGTAAGATGGGCGACACACAGGAACACACACACACATGTAAGATGGGCGACACACAGGAACACACACACATATGCATTGGGTTGCCTCTCTGTGCTTGACCTATCCCGTCGTCCTTCCCCCTGGGAGCAGACATGGGCTGCGGCGTGTGCCGCGCCCGGTAACCAATCTGAGTGCTCCTGTCCATCTTCGTCAGGGACGCAACAACGTTAGCGATCTGTTCTGCATGTTTTTCCTTTGGGTTTATCACTTTTTCTGGGTGGGGGGGGGGGGGGGGGGGGGCACGGTGGGAAACATGCAAACTCCACACAGAAAGGCCCGAGAGATACCCCACCTGGCAACCCGGTCCCCAGGTGGGAATCGAACCCAGGACCTTCTTGCTGTGTGGCGATAGTGTTAACCACTACACCACCGTGCCGCCTGCTACACCACCGGTGGTTTCATGAAAAGCAGATACAGTAGGATGGTTGTAGAGAGCGCTGAGCTGGAGAGTCTTTTATCACTAGATAGAGAGTTCCCACTAGATAGAGAGAGTTCCCACTAGATAGAGTTCCCACTAGATAGAGTTCCCACTAGATAGAGTTCCCACTAGATAGAGAGTTCCCACTAGATAGAGAGAGTTCCCACTAGATAGAGAGAGTTCCCACTAGATAGAGAGTTCCCACTAGATCGAGAGAGTTCCCACTAGATAGAGAGAGTTCCCACTAGATAGAGAGAGTTCCCACTAGATAGAGAGTTCCCACTAGAGAGAGTTCCCACTAGATAGAGTTCCCACTAGATAGAGAGTTCCCACTAGATAGAGAGAGTTCCCACTAGATAGAGTTCCCACTAGATAGAGAGAGTTCCCACTAGATAGAGAGAGTTCCCACTAGATAGAGAGAGTTCCCACTCTCATCAATACTTTGTGATCTAAATTTAACTTTCAGACACATAGACTACTGAGAGAGGAGACATACGGCTGAAAACCGTAGACATGCACACACACACACACACACACGCACGCACGCACGCACGCACGCACGCACACACACACACACACACACACACACACACACACACACACACACACACACACACACACACACACACACACACACACACACACACACACACACACACACACACACACACACACACACACACACACACAAAGCACAAGTGCCATTTTAAAGTTAGTGTGTGTGTGTGTGTGTGTGTGTGTGTGTGTGTGTGTGTGTGTGTGTGTGTGTGTGTGTGTGTGTGTGTGTGTGTGTGTGTGTGTGTGTGTGTGTGTGTGTGTGTGTGTGTGTGTGTGTGTGTGTGTGTGTGTGTGTGTGTGTGTGTGTGTGTGTGTGTGTGTGTGTGTGTGTGTGTGTGTATTGTAACATCAGAGCTACATTTATGACATACACAACTGGACCAACTAGACCTATATGTTTCAAACCCTTCTAATATATGGACCTAGCTTTTCTGCCAATGTAACTGAAGAAGCCAGACACCAACAGGACCGTTGGCCTCTGACCTGGTTTACATATCGCCTGTAAACATTCCTCAAGACAACGTGAGCGGTTACAGATTTAAAAGTGAATATTTATGTTGGGGTTTAGTTAGCGCTGGGAAATATACAGATATGGATTCTTTATGGTCTATCTGCATTATTGTATTGTGGGATTTAGGTTTTTATTATATTGTTAAGGGTGAAACACAATTTGCTTGTGTAAATGAGTCATAAAAGTAAATATTAAAGCTGCACTATATGGCAGATTGGCACTCTGTCACCATGAAAGGTAACTGCACCTTGTTTAAACATGGCGGATGATAGAATAGTATGGTATAATAATCCATAGTCCCACCATCAAGCAAACTTCCCATTACCATGCTGTTAAATATGAGCATAACATGGATTTCTTAACATATGATTATCCATACATAAGCAGATGTCCTGATATATATGTGTATATAGTTATCGAAACATATCTGACAAACAAACACATTTATCTGACAAAATAGTAGTGCCTTGCGGAGAAACCTCATGTTATACCAAGTACATGCTATTAGGGGTGGGGGAAAAAATCGATACGTAGTAGTATCGCGATACTTTCCGTAGCAATACTGTATCGATACAGGGATGCCAAGTATCGATATTTAATTATTATAAAAAAAAAAAAAGGAAGTTGCATTGTTCATTTCAATACCTGTAATAGTACAGTAGTTCACACACACATGTGCATTCAGTTAAGTTGGAATATGACTGTAATACAAACAGTTCAGTTTGTCAGGTACATGCAACACAGATTACAGTGTTTACATCTGTCTGCTTGAGAAAATACCATGTTCTGCAATAAAAATTATTGAAGTGAGATGAACAGACTGAACTTTATTTTATTAGATAAAACATGTTGACAAAGTTTTACTTTGCAGTTGAAAAAAGGTAATAATTCGCAATATATCGCAATATTAATATCGCAATACTCAGCATATCGAAATACATTTAGTATCGCAATACTATCGTATCGTGACTCAAGTATCGTGAGGCCTCTGGTGATTCCCACCCCATGCTATGCTAAGTCCCTTTACTCCTTGCGTTGAGACATTAAGTGAGGGAAAGGTTTTAACCTCTTAATAGTGGGGTCAATACTGTGGCAGAACACACAGCACAGTGTGTGTTAACTCGTAATGTCAGCAGAATCCTCCTCTCCTCGGTGTGACTGGGACAAGGCTCCGCCCCCTAACCGAGGTCAAGACACACACACACACACACACACACACACACACACACACACACACACACACACACACACACACACACACACACACACACACACACACACACACACACACACACACACACACACACACACACACACACACACACACACACACACACACACACACACACACACACACACACACACACACACACACACACACACAGCAGCAGCATAGAGCACAACACCTGGTCTAGAAGGAGCAGGAGGATCCATGCAACGCAAATCATAGAAAACAAACAGACAAACAAAAGACCACCAAGCTACAATGTAATAAATCAACCAAGAAGCTGTAATGAATATGAATATGTAATGTATCTCCCCGTCTCTTACCAGCATGTCATCAGTTTCTGATCCAGGGTGAGCAGCCCCACAGTAGCCAGGTTGTCGGTTCAAATCCGTGTCGCTCCCAATGGCCTTGCTGCACATTGCTGCGTTACCCATGGTTACCAGTCAAACTGTCTGAACCTTTCCACCACTAAAACTCAGCTCCCTTCAGGAGAGTGGCTCCCAATAACACTTCAGTGCGCAAACCCAAACCTTGCGCCCAAATAAAGGCCTGTGCGATGAAAACCCACCAGTCTACCTTAAACAACCAATGGCTGGCCTACTGTGTCCATTGACCTTTTAAAAGCACCCGTCAAACCTGTGTTTTATCCCTTTCCTGTCATATCCAATGCAACTCCAGCCACATTTTCACTCAGACACGATCACTACCCTTCTATCCTCTCTTCCTGTTCCCCTCTGAACCCGTGCCCAGCCAGAACCTAACCTCCCGTGCCTAGATGTTCCTGTACCACTGGGTATCTCTCTCTCTCTGTCGCTCTGTGTGTGTGAGCATCCTCTCTGCCTCTATCTGTGGGAGTGACAACTGCAGCCATAAACACTCAGTTCCCCCTGCCCTGGCTATTTTTACCCCATCAGGCCTCCCACTCTCCTCTCCAGCTAGGCCCCCATGGCCCTCGCTGTCTCTGCCCAGTGTGGGATGCACGGCAGCTGGGTATAAGTCCGACCAGAGCACCCCCCCCCCCCTCCCCTGCAGTGCCCTAGGAATGCCAAGGGTCATGTTGGAGAGGTGGAATTTGAGCCTAAACACACACCTCAGATTAGATTAGAGTAATGTCGGCACGGTGGTGTAGTGGTTAACACTGTCGCCTCACAGCAAGAAGGTCCAGGGTTCGATTCCCGCTTGGGGACCAGGTTTCCATGATGCCAGGTACTCAGGTGGGGTACCTCCCAGGCCTTTCTGTGTGGAGTTTGCATGTTCTCCCCGTGCTAGCAAGGGTTTCCCCCCCGATAAGATAAACCCAATGGAAAAACATGCACAACAGATCGCTAACGCTGTGGCGTCCTTGACGAAGACGGACAGGAGCACTTGGATTGGTCCCCGGGGCGCGACTCACGTTGACGCCCTATCTGCTCCTGGCTGCCCATGGGGGGAAGGACAACGGGATGGGAAAAGTGCAGAGAGACATTTCATCGTCGACTCAGTGCATGTGTGTGTGTTCCTGTGGGTCGTCCATCTCGCGCGTATGTGTTAAAAAACTGCATGACAAATAAAGACTTCTAGTCTTCTAGTCTAACAATGATTATGTCACCATTAAAATAATCCGAAACACGTTTGATCCAGGATCAGCGGAGGAGGAGCTTCAAACTCTTTTGCAACACCCTCACGGACATTTCACCCTGAAGGGTTTGAGCCGGTGGTGGCATAAAAATTACACAAAGATGATGTAATCCAGCTCCTGAAAAGCAAGACTGTAATCCAAATCCAAAAGATGACACTATTAGATTTGAGTAGAAGTGTGCACAGCTGACCTGTCTTAAACTAGGTGCAGGAAAGGTAAACGTGGAGGCCGAAGCCGAGGAACATCCACACACTAGCTTACAGCTGCCGATACTTCACTATGCTATGTTTCAACTAGGGCTGCCCCCTCGCACTTGATTAATCGATCGGTTTGATGTCAGTTGACCAAGTCTTTGTTAGTCGCTTAGTCATTTTGATGCTTTTTCCTATGTGGATTTATTTCCTGAAAAATTTTATGCATCTCTCTGGTAAGCACTTGATTTAAAACGGTCCTTCTAAATGACTGAACGTGGGCCACACAATTTGACAGATTAGTCGACTAAGAATGTCTTTAGTATACAGGAGGACTGCTGCCTGGTTTCACTCCAACTGGGTCTTCGGTAGGGAAAAACGGCACGGTGTTGTAGTGGTTAACACTGTCGCCTCACAGAAGGTCCTGGGTTCGATTCCCGCTTGGGGACCAGGTTGCCGGGTTGCCAGATACCCAGGTGGGGTGTCTCCCGGGCCTGGAGTGTGCATGTTCTCCTTGTGCTCGCAAGGGTTTCCCCTCCAGAAAAAGAGATAAACCAATGGAAAAACATGCAGATTGTCCCTGAAGAAGCTGGACAGGAGCACTTGGATTGGTCCCCGGGTCGCCCATCTTGCATGTGTGTGTTCATCTGCATGACAAATAAAGAATTCTTCTTAATCCAGTGTACAGATATTCCTACCATTAAAAGGATCATTGGAATTCTTCAATAGCATCAATGAGAAACATAAATATGGACTTGAAGGTGTGGCTGGGTAGTGTAGAGGTCTAAGCACTCGCCTACCACAGAGACCAGGGTTCAATTCCTGACAGCTGTACCTCCGGCTTGGTCAGCCGTCCCTACGAACACACTTGGCAGTGTTTAAGTTTAAGTTTAAGTTTATTTGGATCCCCATTAGCCACAGCAGTGCTGGGGCTATTCTTCCTGGGGTCCATAACACATAAAATACAGTTACAGACGTATACACTCACAACATTTACATGTCATACAGACAATTAAAACAACAATAAAAACCCTTATACACTCATAACATTTACATGACATACAGACCATTAAAACAACAATAAAAACCCTTATACACTCAACATTTACATGTCATACAGACAAGTAAAACAACAGTAAAAACCCTAATCAAATTCATAATACAATATAAAAATACAAAATTATACAATATTTTAATAATATATCCCTATCAGACACATGCCTTTTCATCCATATATACCTATCTCTTTATCAGACACATACATTTTAATTTACGTAGCGGGTGGACAACTGGTGGGGTTATCCTGGTCACTGCAACAGCGACTCCTACTGGTCATTTAGGGGCGCCTGTTCAGCAGGGAGGGGATCTTGGGGAGATAGCGTGAACCTCTGCGCACGTTACATTCTCCCAGTGAAACTCCTAGCTGTCAGGTGAAAAGACGCGGCCGGCGACTCCACATGTATCGGTGGAGGCATGTGGTAGGCTACACCATCCCCAGACCGACAGTAGAGCAGCATGTGGTAAATGGCTGCATTTATATAGTGCTTTTATCCAAAGCGCTTTACAATTTGTTCCTCACATTTTACCCATTCACTCACACATTCACACACCGACGGTGGAGGCAACCATGCAAGGTGCCAACCAGCTCATCAGGAGCAATTAGGGGTGAAGTGTCTTGCTCAAGGACACTTCAACACGCTGCCCGGGAGGAGTGGAAATCGAACTGGGAACCTCCGGATTACCAGACGCCTGCTCTACCTCCCACGGACCAACAGTATAGGGCAGCATGTGATACAACACCCTCCCCAGACCGACAGTAGAGCAGCATGTGGTAGTCTACACCCTCCCCAGACAGACAGTAGAGCAGCATTTGGTAGTCTAGACTCTACATACACCCTCCCCAGACCGACAGTAGGGCAGCATGTGGTAGTCTACACCCTCCCCAGACCGACAGTAGGGCAGCATGTGGTAGTCTACACCCTCTCCAGACCGACAGTAGAGCAGCATGTGGTAGTCTACACCCTCCCCAGACCGACAGTAGGGCAGCATGTGGTAGTCTACACCCTCCCCAGACAGACAGTAGAGCAGCATGTGGTAGTCTACACCCTCCCCAGACCGACAGTAGGGCAGCATATGGTAGTCTGTGGTAGGCATAACGACTAAATTGGGGGATAGGAGAAAAGGAGAAAAAATAAAATGGACTTGAAAGAAAGGTTTGCCAACTTGTACCAACAACAGTCACTTATAGACAGAACACTGCTATCCTCGCTGTTGAAACAGATGTATGCTAACTATTGGACAGTGGGCAGCAGTGGCCAGGAGGTAGAGCGGATGTCTGGTAATCGTAAAGTTCCTGGTTCGATTCTGACTTCTCCCAGCAGCGTGTCAAAGTGTCCTTGAGCAAGACATTAAGCCCCAATGAGCAGGTCGGCACCTTGCATGGTATAATCGTCGGTATGTGAATGGGTGAGTGAATAGGTGACTGTGAGGCATAAGTTGTATAAATTAAAAGTGCTATATAAATGCAGTCCAATTACCATTTATTGTGTAATGTAACAAAGTGACATTAATCAATATGGAGGCTCCTGGACAGGGCCAGACATGCCATTAAGATTTAAGATTAAACTGGACTTTGAAGAAGTCTTTATTCATTGCACACATTGACAATGTCGTCATGCAGCGACACACACATGCAATTTTTAGGTCACAAATAAAATATCGTCTCTGCGCTTGACCCATCCCGTCGTCCTTCCCCCCCAAGGGCAGCCGGGAGCAGACACGGGCTGCGGCGTGGGGCCGCCCCCGGGAACCAATCCAAGTGCTCCTGTCCGTCTTCGTCAGGGACATGACAGCGTTAGCGATCTGTTCTGCATGTTTTTCCATTGGGTTTATATTCTGGAGGAGAAACCCTTGCGAGCACGGGGAGAACATGCAAACTCCACACAAAAAGGCCCGGGATATACCCCACCTGGGTACCTGGCAATGCGGCGACCTGGTCCCCAAGCGGGAATCAAACCCTGGACCTTCTAGCTGTGAGGCTACAGTGTTAACCACTACACCACCGTGCCGCATTCGTGTGTGTGTGTGTGTGTGTGTGTGTGTGTGTGTGTGTGTGTGTGTGTGTGTGTGTGTGTGTGTGTGTGTGTGTGTGTGATAATTGACTAGATTTCTGGCTGAAATACTGTAGGACACTGGCCTTTCCCCAATCAGTGTACCATATTGCAGACCACACTCAGAAAGTCTCTTTGTCTCTTCTAAACCCAGTCCACCTGCCTGTGTCTCCCTGTCTCCCTCCCTGCCCACTGTGCTAACGTGGAGATTGGATTGCTAAAAGGTCAGCATTAATCCCTGTATCTGTGCAGGATCTGTGTAGATGTGATGGGAGGGTAGAGGATTACAGCACGCACTCTGCCCAAGTCTGTCATCACACCTGAGGAAATCCCACAGTAACATCAACATCACACAGCTGGGAATCTTCATACAGGAAAAGGAGCCACTCATTTGGCTCCACAAGTAGACACGGTCGGGAGGGATACCTACGTAGTACATCGTCATGGATACATACTGTAGTATACGGTAGATAGGGATCATTTGTTTTATAGATTACTTGTATAGTTTAGTTATTTTATAAATTCCATGAAAATTAAATCATTCTATAATC
>NC_140171.1:38900014-39080014 GCF_963971535.1 Notolepis coatsorum
AGTGGTGGGAATAGCTGCTTCAATAATAACTTATAACAACAACAGACAAGTTAGACAACTATGTATACAAAAAAAACTATATACACTGAATGATTAGTTGTTACCTAAAGTCCTTGGACTCCACTGTAGAGAACGGGTGCAGGCCTTTGACAACAAACTTTGTCACAGCCCTGTGACACTCGTTCACCCTATCCTCTGTCATCTTTCCTCTAGCTGCTAGGGAGAAAGGACTTTGGGTGGTGGAGGTAGAGGGAGGATGTGTGGTGGGCTCACTGGCCTGGGACACATTGGTGGCTGACCTCAGCTTGACGATCTATAAAAAGTTTTTAGATTGTAGTATTTGTAGCTAAACAATTATTTTGTTTATTAGCCTATTTGTAATAATTTGTTATTAGCCTAGGAAACTCCGTATCTTGGCTTACCGGCTGCAGTGGACGTGGATGCAGATGGACCACTGCGCGCAAGGCAGTAGAATACGGCGCATTTCTGCACACTAATATAGTGTTTTGCAAACAAATGTTTTGATAGATTGCTCGTATTGCCACCCTTACTGGCAAATGTTTTGTTGCACTTGTGGCAACGTGCGTTGTCGGCATTGACCCTTGTAAAGTATATCCATACTTTAGAACGCTTCGCTCTATCCGCCATCACGACTCAGTGCATGCAGACTCAGAGCTGTCTGTGTCTGTGTGCAGCGCGCGTCAGCGCGGAGACAGCGCTTTCATTAAGGAGTACCCGTATGTAGAAGAACGAAGTACCCGTATGTGTAGCGTGACTCGCGAGGAGTGTGTGTAATAATGACTCGCTGCGGCTCGCTTCTCGTGCAGAGACAGAGAGAGGAGAGATCGTTCGCAACTTTTAAATAATAATAATAATAATAATAATAATTTCTCTCGAGTATCGATAGCAGTACCGAGGACGTCGGAGCTTATAAATACTCCGGTATTTTCTAATATAGTACCGGTTCCCGTTTAAAACCGGGGTCCGGGGGGCATCCCTAATCCAAAGGAAACCATGAAAATTGGGAATTGGAACGTACGAACACTGTACAGGAGCGGCAATATTGCCATAGTAGCAAGAGAGATGACAACCAGAGGAATCGACATCATAGGAATCAGCTAAACACAGTGGACGGGGCAAGGAAAAGTGGAGCTTGCAACCGGAGAATCCATAATATACTCAGGAAGAGATGATGACAACCACAGACAAGGGGTGGGCATAGTGATGTCTAAAAAAGCAGCAAGAGCACTGATAGACTGGACACCAGTCAGTGAAAGGATCATTCAAGCTAGGTACCATTCCCAACACATCAAGCTCACAGTTGTCCACATCTATGCACCCACAGAAGATGCAGAGGATCAAGTAAAAAATTAGTTCTACAGGAGACTGCAAGACGTCCTAGACAGCAGGAACATACACAACATGCTGATCATCACCGGGGATATGAACGCCAAAGTGGGAGATGAAAACCAGGGCTACGAAAGCACGGGATCGGAAAGCGTAACGACAACAGAGAAAGACTGTGTGAAATGTCTGACATGAACGAGCTAGTCATTACTGGAACACTATTCCCACATAAGAATATACACAAGGCCACGTGGGTATCTCCGGACGGGAAGACCAAGAACCAGATAGACCATGTGCTAATTAACAAACGATTCAGGAACTCAGTGAAAGACACAGGAGTATGCAGATCTGCAGACATTGGAAGCGACCACTACCTCGTGTGCACAACGGTCAAGTTAAGACTGAAGACGAAGCAGAAGGAAAAGAAAAGCACCAGAGTCAAGTACAACACAACAAAGCTGAAAGATGAAGCCATCCTGAAGTCTTTTACCATCAACCTGAGAAACAGGTTTCAGGTGCTGGAAGATGAAGGGCGAGGAATAGAAGACAACGAAGAGGTGGAGCGTGACTCTCAGGTTCTGGAGAAAGCCTACACAGAAGTCGCTGAAGCAATCCTGGGTAGACCACGGAAGAATAAGAAGCCATGGATCAGTGAAAAATCATGGAACCTTGTAGACCAGCGGGAAACAATAAACAAGAGGATCCTTGGCACACACTCGGAAAGAATCAAGAAACAGCTAAAAGCAAAGTACACAGAGAAGGATAGAGAAACAAAGAGAAGTATAAAGACGGACAAAAAGAAATGGATGGAGAACATTGCAAGTGAAGGAGAAGAAGCTGCAAGGAAACAACAAATGAAGACACTGTACGGTCTTACGAAGGCACTGTGCAACGAGAGACCTAGACAGAGCACAGCAGTACTGGACAAGAATGGCAACCTCATCAGCGGAAAAGATGCAGTGCAGGCAAGGTGGACAGAACACTTCAAGGAAGTACTGAATAGGGAACCACCAGAAAACCCAATAACTGATGAGGAAGAATGTGAACTCACTAACATGATTGAAGAGATTCCTGTACATGAACCAACACTAAGTGAAGTAAAGGAAGTGATTAAAGGACTTCAGAATGGGAAAGCACCAGGAATCGACAACATCACAGCCGAGTTATTAAAAGCAGACATTGAGTTTTCAGCAAAGAAGGTACATCAATTGTTGGAAAAAATATGGAGGCAGGAGAAGATCCCGAAGAACTGGAAGAGGGGGCTTATCATCAAACTAGCAAAGAAAGGAAACCTCAAAGAATGCAAGAACTCAAGAGGCATCACCCTACTTCCAGTCGTAGGCAAGATACTTGGCAGGATCATCATTGACCGAATCAGAATTGGAATCGACTCACGGCTAAGAAAAGAACAAGCCGGTTACAGAAGAGGAAGAGGAACAACAGAACAAATCTTCATACTGCGGAACATCATTGAGCAAGTAAACGAGTGGCAAGCAACACTCCACCTGAACTTTGTGGATTTTGAAAAGGCTTTCGACTCAGTCCACCATGAAAGCCTATGGCTAATTATGAAGAAATATGGAATCCCAGAGAAGATTGTCCAGATAGTGAAAATATTCTATGAAGACTTCCAGTGTGCAGTAAAAGACCAAGGAGAAATATGCGAGTGGTTTAACATCAACAGCGGTGTCAAACAAGGATGCAACATGTCAGGTTTTTTATTCTTAATGATCATGGATTGGATAATGAGAAGAACAGTTGGACAAGGTGAGAATGGAATCAGATGGAAGTTGACATCAAAACTCGACGATCTGGATTTTGCAGATGATGTAGCATTACTCTCCTCTACCAAACACCAAATCCAGGAAAAAACGACAAGAATGGAGAGAGAAGCCAGACGAGTGGGACTCAAGATTAACACCGGAAAGACAAAAACCATGAGAATTAATGCAAGAAACCATGACAAAATCAACATCAACGACGAAGAGATTGAGGATGTAGACCAATTCACATACTTGGGAGCCACCATCTGTAAAGAGGGAGGGGGTATGAAAGACCTAAAGAACAGACTATCCAAAGCAAGAGGTGCATTCATCAAACTCAAAAAGATCTGGCACTCCAACAGCATCTCAAGAAGAACAAAGCTGAGATTGTACAAAACACTGGTTGTGCCAGTCCTACTGTATGAATGTGAAACATGGACGATGAACAAGGGAGACAACAAATCAGTCGACGTGTTCCATAACAGATGCCTCAGAAGAATCCTCAAAATCCAGTGGCAAGACCGCATCAGCACCGTAGAGCTACTAGAAAGAGCCGACATGAAGCCGTTGAGCAAGGAAGTGAAGTGGCAAAGATGGAAGATGATAGGACACATACTGAGGCAAGACCACAACAACGACTGCAACATATCAATGACTTGGGCACCAGAAGGGAAAAGAAGAAAAGGAAGACCAAAGACTACCTGGAGACGCACAGTAGAGAAAGAAAGAAAAGAGGCAGGGTGGAGCTCATGGCCTGAAGCAAGAACAATGGCAGCTGACAGAGAGAAGTGGAAACGCTCTGTGAAGGCCTTATGTGCAACTAGGCACGAAGTGGATAGGTAACAGGTAACAGAGGAATTGAAACATGACCCCTGGTAACTTGTCTTGTCCTGTGCTCATGTCTGTCTTGTGAAAAAGTTATTCTTGAATACAGGCAGCTTGGTTGTTTAGACAGTTATATTCCTAAATAGTGTTAGTAGGCTGCGTGTCTATCTGTCCTCTACTATCACATGTACAGTAAATTACCAAGTATGGTTTTGTCAATATTCCAATGTACAGTTTTGCTTGTACAGTTGTACAGTGTTCCTCACCCACCCCTCCTACCCAACCCCCACCCCACCCACCCAACCACCTCCAATGTACACCCCCCCCCCCCCCCCCCCACCCCACCCACCCAACCCCACCACACCTACCCAACCTCCTCCAATGTACAGTTTTTACGTCAAATGTATATACTCTCTTTTCTGGACTCATTTTGTATCACAAACAGTACTGTATTTGCAAATCTGGTATGTCATGAATGTATAGATGTAGCAGTACTGTCTATCTGTATGTCATGTATGTCATATATGTCCTGATGAATTGAAAATGGGGGACCCTGATGTAAACAAGACGAAAGTCTTTCTCTGGTCTGCATCCCCTTAACAATTGTGTGTATTGAGCTGTACTGTATTGTACCCATTCTGCAATCTGTTAATAAAATTTTCAATCAATCAATCAATCAACCACGCAATATCGCTATGCATTTTGTCTACACCTGTTCTCGTTGAACACCCGAGGTGATATAAGGGTGATATATAGGAGAGAAGAAGGAAAGATACGAGTGATATATAGGAGAGAAGAAGCTAAGGATGAGAGTGATATATAGGAGAGAAGAAGGAAAGATAAGAGTGATATAGGAGAGAAAAAGATACATATAAGAGTGATATATAGGAGAGAAGGAAAGATAAGACTGATATATAGAAGAGAAGAAGAGAAAGATAAGAGTGATATATAGGAGATAAAAAGGAAAGATAAGAGTGAATATATAGGAGAGAAGAATGGAACGATAAAAGTGATATATAGGAGAGATAATGGAATAATAAAAGTGATGTATAGGAGAGAAGAATGGAACGATAAAAGTGATATGACAGAAGAAGGGAACGATAACAGTGAATGCTGAGTCTGCAGTCAGTGTGAGCAGTGGTACAGCCTGTCCTTCTCTGAGCAGGGCAGAGGGAGGGACATACCACTCACTGAAAAGGGGGCCAGTGGGCAGAGAATAGCGCCTTATTAATTTATGTTGTACCTACAAATTATAGCACACCCCTCTGCATGGTAGTGAGTGGTTCAGTCTGAATTGCAACTGCACTGCACCTTTTCTACTGGTAACTGACTGAATATGATTTGACAGCTTCCACTGTGGTGCATGCATGCGTGTGTGTCTCTACACCAGTTGTTCTTAACCTCTCTGATGCATAACCTCTAAAACCAGAGGAATTACTTTTAGCGACCCCCAACATGGACAAGCATAGACCGAATGGTGAACCTTGACCTCCAACATGGACAAGCATATACAGAATGGTGAATTTTGACACTAAGGAATTATTAGTTTCCCTTTACACTTTATATAATAATACAGTCCACCTTGTACGGCAACATCACCTCCTGGTTTGGGAATAGCACTGCACAAGACCGTAGCAGACTACAAAGAGTGACACGTTCAGCCGAACGCACAATTGGAGGGGGGCTTCCCACCCTCCAGAAAATTTACAACAAGCGGTGCAAGGGGAAGGCTAAGAGAATTATTAAGGACTCGAGCCACCCGAACAACTGCCTCTT
The DNA here is from genome assembly GCF_963971535.1 of Notolepis coatsorum. Lineage (NCBI taxonomy): Eukaryota > Metazoa > Chordata > Actinopteri > Aulopiformes > Paralepididae > Notolepis > Notolepis coatsorum. Next base: position 38,905,726 of record NC_140171.1, read on the forward strand.
TGAACTGCTGCGGTCAGGCAAGCGATACCGGAGTCTTAAGGCGAGCACAGAAAGACTCAGAAGAAGCTTCTATCCCCAGGCCATCAGGCTGCTAAACGAACAATAAACACCATGCAACAACCATCAAATGCACACAGCACACACACCCACACGCACACACTCACTCAAACAAACAACACACTGCAGCACCCACTCTCCACACTTTAGATCACACAAACACACTTTACACTTTATATTTATTGATAAAGGATTTGCACTACAACTCGTACACCTACTGTAAATTGTACCTAAATTGCACCTCATCCCATTTCTGCCTTGCACTATATAGTATTGTATATTAGTACACTGCACAGTATTGTATATTATATGGTAACTCAGTTACGTCTATTCTGCATCGAACATTGTACATATGTCTAAACTGAACACTGTGACCTAATTTTTTTTACTTCTAATTTTACTATGTTATTTTATTTCATACTTATCTTGTCTTGCACAGTCTCTGGAGCGTAACAGTAAGAAGCATTTTGTATAAAAGTATTCTGTACTTCTGTATGACAACTATTAAAGAAACTTGAAACTTGAACTACAGTGTAATTACCCTGAACGTACGGTGTAATTACCCAGAACTTGTATTTGATTTTATTTAACCTTTATTTAACCAGGCAGGTCAATTAAGAACAAATTCTTATTTTCAATGATGGCCTGGCGAGAGGACAAAAGGTCCCCTCGAAGGGTAACAGGGATAAAAAAAAAAAAAAAAAAAAAGACAGATGGTACATACATCACAGATGTAAGGGAAATAATTAAACACACATCAAACAAGGTGTAACTTCTTCATGAATCCATACATATACAATATTTACCAGTTCCTACTGGTACTTAAATGTAGGTACAGCAGAAGAAAACAAAACAAACAAGGAACAATTGTGTATTTAGAGTGTAACTTCCACAACATTTACCCTGTAATTTCCAGGAACTTACAGTGTAACCTCCTCGTAATGAATATACAAATAGTATTGGTGTGAGGGCTGGGTAAGAACTGCATGCTTCCCAACGAGGGGGCGTGCTGAACAGTCTACCTCACGCACCTGAGAGTGGTTGGCATTCAGCTCGTCGGGAGACTACAAGTACTGCCAACTGCCTTCCACTCATGGCCAGGTCGTCTACCACCTATCGCTGTTTCCTGGAGTGGGTCATCGTCTTCGCTCTCTAGACTTCCACGGGAGGATCCCTATGTTCCCACTTCGGATGTCGTGCCATTCACGGTTGCTACCATCTACCGCCGCATCTCTGGGGTGAGACATCGTGCCATCTACTGCCCTACTCTCTCTCCGTGGGCCTCGTTCCTGGTGTGAGACATCGTCATCGCTCTCTATGCCGGGAGGATTCCTATGTTCTCACTCCTTTTTCGTGGGTCCTGTTTGCTGAGTGGTCCGTCGGCAGTGTTCTGTGGTGTGAGGCATCATCATCGCTTTCTATGCTTCCACAGGAGGATTCCTATGTTCTCACTCCTTTTTCATGGACCCCTGTTTGCTGCGTTGCCCGTCGGCAAGTGTTCTGGTGAGTCTGAACAGGACCAGACTCAGAACTTTCATTTCATTCATGGACTCTAGAAGAGTCACCTGTGTATTTTGAGTTCTCCCTTAAAGGGACAGTGCCGCTTTTTTGTTGTGAATAAATTATGCCCTTGTTTTGGCTAACTTTGAATACCTGTCTGTGTCGTGCAATTGGGGTCGCATTACAATCCCTAACAGTTGGTTCCTACTGGTACAGGGTAAATGTCAGGGAAGTTACTCTGAATCCCCAATTGTTGTCCTTGTTGTTGTCTTGTTTTCCTCTGCTGTACCTACATTTAAGTACCAGTAGGAACAAATGAATATATTAATATGTACAGCTTCATACAAGGTAGTTCCGGGTAAATACAACGCAGGCTGTATTATAAAGTGTTACCAAATAAGTAATAATAATCATCTTGTGACCCCCTGGGGGTTCTGGACCCCCCAGGTTGAGAACCACTGCTCTACACCATCAGTGGATGGGTGTAAAGACTAGAATGTGTTAAATCCCTGTGGTTACTCTAGTGTTTATTCTGTCTCAGCAGCTAGCAGTGTATTCCAGCACCAGGGACAGCTCCTACTCATTATACACTATGAGACTGCCAGGCACTGTGCCTACCGTACATACCTACATACACACACACAGCCCGCAGGCATGCTAACACACACACACACACACACACACACACACACACACACACACACACACACACACACACACACACACACACACACACACACACACACACACACACACACACACACACACACACACACACACACACACACACACACACACACACACACACACACACACACACACACACAGTTTCCACTGCCGTAGGCCAACAACAACAGCATCACCAACATTGCTTGCACAACCTCCCGGCAAACCAGATCACACCGGTTACTGACCAATGACACAGACATCTGAGAAGCACTGTGCATTGAACAGGTCCACAGAATCACATCACTGCGCTAAAGACTGTTTTCAATTATAGGCTCATTCAACTCCATTAGGGGGATGGCTTTGCTGTTTCCTCGGATATGCTCTACTCCGCTAGTGCCATCTGCTGGTTGAAAGGAGAATGGACCACTAGTCCTATTTCCTATTTACCAGCGATGTTATCGATCGTTAGAGTCCTTTCTCAGCACAATCCGTGCTTTTCGTCATGCTGGATACCCACAGCTCTGACTAGTTAGCTACAGAACAATTTCAATGCAAAGTCAATGAAACCGAAATAAATGCTGAAACCTATTGTGGTTGCAGTTGTGGAGTAGGTTTCATTGTTCATTTCAAGGCTTATGGACTAGAGCAGGGGTGGGCAACTTTGTATATGGTGAGAGCCACTAAATTTCCACACTCAATCTGGGGGGCCGCATCTAATCCACAATAAAATCAATCAATCAATTGTTTATCGGCAGTCCCGCCAGTAGTACCCCATCACTCAAATAGCCCATAATAGTCACAGATGTGATAAATAAGGCATATAAACTATTATAATTTGTTGTAACTTTGTTTTTATTCCATTTAGTAATGCTTAATTTCAACTTTATGAATTCATAAATACAGCTGAATTTGAAAGTATTGCTGTGTAACCCAAATATATACAAAAATGACTCATTATAATTAAGGCTTCTATTAAAATAAATGTATGAACTTAAAGCCCACTGCTCAACAAACACAAAGCAGCATTCCTGCTGCATTTCACTACAACAGTCAATCAAAAGTGCAATAATAAATGATTTTGTTAAATGTATAAACTTTTATCCTGCTACTAAACAAAACATTCCTGAGTGCCTCCCATTGACCCTTTATCAAACTGGCATGACATTCATCCTCCCCCCACAGTGGGTCAATAATGGTTCTGTCTTTAATGAGACACTTGTGGTGGTCTCTCCTGTTGGCGCACAATAGAAGGAATGTCAACTTCAATGTTTGTGGATGCGATCTGCATCAGATGAAATAACGTTTCATTTTTGTGTACACGCGCGTGCACATCCGTGCGCGTACTTCTGCTCAGAAAAGTGCTGGGACGGCGTGGTACCGCGTGGCATGACCACTGCACCCCTGATTATTAGTGACCCACAATAGATGGAAATTATGTTAGCGAACTTACCTGATGTATAATGCAGTGCAGCATTGGACACTCAACGCCACTCTGCCTTAGAAGCCCGGCGAATCCTGTGTGTTTTCCTTTCATTGTGGGTGCTCCATCGGTAACAACAGCGGACAGTTTATCAAACCCCCCATATTGCTGCACGGCACTTTCAACAGTGTTGAATATGTCCACACTAGGGCTGACCCCTATTAGTCGAATAGTCGACTAATCGATCGAAAGGAGCCATAGTCGACTGCCAAAATAAATTATTATTTTATTTTATTTTTTATAAATATTGGCCTGTGACCGCATGGAGCGTGGGTGAGGGCTGCATGCGGCCCGCGGCCCGCCAGTTGCCCCTCCCTGGACTAGAGCGTGACCCCTGTTGACTTTGCATTGAATTCATGGCAAACTAGCAATATTCTGAACCTACCCTTTAAGCAGGCAATCTTCCAAGGTTGATTTTAAGACTGTGCCGCCTTAAAAAATGACGTGCTCAAATGACACAGGACGTGAATCTGTGATGTCCTTAACTTATTAAACGTATTAAAACAAATGACACAGAGATTGCTATGAAAACATGTTGATGTTGTGTTGTTTTTCAACACACTTTCTTTTACATTTTTAGTTTAGGGGCAACACTTAGGGTATTTTTCTAATGTAAGAAGTGACACAAATGGAAAATCGCTGATTCTGGCTGTAAAATGAGCAAACTTCTTTATTTTAGTTTACATAATAGAAATGCTTAGTATAGATATCTGCCCACTCTGCTGTTCTCCACCCGTATCCTATCACCTTGTAATTCACAACAGAGGCTAAATCAATGCATTGTTCATATTACAGTGTGTTGTGTTTCATATAAAATGCTTATTTAATAGTTTTTTATTCCAATGCAGGGAGAGAATGATGATGTGGCCATCGTCTCTGCCTTACATGGTGTAAGTAAACAACGGTCACTGTACCAGGAGATCCATGAATAACCCACATGCTCCTTTTTATAGAATGACCCAAAGGCCAATTTACGGGTTGTTACTGAGCAGTGAGTCTTTGAAGCAGCATCAAAAATGTACATCTGTGTCCATGGTCAAAACAGGACTAAGAAAACATCCTCGTTCTCATCTTCTTGTTCTTCATATCACGTCCCTTAGTTGTTTACTTTTCAATGTCTGTATGGGACAATGTGCTTCTCTTCTTGAGTTTTTCCACAATCGATAGGGACAATGCATGTTCATGGACATGACTGTGTAAATGGATACAGACATAAACATGCTGGATTGTAGCACAAATGCTAATTTTCATCTGTTGTCTCTAAAGGTTTTTCCCTCTGTGTCTTCAAAGGCAAGACATCATGTTTGATGTTGATGAAGTGCTGTGGCCAAACAGGGAGGACAGAATGGAGGACAGAATGGAGAGAATGGAGAGAATGGAGGACAACATGGAGAGAATGGAGGATAGAATGGAGGACCTAATGGAGGAGAGAATGGAGGAGAGAATGGAGGACAGAATGGAAGAGAGAATGGAGGAGAGAATGAAGGACAGCAAGGAGGAGAGAATGGAGGAGAGAATGGAGTAGAGAATGGAGGACAGAATGGAGGACAGCATGGAGGAGAGAATTGAGGATATAATGGAGGACAGAATGGAGGAGAGAATGAAGGACAACATGGAAGAGATAATGGAGGACAGAATGGAGGACAGAATGGATAACAGAATGGAGGACAGCATGGAGGAGAGAATGGAGGAGAGAATGGACGCCCAATGAGAGTCAAGTAGAACTTGATATATTTGGTTGTGCAGCAGTGAACAAACAAGACCAAAAGAAAGTTAAACGATGAAAAGAAAAAAGTGTTTTTTCCTCGTATTTATGTGTCCAGGATTTTCTTTTTATTACATTGACAGCAGCATTATGTACACAATCTGTCCAGTTTTGATGCATTTTGAGTGTTGCAATTATCAGAAGGTACTATAGTACATTTGGTGACATGGTTGTAGCGTATAATGTTCCATTTTCCTCAGAGAATATGAAACACACTTGTACAAAAGCAACAGACTCCAAAGCCATCAACAAACATCAAGCCAACCTAATAACTACAACTGCTATGCAGAGGCACTGGCTCAAGTTTCTGGTTTCAAAAGAGAAAATCTATGAGCTTATTGATCTGCATGTTATCTGATCCTAAACCAATGTTAAGCCTGTGTTTTACAGTAGTGTGTGTGTGTGTGTGTGTGTGTGTGTGTGTGTGTGTGTGTGTGTGTGTGTGTGTGTGTGTATGTGTGTGTGTGTGTGTGTGTGTGTGTGTGTGTGTGTGTGTGTGCGTGCGTGTGCGTGTGCGTGTGTGTGTGTGTGTGTGTGTGTGTGTGTGTGTGTGTTTGTGCATATATGTGTCTGTCTCTGTGTGTATGTTTATGTTATGGACTTTGTAGCAGAATCTACGCATCAGCAAAGGCTGATCAATAGAGTAGACTATTGATCCCCTACATCTCCATACGTATGAGACAGTGAGGATTAACAGAGGTATAAATTAAATAGAAGAGCGAGCGTGTGTGTGTGGGGGGGGGGGGGGGCATGGGTCAGGTTACTTGGAAGAGGGCTCCACAGAGAGCTGATGTGAGCTTCTGTTTCTGGTTTAGTGGCTCTCCTAGATGGGAGGGGTAAATGGACTGTTTTCCATTTTATAGATCCAACGTGTTTTATACGGGCCATTAAGGAGCTATGGTGGATAGTGGGTGAGTGAGTGAGTGAGTGAGTGAGTGAGTGAGTGAGTGAGTGAGTGAGTGAGTGAGTGAGTGAGTGAGTGAGTGAGTGAGTGAGTGAGTGAGTGAGTGAGTGAGTGAGTGAGTGAGTGAGTGAGTGAGTTCCCCGTACCTGGCTAACTGAGTTAGCCGGATAATTTTCAGCATAGCTTGACTTAAGCCAGACCTTTCGGTTCCCCGAAGTCGGATTTTCTAAATCACCATGGTAACAGATCAGAAAGTTTGAACCTGGTCCGGAGCAGGGTTAAGTTCAGTTAGCTGGATGAACCATGGCCACGCCCTCGCAAAAAAATGCCAGCTCTCTTCCTGAAATATTTCTCACAGTCTAGATCCCATTATACCATTCTGAATTATGTTTTTGTGCTTCGTTTTCCTAGAGGGGGCTTTTGAAATGTATAATAATAGAACTAAATGCTGATAATAAATCATATTCAGCCTATAGATTTACTTTGTCCTAAATAAAATAATGCACGTCATATACGGTGCTCGGAGTCGCGATACACGCTGCATGTGGTTATTTTAATAACGGCACATTGCAAATGTGAATCCCGCTGGGATATTTTTAATGGATGAAACCCCATTTCGAGGAACAGGGAAATCCCAGATTCAAACATCGGGTTAATTGAATCTGGATAATGGGACTCTTGATCGACTTAGTTGAACCAGGTACGGGGAATAGGGCCCTGGGCCATATTCCCCGTACCTGGTTCAACTAAGTCGATCAAAAGTCCCATTATCCAGATTCAATTAACCTGATGTTTGAATCCGGGCTTTCCCTGCTCCTCGAACGCTGATTCAGTCTCGTTAATTCGAACCAGACTTGATACTCATGATAATTGCGCGCGGCCGCCTCACCTGAAGAGACAGCAGGCGTCGATCGCAGAAATCCTGATTTTCTAACGGCATTGATTGATTGATTGATTTTAAACTTTATTAACAGATTGCAGAATGGGTACAATACAGTACGGCTCAATAGCCTCGCCGACAAGTTAAATGCATAATCTATAGGCTAATTTTAAGTCCCTCATTACCCCCAATCAATCAGATTATATTTATTTAAATGTGCCTGCTGGCAGTAGGCTTAATGGAATGAATAATCGAATGAGATCTTGCTAGCGAAAATAATTTGTTCAACTCTTTCAGAATAAGTAGATACAAACAAGCCAAGAGTATCTAATTGATACGAAATAATAGATACTTATGAGGATATCTGTACTGTATGCGCTCGGCTTAGGTATCATGTACTTTATATATAAATACATGGTTCCCAAAGTTTTCAAGGCGCGACCCCCGAAATAACGTGTCAGAGAGGCTTGGAGGGAGGCTTGCAGTTACACTATTAATCAGGTTTTAATCAGTTTCGGACATCATCCATACATGCATTGAATTGATTAACCTTTGGTTTATACCAGTGACACCTCATGTTCATCATCAGATAACAGTGCTTCAACAGATAAATGAATTTTCTCAAATTAATTCATCAAAACGTCAAAGGCTCATTCAATTTCTCAAATCCATCAAACAGCGCATCTCATCAGACATTTTAATCCCAGTTACAATATCACAATAACGTGTGAGTGACAGTGATACAATTCAACAATCCACAGATTCAGATTCCTCGTAATTAATATCCACAGTCCACGCATAAAGACGCTTCAATTTATGCTTGAATGAAACACAATCCGGGCGCTCCGTTAAGCAAATACATCAACAGCGAAGAATATGAAACTAATCAGAGCCTCAGCCAAACGTCCGATTTCGGTTTCATTCATTAAAAATATCCCAGCGAGATTCACATTGGCAATGATCCGCATTATTAAAATAACCACATAGTGTGTCGTGACGCGCGAGCGCCGTATCCGTATAACTATGACGTGCATTATTTAGGACAAAGTAAATCTATAGGCTGAATATGATTTATTATCAGCATTTTAGGTATATTATTTTACATTTCAAAAGCCCCCTCTAGAAAAACGAAGCACAAAAACATAATTCAGAATGGTATAATGGTATCTAGACTGTGAGAAATATTTCAGGAAGGGAGCTGGCATTTCTTTGTGAGGGCGTGTCCATGCAGGTTATCCAGCTAACTGAACTAAACCCTGCGCTGGACCAGGTTCAAACTTTTTGATCTGTTGCCATAGTGCTTTAGACAATCCGACGTTGGGGAATGGAAAGGTCTGGCTTAAGTCAAGCTATCCTGAAAATTATCCTGCTAACTCAGTTAGCCAGGTACGAGGAACAGGGCCCTGTTATTGAAATCACTGCCACTGCCTTGTTTGTTGTTGTTGTTGTTGTTGTTGTTGTTGTTGTTGTTGTTTGCTAATGGTGTGCAGTGCTGTATGGTGATTCTCAGCTGCACATAATGGGTGGAGGCTCTTTGTGTTTGAGACTAATTTACTGTAAGCTACAGGAAGACCATACATCTTTCATGAGCACATTTCTCCTCTCTCTCTCTCCCTCTCCCTCTCCCTCTCTCTCTCTCTGGTTGCATTTAAAATTAGTTTAAGTGACACAATATGCTTAGCTACACAAACCTTAGAGTAGACAACAAGGGGAGGACATGCAGTAAGAAGGTGGGTGAGTGGGTGAGTGAGTGAGTGAGTGAGTGAGTGAGTGAGTGAGTGAGTGAGTGAGTGAGTGAGTGAGTGAGTGAGTGAGTGAGTGAGTGAGTGAGTGAGTGAGTGAGTGAGTGAGTGAGTGAGTGAGTGAGTGAGTGAGTGAGTGGATAAAGAAGTCTTAGAATCGAATGCTGCCAAGTGCCAAATAGAAATGTATAGGCAAAGGTGCTCTGATTGGTATTGCAACTTTATTTGGAGTTGCGTGAGGAGATAGGAGGATGGGTTGCTATTGCTGGCCACACATCAGGTTCTGCCAAGAGAGGTCTGGGAAATTCACAGTATATTAAAATGGTAAATGGACTACACTTATATAGCACTTTTATCCAAAGCGCTTTACAACTTATGCCTCACATTCCCCCATTCACTCACATGCATACACCGACAGCAGAGGCAACCATGCAAGGTGCTAACCTGCTCATCGGGAGGAGTTAGGGGTTAAGTGTCTTGCTCAAGGATACTTCGACGTACTTCTGGGAGGAGACAGAATCTAACCGGGGATCTTCAGATTACCAGACGAGCACTCTACCTCCTGAGCCACTATATATATAAGATATTATAGGCCTACTGTGAATTTCCCCAGACCACTCTAGGCAGTCTTGGGCATGGCAATAGCAACCCATCCCCCTATCTCCACTCAATTCCAAATAAAACACAGAATACACACTTAAAGAGGCCAGAGTAAAATTTTTACTCTCTCTCTCTCTGAAGTCTAAACTTCACAACACACAATCTAAAACCCCTCCCTACCTCCCTCTCCCAAACCGTTCCTACAACAATTTTTTTTATGTTGCATGATCATGTACATTTATTTTGTATTATTTTTTTAACATTTAAATATCAACATTATCTGGCAATCCTCAGTAATTACTATCAAACTCATGTCATCTGGTCTTTTCCACACACACACACACACACACACACACACACACACCTACACACACACACACACACACACACACACACACACACACACACACACACACACACACACACACACACACACACACACACACACACACACACACACACACACACACACACACACACACACACACACACACACACACACACACACACACACACACACACACACACACACACACACACACACACACACACACACACACACACACACACACACACACACACACACACACACACACACACACACACACACACACACACACACACACACACACACACACACACACACACACACACACACACACACACACACACACACACACACACACACACACACACACACACACACACACACACACACACACACACACACACACACACACACACACACACACACACACACACACACACACACACACACACACACACACACACACACACACACACACACACACACACACACACACACACACACACACACACACACACACACACACACACACACACACACACACACACACACACACACACACACACACACACACACACACACACACACACACACACACACACACACACAGAAAGGGCTCCTTAATTGAACAAGTAGAGAGAGGGATGGAGAGAGAGCCCCGCTCAGTTGTTTTCTGTCTGAACAGGATTGGCTAGTTTAGCTTAGCTAGCGGCTAACGTTATTCTCCCCCGACGGAAATGAATGACTAGGATGCCAAGCTTGTTAGAAGCATTGGAATTTACACTGCACATAGAAACAGCATGGGGAAAAAAGCTGGGACTGATTTAGTTCGCAAAATGCGACCAAAGCACTCTGGAGCTATGCTATATGTTTTCACAAGCTGTTGTTGTTAATGTATACGTAGCTACCTTGGGCTACTTCTGATTGGTGAGCAATGAGAGCACAGCACTTCTGATTGGTAAGCATGACTGGCAGTGGCACGCAAAAAAAAAACTTGAATCAAACTCGCTGTATAACATATCCCAAATCGCAGACTTTGCGATTTGCTAAAAGGCGACTGTCGTAAGACCAAAACACACCGCAGTTTAAATAATTTTACATTACTATTTTCATTTTGTTAACCGCCATGTGGCGGACAGACCTCTCAGTGTCACCTGCCAAACTTGAAATTTGCCCGCGGGTGGCGGGCTCTAATTTCGTGCCCTGCACAGACCAAAACAAGACGTTTAAACAAAGTGCAATACCAAGCGGGGCTCTCTTGCCTAGAAGTTGTAATGTGACTCTAACAGTATGCTAGAGCTAGAGCTCCTGACCATGGCACATGGCTCTAAAAAGGTAGATGCTCACTTGAGGAGTCTGGCCACGCGTTTGCATGATTTCACTCTTCAATTCACATGGATAAATCATGCTGAACCCAAGGGTCAATGGTTGATTCAGGCCATGGGCTGAATCAAAGTGATGAGTGAGGTGGGCGAGGCTGCAGTTCTTTAGTTGGCCAGTAGTAGGCATGTGTGTGACAAGACTCTAAGAGCAGCAGGAGGTCTGCACTACCCTGCTGAGACCTGACATAGAAATGTGTCACGCTAGCTCAGAAAACACACACGTGCACCACATGCACGCACACACACACACAAACACATGCACACACACACACACACGCACGCACGCACGCACGCACGCACGCACGCACGCACAGTGACTAAATGATGAAGGCTACATTAATGCATGAACAACTCATAGCTACAGTAGATGTACACACACCCACAGACAGCCCTCTCACAGAATATTGATTATGAACTGTATATAAAATGAGAACCCTGTAATATGAGAGGATCTACACTGGGTTATGTCACATACACACACACACACACACACACACACACACACACACACACACACACACACACACACACACACACACACACACACATACACACACAGACACACATCGATCGCAAAGAGAGAGTATTGTAATGGAGTCTTACAGAAATGCAGGTTCAAACTGTGTCCACCTCTGGGTCCATTATCGGTAATGGTCCTGACAGATGCCATTACAAGCGTTTATGTATATATGTATCATAGTTCTTGTAATTATATGTATATGCTGTATAATTTATCAATATTTAAAAAAGGCAATACAAGAACACTATACTGTACGCTTTAGTAATAATAATAATGCTAATAATAAGTTAGTTCGTTTTGTATAGTGCCTTTCATGAAACCCAAGGTCGCTTTACATAGGGCGATAACAACAATAACAAACATGGTAGACAGACACACAACATTAAATGTAGGAAGTTAGGGGTCAAAGGCCATGTTAAAGAGGTGAGTTCTGAAGCCGGATTGAAAAGGCTCATAGAGATCATGGTTGGACACATGTTGATGGAGTTGGGCGGCCACTGCTCTTTCCAAGATTTTACTATGGAAAGGAAGGTTGGAGAATAGGGAAGTGTAGTGGTTACGTAATTTTATTTCCCCATTGACCATTTCTAAATCGGCTCGTTTTAGATAAATAAAGCATTAACGTTGGCATGGTGTACCTTTCTGTGCGTATTTATCCACAATCTATAGCTCAACATGAAAATATTCGCAATTAATAGTAAAGGTAGCAAAATAACAACGTTTATGTTTTTGTTCGCTGGGAAACTACACTGCTATTTGGCGCTGCTGACTAACGTCACCACAGCGTAGCCTCCTCACAGACCTAGGATCAGATTTCCCTTACATTCGATAAGCTTACTGTAACAATTCGTACAATGGGAAAATAACTGACCCTGAATCTGTGGCTAGTATCTCTCTGGTGATCATATCCATTTATCAGATGAAGCCAAACACCATTTCTAAAAGCAACAACCACGTTATCATTATTTGTATTCACTGCATATTAAATCACTGTAAATACTAATGTAAATCATTGTTTTGTTGTACATATTGTGTATAGTTTATAACGTTATTGATTTTACGGCGGGCTCTACATGCCCCGATTTAAAATGGTTATCTCCTCTTTGTATACTTTTTAGAGAATATGCTATACAGCGTTATATATATTGTTCTTATTTACTTTTGTCCTCACAGACAAAGTATTCTGCCAGGGAACTTATGGACACGACAGTAGTAGTTATAAGGTTTTTGAGCTTGTAACGTTAGTTAGCTAGCATGGCATCAGCCGGCCGTGACGTGTAGCTAGCTAGCTTGCTAGCCGGCATGATGCATGCAGTGCACAGGTCTGAGAAGAGGACCTGCACATTTGACTCGGTCCCGAAACGCCTCTACATGCCCCGATTTAAAATGGTTAAAATGTTTGTTTTGTTTACACTTATTTACGTACTTGACTTTCTATTTTATACTTATATTATACTATTTTACACTATCTTGTTATTTTTATCTAGCACACTCTCAGGAGCAAAACAGAAAGAAGCATTTCATGCAAAAGTATTCTGTATTTCTGTATGACAACTAATAAAGAAACTTGAACTTGAACTTGAACTCTAGTACGTTTAGCGAGGTAACGTTAACATTAGCTAGCTAGCTAGCTTGCTGGCCGTGACGTGGAACAGGCGACAGCACTGAACAGGCTGCCTAGTCAACAACAGGCTGCCTACTGGTAATTGTAGTTCTTTTTTTACGACAAATTAAAAACCTTATAACTACCTTTATTTCAACCAAAAATGCTTAAACAATAATGTTAGTGGTAGAAGGGAACTCATTTTGTGCAAAAATGGAAAGCTTGCCAATGTTCATGCGGCAGAATTGTTACAATAGCCGATAATCCATTTTCCCAATGATGAATCTCTATACGGGTGGAACAACCAGTGACGTCAGACTACACCTCCCTATGGGCGGTAGTTGTTGAGCTCGTCGGGGTCAAGATCAGGCTTCTTGAGGATGGGAGTGACGGAGGCTGTTTTGAAGCAGCCTCCGTTTACACTTGTTTACGTACTTGACTTTCTATTTTATACTTATATTATACTATTTTACACTATCTTGTTATTTTTATCTAGCACACTCTCAGGAGCAAAACAGAAAGAAGCATTTCATGCAAAAGTATTCTGTATTTCTGTATGACAACTAATAAAGAAACTTGAACTTGAACTTGAACTCTAGTACGTTTAGCGAGGTAACGTTGAGCTCGTCGGGGTCAAGACCAGGCTTCTTGAGGATGGGAGTGATGGAGGCTGTTTTGAAGCAGGAGGGGACAATACCAGATTCTAGTGAGGAGTTGATGATGTTGACCATGGTGGAGCAGAGAGCAGGGGAGGCAGATCTTGACCAGGGTAGTAGGCATGGGGTCAAGTGAACAGGTGGAGGCTTTGGCCGCAGCTATAATTCCAATTATTATAAATGTAATATTACAAGGTTTTTATTCTAAAAGCAAAAAGAATATAAAACACCAGACTAGGGTATAAAGATGATAACTGATAGGGAAAGTGGCACAAAAAACACCCAAAACCTTTGTGACCAAGAATCAGTCAAATACATCAAATAAAAGAGGAATATTATATCCAAGCCTCTCTGTACTAGTAGTGAAAAAATTTAATAAACTCTTATTTTACAAGGCTATTGTGAGAGAGGTTATATATATGATAGGACATGGGAGCAACTAAACTTCATGGGAGCAATACGTCTACATTCCATTACTATGTAGTACGTCTGTGGACCATGACACCTTTACCTCCTGAAATCTATCTCAAACCCAACCCTCTTTTGTGGGCGGCTAAGTGGCGCAGTGGGCAAAGCGCTCGCCACTAACGCAGGAGATACTGGGTTCGAGCCCAGCTCTCGGCGTTGCTTCCGGCTTGGCTGGTCGTTCATACTAATACAATTGGCAGTTGTGTGACGTTGTGGACAGCGACTCCTACAGGTCGGTTGGTGCGCCTGTACAGCAGAATCAGGAAGTATCTGGGGCGGCAGCGTGAGCCTCCCACGCGTTACTCCTCGCCACTGAGAGATCGCGCTGTACAGGTAAAAAGATGCGACGGCTGCCTCCTCGTGTACCGGAGGGGACACGTGATGCAAGGCTTCATCCACATTGCAGCCGACCAGTGGGAGGCATGGCCTAGCAACGTTCGAGACAGGGGAGGGAAGAATTGGATAATACGAAATTGGGATGGGAGAAAAATAGAAAAATGGGGAGACAAAGTAGATCAAAAAAAATATAACTATTTTCTTGATCCTCCAATCACAACTGTTGCTTCCCAATTTTCTTCCCAGAAGGCACTACATAGGGGTTTGAGATAGGTCAATTAGTGTGCCTTTCCCATGCTGCCTTTCCACACTGGTCAATAGGGAGGTGTAGTGGTTACGTCATTGCTGTTTCCGGCCGGTCCACCTTGCAAAATTGCAACATATTTCCCCATTGCCCATTTCTAAATCGTCTAGTTTAAAACAAATAAAGCATGAACATTTGCATGGTGTACCTTTCTGTGCGTATTCATACACAATATATAGCTCAACATAAAAATATTCGCAATTAATCGTTAAAGAAAAATCGCCTAATTTTATTTCAACCAAAAATGCTTAAACAATAATGTTAGTGATAGAAGGGAACTCATTTTGTGCAAAATTGTAAAGCTTTCCAATGTTCATGAGGCAGAATTGTTACAATAGCCGATAATCAATTTTCCCAATGATAAATCCCTATACGGGTGGACCTCGCGGGCGGTCCAAAGTGACGTCAGACTACACCTCCCTATAGGGCTGGGTAAAAATATGTAAAGATTTATAAAATATATATATTGTGTTTGTTTTGAATTATCCAATATCGTTTCTTAGAATCCAAAGATCTATCTTTTATTCCATGCCTTTTTTTCAGCTGTCAGCTGGCCTCCTGAAACATCCTTCGAGCCCTATTTCAAATATCAAATCGAATGGGAACCTCGTGAATTGAAATGGAATGCGCTAATCAGTCATCATTTCTCTAAACTGCCGCAACAAGTTACAAAGAAACGGACACAATACTGAATGTATTGACAGTGATACAGTGTGTGTATGTGGTTTGTTGTTGTCGATGTGTTGGTCCTGTGCACTGGGCGATACAGTGTATGATACAATGTCTGATACAGTGTATGATACAATGTCTGATACAGTGTATGATACAATGTCTGATACAGTGTGTGATACGGTGTGTGTGTGTGTATATGTGGTTTGTTGTTGTTGATGTGCTGTCCCTGTGCACTGTGTGATACAGTGTGTGTGTGTGTGTGTGTGTGTGTGTGTGTGTGTGTGTATGTGGTTTGTTGGCCCTGTGCACTTGTGTGGGAGTTGTACCATGTGTGTCTGTCAGTCCTACAAATCTCAGTCTACATTCCTTCTATTTCACAAATTAAATGTTTGTGAATGCGTTTAGCGTAGCAGGCTATCAGGAGTTAGACATTGCCGTGGATCGGCTCACAGCAATGATTTAAATGCCACGTCATTTTTTACTGCCCTTTTTTATGGACCAAGAAAGGTCAGAGACAAACAGGACACAGACACAGAGACACATCAACTACAGACAAATCTAATAGCCAAAGGACAGGCAGCTTGAGAGCAGCAGACCACACCCAGATGCACTGACACAGGGTGGGGATGGGAGGGGGGATGAGAAGAGGTAGGAGGGAGAGAGAGAGAATGAGAAGAGAGAGAGAGAGAGAGAGAGAGAGAGAGAGAGAGAGAGAGAGATGAGATATACAACCTTGATACAGTCATATGATATGCCCCAGGAGAAAGGAAGAGAGAGAGACCACTCCCTGTTGTGCACAAGCACACACACACCCACACACACCCACGTCACACACACACACACACACACACACACACACACACACACACACACACACACACACACACACACACACACACACACACACACACACACACACACACACTCACGCATGATACATCTGATTTGTAAAAAAGCCCAAAGTAAGAACCAGCTACAGTACATGATTTGCAACATTCGTCCTTCAGAGCTCACACCAATATAGTCGGCATCGCCCAGCACTCTCAAAGACAGGCAAGCAGAGCAGCCCCACATTAACTGATTGCTTCCAGCTTTTGCCTTTTGGTACATTAGGCCACAGCCGTTACCATCATTGCTCAGAGTTAACTGGGATGAGAGAGAGACCAGAGGCTTGGAAATGCAGAGTAAGCATAAGCCCTTAAATGCATACCATGACTCATTTCCTGCTGCAATTGACGCTAAGTCTGATTTATGAAGTGCCGTGGTTGAAGTTATCCATTGAAAAACAACAAACACAAAAGAAAAAACAATAGGTGCCAATAGGAGAGTAGAGATAGTAGCGATTTCAAGGTCTAAATATTATTTAGCTCAGTCATAGTCTAAAGTAAACCTCTGGTAAACAGACAGCGAAAGTCACAGGGGAGTCTGAAATAAACCTGTGGTAAACAAACAGACAGGCCAGGCCCATGGATCGACAGTCGACCTGGAATTCTCCATCAGTGCTCACTGGCAACCATAACTCTCTCTCTGCTGCAGGATTAGTATCATACCCGCTGCCTCGGAAAGAGATGTCATACTAATTTATGGCTTTTCCCTTTCTCCCTTCGGAGTCCTGCCCAAGTCCCTCGGTAACGCATGACGTCAGCCTGCCATTCCAGTTAATGACTCTCCAGCAGCTCACCAGAAAATGAACTATCCGATTCCAATGAAACCACTGTCCCACACTGCGAGAATATTCCGTTTGGTGCCATGGAAAATCAGTGGAATGCATGGGACTAAGGTGTTATGATTCCGGGAAGAGTTTCCCAGACTAGAATGAAGAGGGAGATGGGTAAATGCAATGTCTCAGTGCAGTCTCCTCAATACCAGTCCCAAAGATCCAGCAGAGGTGCAGACTGTTCTTACAGAGTAGTACAACATTACCTGTTGATATCTATGCCCCTGGATATCAACATAATCAAACTATTTCACATATCCAATCTGCTTCCCTAAATATATTGCATCTGATTGGCCCATCAATCAGTCTGTCAAGTTGTCCGTAGTTGTAAATGGTATCAACTAGTTAATCCACAAACAAGTAATGAAACTAGTTTGCTACAATTTGGTTAATTTTAGTGCTTCAAAAATATCCACAGCAACCGTGACAATTTATTGCCAATGTTAATCTCCCATAGCAACTGATCACACGTTTGAAGGCTTCGTGTATTATGATATTACCTCATTACATCTCCTTTCAATGAACAGAAGGCCACACCCCCTCAACATTCTGAGAATAGGCTGTGCTCAGAGAGGCTGCACTAAAACAGTTATAACAAATCAAATGATACATCTGAAGCTGATGTCAATTACACCCCATTACATTAATTACATTAACATTCCACACTACGCTTTTTCTGACTGAGTTTGTACCAGTGTACTGGTTCTCTAAGGCAGCCAATCATTATTTATGGTATATTGGGTTGCAAATGTTTTAATTTCAGGAACCCCAGAAAAGATACACATTGATCCAGGGCAAAAGCAATCTGAGAAGGGTTTTTGAGACATTCAATTGAGACTTATGTTTTAAGATTTGGTAGGTACAGTGTTGAATTGCATTTGCTACATAATAGGGCCTACTGTATGGGAGAAGACATACAGCTGGAGACAGGGCTGTTGCTGGGCAGGTAGGGCTGGTCAACATGAAAAAAGAAATCATGATATTCACGTTATTTAGGACAATCCTATTGATGGGGATCATATAGTACTGCAGAGTATAGAAAATGACACTGAACAGTTTGACATCCTCAAACATTTCGGAAATAATTTTTGAAAGAAATTTGACTTGCATCCGATAAATATTGATATATTGCCCAGCCCTCAGTGTAAGCTAAGATCAAAATAGCCATCGTTAGACATTTGTAACTGGGTTTAGTTTCGCGTTTCAAGTGGCAACATTGTTAGAACAACGTCTTCCCCTCGTCAGCGTGTTGAGCCATAAACTGATTACACCTCCAAGCTGAACACATAATGAATAATGAAGAGCATGACCTAAAATTCTGGGCTGTGCCCGGGCACACCAGTAATGCTGAGTGATATTGTGAACGACAGAGACGGGGAGAAAGAGAGAGAGGGGGGGGGTGGAGGGGGAGAGACAGAGCAGACAAAAAGATGGACAGTCAATCCGACATACTGACAGTATAACATCAAGTTGAGGTGATGTGCAACCCACTTCTCTAAAGGTTCAAGTGTAGAGAGGGAATTCCTATTTCTGTGGCCTGACGCTGTAGTACTGTAATGCCCTAAAAGCATTTCAAGTGCTACGTAACACACCATGTAAATGACAAATTTAGACATAATCCCAAACTTAGACCAAAAGAGGAACAGAGAAATGCTATGAATATCTTAATGTGAACTCAACATTACATCACAGAGTCCCACCTTCTCTGAAATCTGTGTGTGATTGTGTGACTCTGTATACATGCCTGCGTGTGTCTGTCGGCCTGCATGCTGTGTAATGGACCATCTTCTTCTCAACACTACAGTGGACAGCTTCGACGTGTTCCTGTGAGTCATAAATCACTTACTCAACTCAGACATGGTGGGAGGGAGTAGAGAGAGAGAGGGGGTAGGGTCTGTACAAAGAGGGTGTATTTATATAAAGGTGTTTCAGATGTTTCTGAGAAGTCCATTGATCTCCACGCATCCCTCCCTGCCTCCCTCCCTCCCTGCCTCCCTCCCTCGCTCGCTCGCTCCCTCCCCTCATACGGGAAATAGAGTAATGAGGCCATAATGAATAATTAAGATCTAAATGCCTTTGACTGCCCCCGGTCCAAAAACACCTGCCCTCTGTGGAGCCTGGCTGACTATGGATTTGTCTCGATAGTCTATCTTCTCCTGAAACACCTGCTTTAGACTCACAATGCCAGATGCTGATTTGAGGTCTGGAGACCTCCCACTGCTATGATTTGTCATTTCCTGGCTTCCAGCAGCAACATTTTGATGTGCATGGTTTGATTTACGTTTACGATGATTTACGTTTAGAGGCTTCCAGGATTATGAAGGGATTATACTTTTTTGACTGTGTAAGCTTTGCCACAACTACAACATGTGGCTATGGTCTTAAAAGGGTTTTGTTAGGTGACTTCTGAGCCACTGTAAGCTTTAGCTATAGTATAGTTAGCTTAGCACGGGATCGGATCGGAAAGATCGGTATCGGAGATGATCACAAAATATTCACCGATCAGTATCGGTTATATTAAGGCTGAACAAATTCTGATCCTTTTTTGTTGGAGCCTGCCTGGCTAGTAATCAGTAATTCTTCTGAAGCTAAATCTTCTTCTCCTTCTCTTCTATGGAGTTTGAGTCTGACGCATCTCAACACTAGTAGTCTGATGCATCTCAACACCAGCCTCTGATGCATCTCAACACCAGCCTCTGATGCATCTCGACACCAGCCTCTGATGCATCTCAACACTAGTAGTCTGATACATCTCAACATCAGCCTCTGATACATCTCAACACTAGTAGTCTGACTGATACATCTCAACACTAGTAGTCTGATGCATCTCAACACCAGCCTCTGATGCATCTCAACACCAGCCTCTGAAACATCCCAACATCAGCCTCTGATACATCTCAACACTAGTAGTCTGACTGATACATCTCAACACTAGTAGTCTGATACATCTCAACACCAGCCTCGGATGCATCGCGGTTGATTTATCACCTGCAACCGATTACACTAATCCTTTGAATTCTGAAGCTATCCTTGCATCTTTGGATAGCTTCTGCTATCATAATGCTACCCTTTTACTCTTAGACCTAACCGTTGAGCCTATAAGCCTATTCAATGTCCCCGATGACATCACTGGTGGCCGTATTCAAACACATTTACTCTTGATAACTGTCTAACTAAATTAACGTTTCGTTTTTGAATGTGTGTGAGATTATGTGCAAAATAAATCAGCATTGTTTTTGGTGAAGTGCCCCTTTAAGATAAGAACAAGTAGATCTGCACACCAAGATGTCTGAGGAAGAGCCTGGCTGCTCCAAATTTCACTCACTCACTGCATAATAACATCCCATCAACGGGGCTATTCTGTGTGCAGATCTACTAGTTCTTATCTTAAGGATTCCATTCATTCCCAAATATAGCCATGCTGAAGACCTATACGGTTCCTGAGGACAGGAACCCTATCACCTTTGCACCACATGGAAATAAATACCCATGACACATGTAAATCATATCACGTGTCCTTTGCCTCAGTGTTGCATCAGAGTTAACTTACCAGTAGCATTGCCTCTGTGTTGCATCAGAGTTAGCCTACCACCAGTAGGTAATTAAGTAGCTTGTTGGCATTTAGAACACTCTACTCATGCCCTACATGGAATTGCCAGGTGACTAAAAGGGTATTGCAGTGTCAAGTCTTTAGGTCAGTGTGCCACAACACCTTCTCAACCCTATAAGGGTGTACCCCTGCCTGTTGCCCAAAAGTTGCAAAGTGAGGCTTGGAGAACAAGGCAGCAAGGTTGGTTGCAAAGTGAGGCTTGGAGAACAAGGCAGCAAGGTTGATTTAAAATTTGATTCCCACCAGTTAGGGATACCCCAAAATCGCGATTGGCTGATATATAATGTCATAAACTAGCAACATTTGCTATTGTAGGCCAGCCCTCCGGATCTGACAAAAAAGGTCGACATTGACAACAATGCAGAGGTTCAGCACCCACAGGTCAACTCTGGGACTTTGTGAAGTGAAGGAAACATTTAGAATGCTGGTCCCAGTGGTTGCTTACTTCCACATTGTTGACAAAACCGTTGTCATTTAAGAACCTTCACTGCATCATAATGCATCACCTCTGACTGCTCAACAGCACCATCATGCTGCACCTGCTTCACAGACAACAACAACAATGCTGAGATAATGGATAAATTATGGGTAACAACAACCTTTTAACCTCTGGTCACTGTTAGTAATGGTTGTGGCATTCACACTTAAAGGTATGTGTGTAAGCATCCATGGTGAATACAATGTATCTGTGTGTGTGTGTGTGTGTGTGTGTGTGTGTGTGTGTGTGTGTGTGTGTGTGTGTGTGTGTGTGTGTGTGTGTGTGTGTGTGTGTGTGTGTGTGTGTGTGTGTGTGTGTGTGTGTGTGTGTGTGTGTGTGTGTGTGTGTCTGTGTGTGTGTCTGTCTGTCTGTCTGTCTGTCTGTCTGTATGTCTGTCTGTGGCATAAATACAGCCTGTACCACTGCGCCCACAGAGACCCCAGCTAGCCACACACTGAGGTCCATCATGCAGCTGGTAATGGAAGGCAGCTGTGTGTGTCTCTGTGTGTGTGTGTGTGTGTGTGTGTGTGTGTGTGTGTGTGTGTGTGTGTGTGTGTGTGTGTGTGTGTGTGTGTGTGTGTGTGTGTGTGTGTGTGTGTGTGTGTGTGTGTGTGTGTGTGTGTGTGTGTGTGTGTGTGTGTGTGTGTGTGTGTGTGTGTGTGTGTGTGTGTGTGTGTGTGTGTGTGTGTGTGTGTGTGTGTGTGTGTGTGTGTGTGTGTGTGTGTGTGTGTGTGTGTGTGTGTGTGTGTGTGTGTGTGTGTGTGTGTGTGTGTGTGTGTGTGTGTCTGTCTGTCTGCTGCTTTTCAGAAGTAATGTAATGAAGGCCAGGGCTCCATTAGGACTCTCTTCCTGCAGGATCCAATCACACCACTCCCAGTGGAGGAAGGAGAGAGAGAGACAGAGAGAGACAGGGAGAGAGAGAGAGACACACACACACACACACACACACACACACACACACACACACACACACACACACACACACACACACACACACACACACACACACACACACACACACACACACACACACACACACACACACACACACACACACACACACACACACACACACACACAGGCAGATGAACAGACAGACAGACAGACAGGCAGAGTAAATGTCAAAGGCTACATTGAAACCTGATCTCTCAGGATCTTGGGGTGGGCTGTGTGGGGTAAAGGTGGAGAGAGGGAGACCGGAGGAGGGTGAGACAACAAGAGGAGGGGGAGACAGTTGGATAGGGGAACATACTAGAGATAGGGGAACATACTAGAGATAGGGGAAAGTACTAGAATCTACCTTGGCTAAGGATCTCCCTACCAGCAGGTGTTGAGTAACCATGATTTATAACTGGCCCAAATATGGCCAGTACAATAAAGTAGAGGTGTGGACTCTACATGACTTGGACATTGTGACAGGACAGGAGTCAGACTTGAGTCACATGACTGGGACATTGTAACGAGAACAGGAGTCAGACTCGAGTCATGAATTTGATCGACTTCAGGCCTTGACAGAATCATAAAATACGTGCAACTCGACTTTGACACCAATGACTCGTGACTTCACTCAGACTTGGGCCTTATAACCTGAAAGTCTTGATACTCTCTCCAAGCCCAAAATGTTAAAATATTGTGCCATAAAAAGTGTAAAGTGCAGCGGCACCTCCGGCTTGGTCAGTCGTCCCTACTAACAGTGTTAGCGGGTGGGAAGTCAGTGGGGTGTGTGTCCTGGTCGTTGTAAACTGCGACTCCTACTGGTCGGTCGGGGCGCCTGTTCAGCAGGGAGGGGATCTGGGGGAAATAGCGTGAACCTCTGCACGCGTTGCGTTCCCCCAGTGAAACTCCTCGCTGTCAGGTGAAAAGAAGCGGCTGGCGACTCCACATGTATCGGAGGAGGCATGTGATAGTTCTACACCCTCCCCAGGCCGACAGTGGGGCAATGTGCACAACGACCAGGAAGGGAATTGGCATAACGACTAAATTGGGATGGGTGAAAAATACAGAAAGCCCAAAAATAAACAGAATAGAATTTTCTTTTTTAAAGGGTAAAGTGAATCAACTTAACTTCCCTGATTACAGTTCAAAGAAAGAAGTTGTGTGTCAGTGCAGAATCATCAACATTTTATATACTACTAACTATTTCTCTGTTGGCTTTAAATTCTTTAAATGGCATTACATTTATAAAGAATGCATTAGGACTTGTTTTGGACTCTAACCCCCAAAGTTTCAGACTTGTGACTTGCTTGAGACTTGCCTGTCTTGACGTGGGACTTAACATATCAGCACACATGGACAAACAGGTCCATCGATGGTTTGAGGCAGCTTCTTTTATGGAAACTGAATTTGAATGCAAGCCTCTAACAATGGCCAGCACAACTACTATCTGCAATATAGCGATGTCTGTTGCTCCAGAAGTATTTTCTTTATTAGCTAAACCAAACCCTCCGGGAGAGATCTGGATTAAACAGTCCTTGACTAAAAGTATTTTCCACCTCGGGAAAGTGGACTGGTACAGGATGAGGGCTGACAAATAATACACTGATGCCACTTTTTAATTGCCACTTCTTCTGAGTCCTAAAATGTAACCCTTTCACTATCACACAACAAAGGGTTAACACTTTCACTACCACACTACCGATGGTTAACCGAGCGGGTTGTGAAAGTGTTAACCCTTTGTAGTCATAGTGAAAGGGTTAACCTTCTGTAGTGTGGTAGTGAAAGGATTAATTAGCAGCCAATACACAGAGTAGCGATCCAATCTGCTAGTTCTACGTAACCCTGTTCCCAAGATTGGTGGAAAGGAATCCCACCCTGAGCACGACATAAGAGCAAAATGGCCGCCGTGTGAATATGCCCATTAGAAAGAGCTATGGTGCTTCTATCTATGTGCCAGAAATGCAGAAGAGCAGAAGTCACTTTTCGTTCACCTTACACACGTCTCTGCCTCTTGGTATCAGATGTCAGTGTTTGGGAAATTCTCTGATATCGATACCCTGTTCAAGTCCAATATCGGCCTGATATCCAATCATAGCAGTATCGGTATTAGTGCATCCCTTGTGAAAAATGACGACACCGACTATGTACAGCTCAGAGAGAGGAGAGAGACTGAGGGAAGCAGGCTCACCACCAGCCCCAAGGAGTTGGTAAATGGCCAGTGACACAGGCAAGCAGGTAGCTCAGTATGTGGAGCCATGGCCATATTCTGCTGGGGAGGAGCCATGTTTCTCCAGGATGAAACACAAGAGGAGCTGGTATTTTTAGAGCTGCAAGTAAGAGCTCTCACATCACAATGTCTCTCTGTCATTGTGCCATCTCTCTCTCTCTCTCTCTCTCTCTCTCTCTCTCTCTCTCTCTCTCTCTCTCTCTCTCTCTCTCTCTCTCTCTCTCTCTCTCTCTCTCTCTCTCTCTCTCTCTCTCTCTCTCTCATACATATAGGCTACACTCTTGTTTTTATTATTGCCCTTTCTATTTGAAGCTCCTCTCTGTGTATTTGACTTCTATTTCAGTACTCCTTACCTTTGTCTCTATTAAAGGTGCACTATGCAGTTTATTACACAACTGTACACACTGTTGCCCGGGTTACCCCATTGTGGTATCATTTGGATTGAGAATCAATAAAACGTGCTATTGTATTAAAGTTATACGATAAACAATGCTAACTTGCTGATGAATCAGCGACTTGCTTTCCAGGACATTCAAGTTGGTCGCAGCAATCCCGGCTGCAGTTTAATCCTGCGAGGCAACCATGCAATGTTACCAAAACCACAAAATATGTAACTTTGGGGTCAATTTAGAGATCCATGGCGCATTTAATGTTAGACAATTTCACTGGAATTCTGTTGCTAGGGAACAGTTTGAACCCAAATGTATTTCCTTTCTACTATTGCATTAGCAAACATTGCAACAGGAAATACATTTGGGTCACGCAGAACATCACTCATACAGCAATTTGAGATGTAGAACAGAGACATATTTGGCTGCTACAGTACATTCAATTTCTGTTGCAAGGTTCTCCCTCAGCTCAACTGTGTAACATTTATTTTGCTTTGGACTTATTTTGACATTTTGAGGCAACTAAAATGAAAGAGATAATCCCATTACAGGAGAGAATTAGGATCTTTAAAAAGGAAAATCCGGGGCGCCTTGGTGGCGCACCACGTAGCTGCGCTTGCAGCGTACTCGAAATGTCCTGGGTTCGAATCCGGCCCAGGACTTGTGTTGCATGTCCTCCCCCATCTCTCTGACTGTCCTATCCACAATAAAAAGCCGAAAATACCATAAAAATAAGGAAAATCCACCCTAAAACAGAATTTACATTATGCTATTCCCATGATCTTGGACAGTAAGGTACAAAGACGACGATCTCCCAAAGCAGGAAATCATAACATCAAGACTTGAATGTGTGACCAACGATGTGGGCTCATAGACTTTATGTTTCAGCTATTCCATCCAAATGAGTCTTATTTAAATGTAGCATGTACAGCTCTGATTCAGAAGGTGTACCCATATATCCCAGTAGAATCACCATGGTTACTGCCATAGTGTGTCCAGGGAGTTGTTCCATTATTCACCGTCTATGGAGCATCTCTGGGGTTTGTCTCTTGATGTCATCATCACCAGAGTCTTGTCTCTCCAGTGTTCAGCTTAACACTTTCCACGCCAGACCCGACGATAGTCGGGTTAACTCGCCGAGCGTTCAGTGCCAGACCCGAGTATAGTCAGGTTTTGGTCGTTATTTCTTTTATTCGCTATTTCCATTCATATCCATCCAGGGAGCCTGATGTTATCATTGGGAATGGGTCTGAGATCGCAAAAGTCCAATACTGCCGCCTGGTGGGTTGCGGCCTGTATTGCACATCCTTTGAAACTCTCAGTATTCGGGTGTGCGTTGATTAAATAGGTCCGGGCGGACTTTTCCTAGTCGGGCATGACGAGTGCTTATAACGCATGGATTTATAAGAATCAAACACTCCCGATTAATGTTCTTTGGTGGATTCAATAATTCATCAATACTTGGAATGGCGATCAGATAATTGGAATATTCTTTTTGGGGTACATCCTAGTCAAGGTAAGGGCTATATGGTATCAATCTTGCGTTGACCCAATAATTCCTTCATTGCGATCGGAGGGTATGTGTGTAATGTACTGTGTAACGTATTCCGTTGGTGACGATCAAAGCATAAAAAAACGTAGCGTATACAGGCGAGAAACGGCACGTTTTTAGTGAAATGCACGTATTGCTGCATAGCGTTGTTTGCTGGGATTAGACAGGATTACTTTAAAACTATACTCATATTCACCACGGTATAAAACGGGAATGTATGGATGAAAAAAATATTTATTTTTCACAAATTGAACGATAGATACTCGATGTCAAATGGGTAATATTATTATACCCATAGCTATAATATATAATATAGTTTTTGCCCTGCAAACACCGCCACGTATTCCTATACTTTAAAGCGCTGGCCTTTCAACAGTAACAGTAAACAGCGCCCTCTGGCGCTGAATGAGTTGAGACTTGCTCATTATTCACAAATTGATATTGATATTGATATTGATTGATTGATTGAAAATTGTATTAACAGATTGCAGAATGGGTACAATACAACAGCTAAATATGACATACATGACATACAGATAGACAGTACTGTTACATCTAGACATTCATGACATACCAGATAGATAAAATATACAGTACTGTTTATGAGTACAACATTTTTTCTAAAAAGAGAGTATTTGAGGGGGAAGAAACTGTACATTGGAGGAGGTTGGGTAGGTGGGGTGGGGGGGGGTGGGTAGGTGGGGGAGGCAACTGTACATTGGAGGAGGTTGGGTAGGTGGGGTGGGGGGGCAAACTGTACATTGGAGGTGGTTGGGTGGGTGGGGTGGGGGGGGGGGAAACTGTACATTGGAGGGGGTTGGGTTTGGACATTTACAGGGCCAGTTTCGAATTGCAGTCTCCCGTAGGTGCTCTTTGAGAGTGGTTTTGAAGGTGGGTACCATTTGGGATGCTGAGAGTGCCCGTGGCATGAGTTCCTGATCTCATTTTGCCGTATCCATGGATGATGGCCCCACCCAAAAATGAGAAACTGTAAAGTATATTTGTGTGTGTGAGTGTGTAGCACTGCAGTCCATTACTGGAATCGAATTAGCCAATGAGAGTGCGTTTAGACAGGAAACAATATCTACCGTCTCATAGCTATCATTCTCTTTCACTGTTTATGCACACACACACATGCATGTATACACACATATACACACACGCACACAACTCTAAAAAGTACGTCTGGATAGAGTGAAACATTGACGCAAGGAAAAGGTCAGGGTTTAAATTAATTAAATTCAAACGCCTTGCAAACTGGATACAATTTCATGTTCCCTTATCTTAACAACAGGTCATAAAAATATCCCTCATCTTAACAATAGGTAATCTAAATATCCCTCATCTTAACAATAGGTCATCTAAATATTCCTCATCTTAAAATTAGGTAATTGAAATATCCCTCATCTTAACAATAGGTACTCTAAATATTACTCATCTTAACAACAGGTCATCAAAAAATCCCTCATATTAACAATAGGTAATCTAAATATCCCTCATCTTAACATTAGGTAATCGAAATATCCCTCATCTTAACATTAGGTAATCGAAATATCCCTCATCTTAACATTAGGTAATCAAAATATCCCTCATCTTAACATTAGGTAATCAAAATATCCCTCATCTTAACATTAGGTAATCGAAATATACCTCATCTTAACAACAGGTCAACCAAATATCCTTCATCTTAACATTAGGTAATCAAAATATCCCTCATCTTAACATTAGGTAATCAAAATATCCCTCATCTTAACATTAGGTAATCGAAATATACCTCATCTTAACAACAGGTCAACCAAATATCCTTCATCTTAACAATAGGTAATCTAAATATTCCTCATACATTAGGTAATCAAAATATCCCTCATCTTAACAATAGGTCATCTAAATATTCCTCATACATTAGGTAATCGAAATATCCCTCATCTTAACAATAGGTCATCTAAATATCCCTCATCTTAACAATAGGTCATCTAAATATCCCTCATCTTAACAATAGGTCATCTAAATATCCCTCATCTTAACAACAAGTCATCTAAATATCCCTCATCTTAACAATAGGTCATCTAAATATCCCTCATCTTAACAACAAGTCATCTAAATATCCCTCATCTTAACAATAGGTCATCTAAATATCTTAACAGGTCATCCAAATAAGGCGGCATGTGGATGTTCACGGTGGGACTTCCTCTGCGGAAGATGCAACTTCATCAGCTTCCATTAGTCATGTCTCTCAATAAGGAGTAAACAAGATGAGTCCTCTCTAACATAAGTCTCTGGATATAGTCTTAACTTTGGCCATTCTTTATTATTGCTCTGGAATTATTTGATGTGTGTGCCACTGCCAACTAATCTATTGCTGGAGGAGAGGAGAGGAGAGGAGAGGAGAGGAGAGGAGAGGAGAGGAGAGGAGAGGAGAGGAGAGGAGAGGAGAGGAGAGGAGAGGAGAGGAGAGGAGAGGAGAGGAGAGGAGAGGAGAGTGGATGAGAGTGGAGTGGAGAAGAGGAGAGGAGAGGCGATGAGAAAGCAAGAGAGATGGGAGGAGAGAAGAGGGGAGAGAGGAGAGATGAGAGAGGAGAGAGGAGAGATGAGAGAGGAGAGAGGAGAGAGGAGAGAGGAGAGAGGAGAGAGGAGAGAGGAGAGAGGAGAGGAGCCATCTAAGGACATCTGGTCTGCACCAGAATCTCAGAGCCAGACAAGGACAGAGTGGTTTACTGGCTAATAGAGCCCAGAGCACTCTAGTGGGGCATATTCAAACACAACCACCCTGTTGGTACACTGCATTACTATGAAGCACACCACGATAACCAACAACATGGAAATGTGAGGGTATGTCACAAAGAGTAGGTGAGCATATACCACATCACTGTGAGGCATATAACTGAAATGTGAAAGTATAAGGCCTATAGTCTGCAGATGTAGTCTATCGGCACTACATGGGAGATGACTGTCCCCTGGTCTCATAAAGGGTATCATTATCAGATGAGGGGGGCAGGCTACACTAGGGCTTGAGAGACCAAAGACTTGTCACTAGACTATTCCATCTAGCCCTGTAGAGTGATCCATCTGAAGGTGGGATCATTCCTTACTGCAGACTGTACACTAGTGACAGTCTGGGCCTGGTGTTGTTTATTTTGACGGCGCCATACAAAAACCCACCACACGCAATTACACAGTCACAGTCTGTTATCAAAGCACCTGCATTTTTCTTTAGAAAATCTGTGTTCATTCCGACAGGCATATGTGATAAGCCTCACCTCTCATCCCATCCCTTATCAGATAAGGGATGGGATGAGAGGGACATATAAAGCAATGAATGCATCATCAATCGTGATTCACAGGCCCAATATTGTAGATCGTCCAGAGCACTGAAACTGAGATGTGGTAACCAGGACAACGCCTTTACTAAACTACCCCCCGCATGAAGAAGAACTGGACAGAATGGGGAGAGCGCGCAGCATCGGCTGCATGGTCCAGCTGCTCGCCTACTGTATACGCTTGACTCCTCTCGCCAATGCAGAGGGCAGGTTTGCGATACCCTACACACAGACACGACCCACCTGCCGTATACGGTTCTGGTGCAGCGGTGGTTGTCCTCCCTCGGGAGACGTGTTGTTCGAAGAAGCCATTTTTAAGTCTCGGTCGGAGCCGCCGCTCCTGGCGTGACTTTCTTCCGTGGTCGTTGACATGATTCAGCCTCGGGGATGGATGGTGGAGGTGTGACACTGTGATGGAGATCCTCCTGCCCATGCGAAGTGGGCTTCTGTCCCGTCCCGGCCTCAGAATCCAGAGGGCTATGCTGTATCGCGGATCATTCTGTGTGTTGGTAACAATCTTGAATGAACGTGTCAAATGATTGCAGATAGCATTTCCTAGATTATTATCTAAACGCAAGCGAGCGCTCCCTCTGTTCAGAGACGCGCCCCGGTGTGAGCGCGCTTCTTCGGTGCGGTTCCTCGAACCTCCGCAGGATCAAGTGCGCTCCTGTGTTGCTCTGCTCCCCTCCCCTTGTTGCTCTGCGGTGTTTGTTCTGAGGTCCCGCTGCTCGGGCCGGGGCTGGGTAATAGCCTCTGCTGCAGTGTGGACAGCGTTTGTGATAGTCATAGCTTCACTTGAGCGATCATCAAACCAAACCTGACCCCCCCCTCTCCTCCTTCATTGTAGGCCCGTGAAATCAGAGTGGATCTCACATTTTGGGGTTGGGCTTCTGGGGTGGGAAAAAGGACAATGTAATGCAACCCCTGCCCCCTCATCTGTTCCACCCCCCACCTCTAACAAGCCCTGTGTGTTTTCACAGAGCCAGTATTCAATAGAGGTTGACAGGGAGAAAATCAATAAGGCTAGGCCTGGCTATAGGAGCCACCGGCAAACAGAGCACTCAACCACTCCCTCTTTGAAACATAAAGCCCAACTTTGGTTTTACCAGCAAGTCCTCTCTGTGAAGTCTGCCTGCACTATGATGCATTGATAAACAGTTGGCTCTGCAAAGTAATTTAGTTTTATAACACTGAAAATATACTATTATTGTAATTTTGAGTCCATATATTGAATTTAAGAATCCATATGATATTCTTATATTCAAGTGTAGTCCAATCAATTATGAATATCTACAAGGCTAGCCTATATACCCCAAAGCCAGAACACCATCAAACCTGTGATGACAGATTTTGGTGCAGCACCTGGTGATTGGGAGACATTAGTGTGATGATGTGGGGTTATAGGGGTTTATTTTGGCAGGGCGATAGTGTGATGATGTGGGGTTGGGTTTATTTAAATAACAGAGATAGTGTGATGATGTGGGTTAATAATAGGGAGATAGTGTAATGGTGTGGGGTTATAGGGGTTTCTATAACAGGGAGATAGTGTAATGATGTGGGGTTATAGGGGTTTCTTTAAATAACAGGGAGATAGTGTGATGATGTGGGTTATAGGGGTTTCTTTAAATAACAGGGAGATAGTGTGATGATGTGGGTTATAGGGGTTTATTTAAATAACAGGGAGATAGTGTGATGATGTGGGTTATAGGGGTTTATTTAAATAACAGGGAGATAGTGTGATGATGTGGGTTATAGGGGTTTATTTAAATAACAGGGAGATAGTGTGATGATGTGGGTTATAGGGGTTTATTTAAATAACAGGGAGATAGTGTGATGATGTGGGTTATAGGGGTTTATTTAAATAACAGGGAGATAGTGTGATGATGTGGGGTTATAGGGGTTTCTTTAAATAACAGGGATAGTGTGATGTGGGTTATAGGGGTTTATTTTGGCAGGGCGATAGTGTGATGATGTGGGTTATAGGGGTTTCTTTAAATAACAGGGAGAGTGTGATGATGTGGGTTATAGGGGTTTCTTTAAATAACAGGGAGATAGTGTAATGATGTGGGTTATAGGGGTTTCTATAAATAACAGGGAGATAGTGTAATGATGTGGGTTATAGGGGTTTCTATAACAGGGAGATAGTGTGATGATGTGGGGTTATATGGGTTTATTTAAATAACAGGGAGATAGTGTGATGATGTGGGGTTATATGGGTTTATTTAAATAACAGGGAGATAGTGTGATGGTGTGGGGTTATAGGGGTTTCTTTAAATAATAGGGAGGGAGATAGTGTGATGGATGTGGGGTTATAGGGGTTTCTATAACAGGGAGATAGTGTAATGATGTGGGGTTATAGGGGTTTCTTTAAATAATAGGGAGATTGTGTGATGATGTGGGTTATAGGGGTTTCTTTAAGGCGAGACACCCCAGGTGAATTTTGTTGATTTTGAGATTTTGTTATATTTTGCTTTCTAAACATGTCTTCTATGAAACTAGTGACAATAAAACGTCAATAACACACATTTAGTTGTTTATTTTACTTCATTTTGCCTTATTGCATCCATAAATGTGCACATATTTAATAGGGAAGTGCCTCATTTGCATATATAAACATAAAATTCAGAAAACTTGCAATATATCTTTTCTTAGTTTATATGTACATAACAAACTGGGAAAGTTTCATAGTGATATCTATTCAAATATGTTTTGCCTATTAGGGGGTACTACAGTACACTGTATTACACTGTTTGTAGCCTGTGTGTACTGTTCAGTTCAATAACATCATTATTATTATTATTATTATTATTATTATTATTATTATTATTATTATTATTATTATTATTATTATTATTATTATTATTATTATTATTATTATTATTATTATTATTATTATTCAGTTATCAGGCATGTGTTTAGGTTGTCTATTACTAATGGTTTAATTAGGTATTGTGTTTGCAAATATCTGTTTAAAAAAAAAAAGTATGGCATTTTACAATACAGAACTTTGAAGGCGTTTTCCCAAAAATTGGTTTTAAGAGTTTTTCCTCATACTCTGAGCCAGAAATCTCCACTTCTTTTTTTTTTTAAACTTTGGCCATTCCCCTGGCTCTTTTATGTGTTTATCACATTTATACTGGTCAAGGATGACCGACAGAAACAGGCTGAAAGGGTTCAGATGGGGGGGAAGACACTCTGGGAAAGGCACGGCTGCAGTCGGGATTCGAACTCGCTAAGCCCCAGATCCGTGACGAGCACGGTTGTCCACGGCGCTGAAATAGCGCTCGCGGTACGTGGTGAGCTACTGGAGCTCCCCTGAAATCTCCACTTCAGTAGCACTCACATACACCAAACCTACCAGTTCTATTCATATATATGTTCTGAAGGTATTTACAGAAGGGTTTGTTGATATCGCATTCAGACCCTGATTTATATCACATTCTATTCCTAAAAACATGGCGAAATATGGAATTTTACCATAAAAATGGACTGAATGGAGTATTTTCTGATTTATGGAGTGATAAAAAGAGATATCCAAAATCCCCTCTGTAATAACCTTTGGCTCTAATATGTCAACAAAATGAAACTATAATTTTGAAAATGGCTTTATCCAATGTTCAGATTTCTGTCCTGGAATTATATGCAAATTAGTGCATATTTAAGTATCATGCCACATTTGCATATTTAAACATACAATTTCAGAAAACTTGTAATACAAAAAAGTCTTGTCTTAATATAAGTAATCAACTGGGGAAGTTTCATTGTGATATCTATTAGTTAAATTTGTTACCCTATTCACCTGTAGTGTCTCGCCTTAAATAATAGGGATAGTGTGATGATTTGGGTTATAGGGGTTTCTTTAAATAACAAGGAGATAGTGTGATGATGTGGGTTATAGGGGTTTCTTTAAATAACAGGGAGATAGTGTGATGATGTGGATTATAGGGGTTTCTTTAAATAACAAGGAGATAGTGTGATGATGTGGGGTTATAGGGGTTTCTTTAAATAACAGGGATAGTGTGATGATGTGGGTTATAGGGGTTTCTTTAAATAACAAGGAGATAGTGTGATGATGTGGGTTATAGGGGTTTCTTTAAATAACAGGGAGATAGTGTGATGATGTGGGTTATAGGGGTTTCTTTAAACACTATATTCCCTCCCCACCGTATGTATATCTCTCTCCCACCCACCCACCCCCTCCTAATGTACAGTTCCCTCCCCATCATATGTATATACTCTGTCAGGATCTAGGGGTAACAGTACTGTATATTTGAATACCGTTTATGTCACAAATGTATCAGTACTAAATACCTATATGTCCCTATGCCATAAATGTCATGTATGTTGTGTATGTCATAAATGTCTATATGAATTGAAAATGGGGGACCCTGATGGAAACAAGACAAACGTCTTTCTCAGGTCTGCATCCCCTTAACAATTGTGTGTATTGAGCCGTACTGTATTGTACCCATTCTGCAATCTGTTAAATAAAGTTTTCATTCATTCATTCATTCATTCATAGTGTGATGATGTGGGTTATAGGGGTTTCTTTAAATAACAGGGATAGTGTGATGATGTGGGTTATAGGGGTTTCTTTAAATAACAGGGAGATAGTGTGATGATGTGGGGTTATAGGGGTTTCTATAACAGGGAGATAGTGTGATGATGTGGGTTATATGGGTTTATTTAGGCAGGGCTATAGTTTCTTTAAAGGGAGATAGGGATTTAAGCCGTATTTCGCCTAAAGGTACATGCCTAAGTAAATGGAAGATTGTTCCACTCCACTTCTGCAAGGTCAATTTGCATGTTCTTGGTATCTAGGAACATCTAGGGACCTGGGGGTATGTATTTCCAGTGTCAGAAAGATTGTGTCCGTTACTGGGCTAGAGTAAATTGTGATGAAACAAAGGATA
This sequence comes from Notolepis coatsorum, assembly GCF_963971535.1. Taxonomy (NCBI): domain Eukaryota; kingdom Metazoa; phylum Chordata; class Actinopteri; order Aulopiformes; family Paralepididae; genus Notolepis; species Notolepis coatsorum. The sequence continues at coordinate 38,940,731 of NC_140171.1, forward strand.
ATATAAATTATGATTTATGATTTTTGCATCTTTGATCAAAAATTGATACGGGTAGGGGAAAATGCTCACTGAGCTCATTCACCACCTTATTGAGATCATATGTACAAAAAATCTAAGCAAATGAACCGCGGGAAGATGATTAAACAGAAGAATTTGTAGATACAGTAATGAATGATAATCGATTTTAATTATAAATTCATATTTGACCTTGAACTTGACCTTATTATGGCCAAATCATACATCTATGGATAGGGAAAATGCTCCTCTTTCCAATGGCAGGGTTGAATCTGGATTTAGTCATTTCCTTGCGGTTTTTACGATAATTAGCATTTTCAGATAAATTTGTATTTCCGATAAATCGTATAAAACATCGGTAAAAATGAAAAGGGGTTTCTTTAAATAACAGGGAGATAGTGTGATGATGTGGGGTTATAGGGGGTTCTTTAAATAATAAGGATAGTGTGATGATGTGGGTTATAGGGGTTTCTTTAAATAATAGGGATAGTGTGATGATGTGGGGTTATAGGGGTTTCTTTAAATAATAGGGATAGTGTGATGATGTGGGTTATAGGGGTTTCTTTAAATAACAAGGAGATAGTGTGATGATGTGGGGTTATAGGGGTTTCTTTAAATAACAGGGATAGTGTGATGATGTGGGTTATAGGGGTTTCTTTAAATAACAGGGAGATATTGTGCTGATGTGGGGTTATAGGGGTTTATTTAGGCAGGGCTATAGTGTGATGATGTGGGTTATAGGGGTTTCTTTAAATAACAGGGATAGTGTGATGATGTGGGTTATAGGGGTTTCTTTAAATAACAGGGATAGTGTGATGATGTGGGTTATAGGGGTTTCTTTAAATAACAGGGATAGTGTGATGTGGGTTATAGGGGTTTCTTTAGGCAGGGAGATAGTGTGATGATGTGGGGTTATAGGGGTTTCTTTAGGCAGGGAGATAGTGTGATGATGTGGGGTTATAGGGGTTTCTTTAGGCAGGGAGATAGTGTGATTCAATCAAATGTATTTGTAAGGCCCGACAACACACGTTAATGTCCCCATGGGCCGGACACGTCTTCTTTAAACAAGTCAAGAAGAAACATCACAATAAATCAAGAACAAAACAAAAACACCATGAAGTACAAAAAAGGTCAAATAAATAAAATAAATTAATGCAACACTCCCAGACATACCCCACGTGAAGGTAAGGAAAAACTAAAACATAGCAATAGGAAAAAATGCACCACAGGCAATGTGGAGGAGAGAAAAATTAGAAGGGCCATTCAAGGGGGGATCTCCCTTCTTAGATGTCGGTGATAGTAACTAGTGTTGCAATAAAACAGGCGAAACAGTTGGTAAGCATGTACATATACGTGTAATGAAACACAAATAAGTGCATGCAATAGCAACTTGGGTATATAACAGCATTTTGAAAGATTGAAAATAGAGCTGATGACGGATCCAGATCCAGATGACGGAGGTATGGGGGCGGCGTAGAGAGGATCGCATCCTCCCGGCCACCCTTTAAATACATATTTTTATTGGATTCTATTATATGTTGTACCACTGTATTGCACATCGTCGCGGGCAAGACCAGCCGCATTTCATTGTATACCTGTATGCCGTGACAATTAAAACTCTTGACTTGACTTGACTTGATCATCACGGGACGTCCACCACTCCGGTCATCAACACGAGACAACCTCTCACAGGGTTATAGGGGTTTCTTTAGGCAGGGAGATAGTGTGATGATGTGGATGATAGGGGTTTCTTTAAATAACAGGGATAGTGTGATGATGTGGGGTTATAGGGGTTTCTTTAAATAACAGGGATAGTGTGATGATGTGGGGTTATAGGGGTTTCTTTAAATAACAAGGAGATAGTGTGATGATGTGGGGTTATAGGGGTTTCTTTAGGCAGGGAGATAAGGCAAAGACGGCTGAAGAGCAAAACTGGTTTGGTTAATTACAAACTAGCATTTTCCTGATTCCACACTGCTCCAAATCCACTCATTAAAATAGTCTTGGGTCCGAGTCTGAGTGAGGTTTTGCTGCCATGGTCCCTAAATCAAAACACACCCACACTTTGTCAGTTCAGTTGTTGCTCTGTAACAATATGAGATTCCAGACTCAGATTGTGATCATTTTCTGCTAGTTTGGATGTAGTTGAACTACTTTTTCATAGTAGTCTTATTTATTTCTTTGAGTAGTTACGATTCAGTTGAACTACCTTTCATTGTGAAGTAGCTAGTATTTTAGTAAACTAGTTTTAGAATAATTTCCCTAACACTGCTCTCATTCACTCAGTTACCATCTCTATCTATGCAAGAATGCTTTGAATCTATCTCACTACAAATAAAATAATACCTATTTGGCAGAGGACCCCCCTCGGAACACAGTCATGTACCCCTGGGGATCCCCAGACCTCACTTTGGGAAACACTGCTGCAGCCTACAGGTTAGATCAGTTTTTTTTAGCACTGGGGATGTTAACTTTTGGAAATGCCATTTTCCCATTTGAAAACCCCTCATCTCTACCAGATGGCATTTCAGTATTTACCATATATATTGACCACAGGAAAACAGGTACACAAACACGATGTACGTTATGTTATAGCCTTTAGTAATATACACATGTATGTGGGTCCTGGGTATTGCATCGGCAAAAGTCCAAAACAAATGCAGCAACCAGGAGTTTAACCAACAATCACTGTAGTCGTGGGCGAGTGCGCTCACCACTATCCAACTATGATTATAGTTAAGAGTTAAGGTTCATTTGAACATTCGCTTAACGGTTATGGTTAAGACATAAAGTTACGGTTAATGTTACGGTGCAATCACCAGCAGGGGAATACAAATATTTTCTGAAAACATTAAAAGGGTTAAATGTTTCTAATATGTACTATATGTATACATCATTTGTAATAGGTACACCTTACATTTACAATACAATACATAAATATATTAATTATAGCTATAACATAATGTACATCATGTACCTATTTTCCTGTGGTTGATTAGTACTTCATTTACATATTTTAAGCGATTTGGACTGGTGATTTACAATACACATCATATTTAGAAACAGTCTGCCGGTTAGTATTCTGTAATTCCATCTTACTGTACAGTGGTCTGTAAAGAAAACCCAATCAGAAGAACACTACTGTATAGTAGAACAGAGTCTGCAGATAATTCACTTGCTTGATAAGATACCAAAAAAACTACAAGATGTTTAAAAATATAATACTTTATTAAACAACTACCTTTCACACACAAATTCAGTTGGTACCAATCAATGGCAGCAGCACCGAATACCACCAAGAAACAACAACAACAACGACAACAAACAACGACCGGTTTAAATTCATGACGGAGAAGAAGCCGAATTTACTTCCGATTCTATTTACTGAGCAGAGAGTTGGTTCAGGTTGTCCCAGGAGCGGCTGGACAGGTGGGCCTCTAGGATTTCCCCAAACAGGTTCCTCTTCAGCAGGTTGTAGGCCATGGGCAGCAGTTGCCTGATCACCTTGTAGAAGTACTGAAGGAGAAAAACAAAACAAAAAAGAAAACATGAATTACTTCGGCCTACAATGTTGCTTCACATGCAGTTTGGGTCGCAGCTCCCTACCGAAGGCCTGTGTTTATTAACCCATGTAGAAGTTATTGTCCAGCCACCGGGCATATCTCCAGGATCACTCTGGTCAACTGTGTGTGTTGAGACTTTTGGGTTAAATGGGTAGGGAGTCTCACAACCAGAAGAAACCTTGACTCTTCAATTTCACCCTTCCCTTCACAATTTTTGTACATTTTCATATTTTAGCCATTTCTCTATGCAATAGAATATAAGTGATCTCCCCCCAAAAGAATCCATAGCAACAAGCTTCCTGAGCCCATCGGACCATGGATGAGCGAGCTGGCTGCAGCTCTCCGGTTACAATTAAATTCAATGGGGCAACCAACTCAACAAAAAAACACCAAAGAAAACCCACAAAATAAGGTCATTTCATCTACTTTTGACGACCCCCCCCCCCTGTTGCAGTTTGTTTCTTAAATCTGGTTATGGCTTGCTAGCCAGCTACCCAGTTGCTAAAGCTCTATAAGAGACTTACGTAGGAGCCGTAGCAGAAGAGGTCTATAAGAGACTTACGTGGGAGCCGTAGCAGAAGAGGTCTATTCCGAGCTCGTAACCCATGCCGTAGTCACACTCGTCGTTGGCAAACTGAACAAACGTGATCATCTCCTGGAGCGGTCCGAAGGCCTTCACCCGCTCCTCGTCACTCCGTGCTTCAGCAATGGCCTTGCAGATCCTCTTCATACCGGCTACACACCAGGGCCCCAAGAGAGGAAAGGGACAGTGTTAGAGAGTCACTTTATTTGTTGTATAATATCGCATTAGTCATTTACCCTTTAATAGATTTAAGTGGCCGAGTTTAAATGCACTTTGTATGCCATAAATCGTAAAGGCAACTTCTCAAAACTATTCACCAACTGCCAAGTGTTGTACCGGATAGCTGCCAGGTGTATACTGTATGTGTGAGAAAGTGTTATGTGGGACATTGCTAAAAAGAACTCCCTGGATAAAAAGTTATTAAAACAATTAAAAACGGTCAGAAGCCTTAGTGCTCAATTGTGATTTATCATTATACAAAGACTAGGATTATAGGGTGTAGAGTGCTACAGTACATGTGGTTTATCATTATACAAAGACTAGGATTATAGGGTGTAGAGTGTGCTACATGTGGTTTATCATTATACAAAGACTAGGATTATAGGGTGTAGAGTGTGCTACATGTGGTTTATCATTATACAAAGACTAGGATTATAGGGTGTAGAGTGTGCTACATGTGGTTTATCATTATACAAAGACTAGGATTATAGGGTGTAGAGTGTGCTACATGTGGTTTATCATAATACAAAGACTAGGATTATAGGGTGTAGAGTGTGCTACATGTGGTTTATCATTATACAAAGTGTACTCATATACCCTTGTTAAATCCCACTTGAACAGTCCGTTTCACTTGGAAGCACACAAATTCCTACCCTGGAGTCAAGAATCTAGCTTTGAATGAATTGAGTGTGGCTCTACCCGCCTTGACATCAAAATAGCCTTTGCCAAATTGAACATGTACTGTAAAATGCCCCACTTTGAGTCATGTTGTAGCAAAAATGTAATGGAAGCGGATACGGATCAATTAGCCTAGCTTAAAAGAACATGCCAACATTTTGGGAAATTAGCTTACCATCTTCTCCAACTGACACCTCTCCCGAAGGCTAACCGGCCATGTCCGCTTCCATTCATTGTGCTAAGCTAGGCTAACATGCAGCCAGATAGCTTTCTACTGAAGGCACAGAGAGGAAACTGGTATCTATCTTCTCGTCTCTCTCTGGAGAAGACGGTAAGCTAATTTCCCAAAATGTTGCGATATTCCTTTAAGTTGTTGTTGAGGTGTCCGCTTCCATTAATTTGTGCTAAACTAGACTAGCTTGCAGCTGAATAACTTTCTACTGAACACAGAGGAAATCAGTATCCATCTTCTTGTCCCGAGTCTGGAGAAGACTGTAAGCGCATTTCCCAAATTGAAATATTTATTTAGTCTACACACATTTATATTACAACTATAACTATTAGAAAGCATCACAAATAAGCACCAGTAAGGACATAAAGAAAGGAAACTAAACACCAGGATCTAAACCTTACCATCGGTTTCCGGTAATTCCCGATATCCCACGCCATTCTTGTCTATAGGCACAACGATACCAGCACCGTGGAATGTCTTGGTGACCACCTGTATGGTGACATGAGGTCTCAATGGTCAGACAGCAGTGAATGTCTTGGTGACCACCTGTATGGTGACATGAGGTCTCAGTGACCAGACAGCAGTGAACAGTGAACCACTTGTGACCAAAGCCATGTTGGCTCTACTGCCAAATGCTACTTTCTGTTGCAGCTTATTGTATGGCAACAATTCTATCCAGCTCCATTTACAATAATCACATCCTGTTGCAGATGACTAACAAACAAACACGGTGAATACAGCCCTATGCAATAGTGTGTGGAAGAAGTACAGGTCTATACATTATTACTAGGTCTATTACTATCACCATTTACCATCTGTCTGTACATACCTGCACATAATACTTTTACATATCTGTAGACTAGATACTATATCTATATCTGTACATATCCCTTACCTACTCTTACTAGTTACACTGCTGGCCTACTACCATACTGTTCTTATACCTGCCATCACTGTACATATTGGTATTACAACTCTGTACATACATCTGATTAGCACTACACCCAGAGTAGTACTAATTTATTTATTTTATACCCAGTTTAATCACTACTGCACTTTACTGTTACATTTGCACTCTAGTTGGATGCCAAACCAATTTTTGTTGTAGTGTACTTGTGCTGTATAATGACAATACATTTTAATCTAATCTAATATGATGAAATTAAATGTCTCTTGGGGCACATGGCGAGTACTGGGTTGAAGGGGGCGTGGCCTTCTCCTTCATCCAATAACTGAACTAGAATATGGATAACCTGGAACACTTCTTGTCTTAACTTTTTTTTTTTTTAAACTGGTAAAACAGAAATGTTCCCACAGGCAAAGAGCAAAAAAAAAATCACAAAAATTTCAATCACTTGTTTCAAGACACTTCACAGGGTTTTAACCCTGTGAGGCCCTCTGTGGCAAAATTACAACACACACAATCCCTTCACTGGCTCACTGTCTCACTCAGGTTTGACTATAAAGTCTCCCTGCTTTCTGCTCATCCAAGTCTGTGGAATGCTCTCCCTGACCATCTGACCCTTTTAAAAAGGGCCTCAAAACACATCTTTTTAATAGAGCCTTTTGTCGATTTTTATCCAGTTTTAGCTCCACACATTTTATATTCTTTTACTTCTTTTAGCCCTTCTTGTTGTATGTTCTTTTACTAGTTTTAGCCCTTCACATTTCATGTTTTTTACTCTTTTAGTCCTACTTATTATTATATATTCTTTTACTCTCTTTTACTAGTTTTTATGTTCTTCCACACTGTAGCGCCTTGAGATTTGTTCCACAAATATAAAGCACCCCTACAAGTTGAATATATTATTATTATAACATCACTGAACTCATCCATCCCTACACCAACACCCGCTCACTCAGATCTGCCGATCAGCACCTCCTGGTGGTCCCCAGGTCCAGGCTTAAAACAAGGGGTGATCGAGCCTTCCAGGTGGCCTGTACGTTAATGCCAAGCAAGCAGTGCAAAAATGCTTCCGCATTCGTCACCGCACGCTAGTGCGGTAAAGCGCCCTTCTTTTCAGACAAATGCTACCGTGCGTGCACCGGCGGCGGCGTGCTCGCTCAGGTGCGTGCGTGCGCCGGCGTGCTCGCGCGAGGTGCCCGCGCATGCGACACGAGCGGAGCTCAATATATATAAGTCACCGCCCCTAAATTCAGTATCTAGCAATAGCTCAATTGGCAAGGACACATGGCTGTGGATCCTATGGCTTGTTTGCTGGCGAGTTCGAATCCCATCGAAAATATTTTTTAACGTGATTTTTTTTTAACGTGTATTCTTTCGCCGATTAAGGTTAGGCATTGTTTCGGAGTTGGTTAAGGTTAGAACGGTTAAGTTTAGGCGCTGTTAAGGAGCTGGTTAAGGTTAGAGTTTGTCAAAGAGAATGGCAATATAATTTCTATGGTTAAGGTTAGGCATGGTTTCGGAGTTGGTTAAGGTTAGAACGGTTAAGTTTAGGCGTTGTTAAGGAGCTGGTTAAGGTTAGAGTTTGTCAAAGAGAATGGCAATAGACAGCCTATTTCCGCGCGACCTGGGCGCTGGGCGGCGGAAAATGAAAGGCGCATTACTGCATGCCACTACGGTAAGTTTTTGCACTGCTTGCTTGGCATAAAGCTACACGCTTCCAGGTGACAGCACCAAGGCTCTGGAATGCTCTCCCCCTGGACCTGCGAATTGCCCCCTCTGAGAACTCTTTTAAAAAAACAATTAAAAACGCATTTGTTCAGACAGGCTTTTGGTCATGCATAGGCACTTTTTTTCTTGTCCTCACTGTTTTATAGTTTTTGTTTTAATTAGTGACTCATGATTTTATCCAAATTCTTTTATTCTACTTTTTCTATCTGGTTTCACTGTTTTTAACTGCAGTTTGTTGTTGTCATTTATTTCTGATTTTGTTTTTATTGTGTTTTTATATTAAGCTGTAGTGTAAAGCACCCTGTGCATTCGTGCTGTGAAGGGTGCTATATAAATAAAGGTCATTCATTCATTCACTTTTAGCTTTTAAAAAAAAGTATGTAAATGTTTCTTTAAAACATTTTAAGCACATTTACATAGTCAATGGGTCACAATACTATTGGATAGTAAATGTGTTTATAGGTCCCACCATCTGGCCTCTGAAGTTGCTAATGTCTTTTTTATTTGGACTTCACAGGGTTAAGGATTTTCTGAGAACACGTTTTGGGAAATGTATTTGCCATCTCCCCCAGAATCAGATATCAGTTTCATCTCTGGTTGTCCAGTAGCCCCAGAGAGAGTTCCAGGTTTGATTGATTGATTGATTGAAAATTGTATTAACAAATTGCAGAATGGGTACAATACAGTACGGCTCAATACACACAATTGTTAAGGGGATGCAGACCAGAGAAAGACTTTCATCTCGTTTACATCAGGGTAGGGCTGAACGATTAATCGATTTAAAATTATGCAATTAGCAAATCGTAAAAAAATAAAATCGCAATCTTTTTTTATTTATTTTTTTAACCAGGAAGTCCCATTGAGATACAAGATCTCCTTTGCAAGTTGTTGTTATTGTTGTAGGAACAGTTTATGAGAGGGAGGTAAGGGGTTTTAGATTGTGTGTTGTGAAGTTTAGACTTCAGAGAGGGAGAGTAAAGTACAGAAAAAAACGTACCGTTGGGTACCAGTATCGATTCCCAGGTAAAAAGAAAAAATGTCAGGCTCGGTGTCCCAAACAGACCCACCGCGTAAACCTTTGTGGGGCTGCTTAATTTTTGTTTTTATTATAATCGCAAATTTAATCGCAATCGCAATATCTGTCCGAAAAATCGCAATTAGATTATTCCCCAAAATCGTGCAGCTCTACATCAGGGTCCCCCATTTTCAATTCATAATTGAAGTGAGGTGCATAATTGAGGCGCACGCAAGCCTAGCTTAGCACTGGAAGGACTGGAAGCGGTAGGGATTAGCTAGCCTAGCGCCGTCAAAAGTGAAGAAATACAACTTCCAACAACTCCAAAACAGATTAAATTGATATTAATCTTCTCGTCTGACTCTGGGGACGATGGCAAATAAGTGAATAAAGTGAATTTGAGGGGGTTGTGCGAAAATATAGGGCCTACAAATACATAATATTTGGTACATGATTGTCCTCTCGTGTAAAAATCAATACTTGAAGTCTGTTGCCCTCCTTGAATTATTAATAGCCTGAAAAGAGAAAATAAAAACCATGCACCGTTGTCAAGGCTCACCATTCGGTCTATGCTTGACCATGTTGGGGGACACTAGGGATGTAATGGTACACCATTTTTAAGATACACCGCAGTATCAAGCAGTTGCAGTTTCTGAACCGTAACCCCTGCAACACTGTGCCCATGGTAGAGATTTTGATTTGTGCAATGCGCATATGCACGGCGCTGCACTACAATGGAAAGGTTACAGCTCTTGCTCATGACAGCCAGGCGAAATAATCACACTTGAATCACACTTCAAGTTGCTAGCAATATCGAATTGCAACAGTGGACTTTGTAATTTAAAGGGGACATGCATTATAAATGGCTTTTTTCAGTGTTTCACCGGTTCCTGACAGGCAGCGAGCGAGCGAACTGGAGACGAAATCACTGTCCTGATATGAGGCGGCGCGTGTCTGAGTGTGTCTGTGTGTGTGTGTTACCTGGAAGCACACAGGGGCAAAGCAGCCTGTGATTCTTGACCAATAAAAAGTGTTTAGGGGCGGGACTCGGCCGCGTAATCGCTCAACTAGAGACACAGCGAGCGAATATTTGAGGGGGGAACGACATCGCCGCTCAGTTCGCTGTCGCTCACGGCAGGTCAGGATAGTCTGATTGAAACGAATACATTTGAATCATTTTCGCAATCACGCTCGCTCGCGTCGCTGCCTGTCAGGAAGGGGTGTTAAGCATTGTTTTATAGTAATAGGGGTTAGTATCAATGGGTCTGTGTCTCTAATTACCATATTGGCAGATTCCTCTAATTCAGTTGAGACCATTTCCTCCTCCATTGAATTAGGTCATTCTGATTTGACTCGCAAGGTGACGTAACAAGGAGCTGGTGGAGCTGATTGTGATCCGATTGGCTCTGTGGTTGGAGCCAATGCCCGCCCACAATCTACCTAGAGCGGACCAAAGAAGTGCAGTGACTTAGCCTAACGTAAATAATATGAGCAAAACACACAGGCCATGTGCTGTTCCTGGCTGCAAAGCTGCTAATACGTCTTTGCACATTTTTCCTGAGGATGGTGTGCTTCGCCAGCAATGGACCAAGTTCGTTTTTGGATTTTTGCAAAGACGAGGGACTTTATGCTTCCGTGATTTCCTGGCTGTTGCTAAAGAAGAAGGGAACTAGCCTGTAAGTCTTTGAGACCGAAAGAAAGCATCGAATCAGTAAGTACATACAGTACGTCGTAATTATTTAATTAGCAGTAGGACCTCGTTCATTCATCCGTTTGTGTATTACGGTACTCTTCCGTGTGTGTGCACCAAGACAGTCTAACGTTAGTGCAAGCACCGTGTGTGTGCGCGTGTGTATGTTAGACGGACTGAGAGAGCAACCTAGCTTAGCTAACGTTCTTAGCTCTGTGCTTCCGTTGTATATATGTAGACCTACTTGTGTGTATTGCGAATTAATGATTATGTTCCTAACTAACATCGTTAGTACAAGTCCTGTGTGTGTGTGTGTGTGTGTGTGTGTGTGTGTGTGTGTGTGTGTGTGTGTGTTAGACGGATTGGGAGAGCAATCTTATTCTTCCTGTCATTTGTTTTCCCAAAATCGTATGGCATGGGTACCTGCTTCGGTGTCATCCCTTTGTGGATTGTATTGTATTCGAAAACGTATGCTTGAGCCATATTTGTTTGTGTATTAGGTTCACTTTGCCGTTAGTAGAGTAGTATGGCCGGACCTATTTGGTGGGTGGCTGTCACTCAAAGCATTCTGCTAGTATGGGCGGAGCCGGAGCCCATCCAAAAATTGCCTGAAATCCTGGGGCTGGAAAATTAGGCTTTTGAGTACTTCATTAGAAATATAAAACAATGAATTTTTTTGAAGAAAACCTTACAGATGTGTTCAATAGACTCACAGGAATTGTGTAAAGTTGCCCAAATAGGAATAGCAATGCATGTCCCCTTTAATACATTATTAAACTACACTAGATTACAAGATTGTTGTGTGCATTTTCCATCTTTAATGCTAAATAAACGATGTTGCACCGCAGGGCGCGGGAACATTAACACTATCTCACTACTCACGCAGCAGGCAGTCAATTGGAAACCGCTCTTTCAAGTAGACCTATTAGTGTTATCACGATACTGGAATTTCTAACTTCGATACGATACATTGAAAAGTATCGATATTCGATACGACAGGGAAATATTTACAACATTGAGGCATAACAGTTTAGATTTTTATTTAAAGCCCAACTTGCAGGTTAAACCCTACTCTTCAATTATGGGTAGTTTACATCATTGGTATCTAATAAAAATAAAATCATTTGACGCCAGAAATGCCACTCAGAAAGAGTTAAAAAGGTCCATGCACGAATAACATGCACGCACGAATCAAAAAAGCTTATCAGAGCTATCAGGGCCATGACGTCACGTCGGGTATCTTTCCCCTACTTCTGATCCAGTTTTGACGAGTGCAGAAAGCTATTTCGTTGATCCAAATGGACGCCTTACAAGACGCAAATGGGTTTAATCGTCGGGAGACTTTGATGGACCAGCTACAACTGGTTAAAACAAGGTAGTTATAATGTTTTTAATGTCGTAAAAAAAAAGAACTACATTTACCACTAGGCAGCCTGTTGTTCAGTACAGCAGCGCTACTGGTCTGTGGGCTGTCGCCTTATCCCCGGGTCATAGTACCAAGCTGGCTATATAGCTCTGGCTAACGTTACCCCGCTAACGTTAGCTTAGCATTATGTCTACTGTCGTGCATGTAAAAGAGTTTTGGGAACGAGTAAAATGTGTAGGTCCTCTTCTCAGACCTGTGAGGCAAAGCACTGCTGCACACACATCCTGCCGGCTAGCAAGCTATGCGCCCCGGCATGTTGATACGATAGTAGCCCCTTTAGCTGCACTCGGTGCATCAGTGACGATAGCTATGAGCTAACTAACTCTACAAGCTCAAACACCTTATAACTACTACTATTGTCATGTCCATAAGTTCCTTGGCAGAATACTTGTGATGACAAAGGTATACAAAGAGGAGAGAACCATTTTAAATCGGGTGATGTTATGAGTTTCGGCTACCAAGCTAAGCTAAGCTACGTTAGCTAGCTTCTAACGGTGTAGGCCTATACACAATATGTACAACGACACAATGATTTTCATTAGTACAAATATGGTAACATGGTTGTGGCTTTTACAAATAGTGGTTAGCTTTAGAGATGGATGGCTATGATCACGGAGCAATAGTGTTGTTAGGTGAAACAGATACATTTTCATTCATTACTCCTCGGCTAGTAGTAGCAAGGCTCTCTGCCTGCCACTAGCTGTGTGTGACTCTCAGACTCTCTGTGTGTGTGTGACTCTCGGGTGCCCTGCACCTGCCATGATGACATAATTTCGATTACACGTGCACGTTATGAACCATTGATTAAAATATCCACGTGCGTGGTGATTGTGTTGGGCAGACAAAATGTTTGATAAAAACGCTAAAACTGGGACAATTTCAATATTTTTTTTCCTTCTTCATGAAAGTCACCGTTGGCCTAGTCCACATTGTTTATTGAACAAAAATACAACCTGCAAGTTGGCCTTTAAGCCCTAGCCCTATTTTCTGAAAATCCGCCTAAAAATACATACCTAAGTAAATGGAAGATTTCTCCACTTCTACAAGGTCCATTTGCATGTTATTGGTATCTAGGGACATCTATGGATCTCAGGGAATGTATTCCCAGTGTCAGAAATATTGTGTATGTTACTAGACTTGAGTAAATTGTGATTAAACAAAGGAGAATATAAATTATGATTTTTCTTTGCATCTTTGACTGTGAATAACACCATGCTAAAAATGACCAGACATGGAAAACTGCCACTGAGCTCGTTCCGCACCTTCTTGAGATCACGTGTACACAAAATCTAAGCAAATGAATAAAGGGAAAATGATTAAACAGAAGGTTTTGTAAATACAATACTGAATTCTGCCATCCGGACACATTGAAATATTATTATAGAATATCAGGCCTATAAATTACCTTATTATAGCCAAGTTGCACATCTATGAATCAGGCCAAATCTACTCTTTCCAATGGCAGAGTCAAATTTGGATTTAGTATCACCAGGCATGCAACAAGAACCGTGAATGAAATCTACTGTAAATACAGTTACTTTTCTATTATGGAAACTGGTCCGCCATTTTGAATCGGATTGCAATGCGGATTTTTGCTAAACGTTCACAGAAAGGTAGATAAACTAACTGCGTTCTAATTTATACCAATAACGTTCAGTTTTGTGGTAGATAATCCCGAAAAAAAAAAAAATGCATCCACAAGTAATTTGCTTGAGAAGCTGGTTTGAGCTGGGTAGTGTCGTTTTTCGAAATTCCGACGCTCATTGAAAGCCCTGTCTGTCCTTCATCATAATGACTACAACCAAATGCATTTATTTCCGTAGATATTCGCTAACTTATGAATACAATTCCTAAACTGATATTTCACTAATAACACTTTAACCTATTGGTAAACAAACGTATTGTTTAAAATATACACTATGACTGCTGTTTTGACTAGAGTCTTTACTCTTGGCTACATTTGAAAATAAAACGCTGTTTTCTTTATCCACAAGTTGCAGAGGCTCTGCACTTGCCATCTTCGGAGCGAATGAGAGGATTTGTTGACAAGACCGGTCTGTGAGGTGGAGGGGCAATGCGTGCACTGCAGCAGCGTGTGTGTGCATGTGTGTCAACAACTTGCTGTAGGAGAGAAGACAGAGCAAGAAAGCCAGCTGTTATCGATAGTGCAGAAAGTATCAATATTGCGGGAAATGAGTATTGAAACTTTTAAATATTCTGAATCTATATGTATAAAAAAAAATTGGCAACACTAAGACCCATCCCCACATTTATTCGCTATAAACGGCAGAAACTATAATAGGTTTACAAATAAACGTCACTGCAAGACTTAATCCAACGTCTTGTTTAGGTGGAGTGTTTATATAATGTATCCTAAATAACAAACTCTTCCATAGTCTGTTTAATTAATAGTGAAATTAGGGATGCACTGAATATTCGGACACCGAAAATTATCGGCCGAAAATGATTAAAAAGGCACGGCCGAAGGCGGTCAGGTGGCGTAGCGGAGATTGCGCTCGTCACCAATGCAAGAGGCTGCGGTCTCGACTCCCGGAGTCAGCATTGCCTTGGCTTGGGCTGATCGCTATACTAACTCGTTTGGCTGGGTTAGGGGGAGGGAAGCCATGGGTGGGGAAACTGGCGTTGTGGACAGTGACGCCTACAGGTCAGGTCTGGGCGCTTGCTCAGCGGAGGCAGGACTTGAGGAAGGCAGCGTGACCTCCCACGCGTTACACTTCACATGAGAGCCCTCGCTGCCAAGTGAGAAGAGAGCCACTGGCTGTTGCCGCACGTGTCAGAGGAAGCGTGCGGATACTTCAGGGTTCCCTTGTACCGACCAGTAGGAGAACATGCGCACAACAACCAGGTAGGGGAGGGGGGGGGGGGGAATTGGCACAACGACTAAAATTGGGACGGGGAGAAAACAGAGAAAAATAAGAGAAAGAGAGATAAAAAAATAAAATAAAAAAGGCACGGCCGAAAGGGTTTTAGAACCGAAAAAATATCACAGAATGTCAAAGAACAGGGACGTTCGTAACCTACCTAACGTGTTGTTGTGATGACGTAATCAAAACGCGGCTTCAGCCATTACATGCGCAACGTGAGCTCTTCAGTCCTGCGTTCTGCAGCCTGTGATAACTCCTCTCGAGACTCGCGCTGTTTCTATGTAAACTCTGCGTGCAACGCGTCCAATAAATGCGTCTTTAACATGCTTTATATCCTCGCCATTACTATATGCCCGTCGCGGTTAAAAACCTTTTTAACTAACGTTAGCATTAAGCTAGCTAACACCGCTTCCGTTCCTCTTTCACTCGTCTCTCTTAACACTTTGAATGCCGACAACATGTATTGTCGTCTTATCATGCCCCCCGTTGAGTGCCGACGGCGTGTATTGTCGTTTGATTTTTTTATTAGCGATCTGAATTCATATTTCATCAACCGAGTCTCCCGTTGGTACAGCAGACCCTCTAGGAGCTCAGATGGGAAATTACCGCCCCCCATCGTCTATCCCTGTGTAACTGCAGCCCATTCGATTATACTGCTGGATCTGTAGAGGTGGAGCCAACTGGCTCCATTATGCTGGCGAGCCGTCTGATGAACATGGAAGTTATCGCGAGATGGAAAGCAGCGTGGAATATATATTTACAGCAGCCAATAATCAATCAATAAACGCGATCGATATTTGGAATGGCGATCAGGAATTTGAATAATCTTTTTGGAGAACATCTGATCTAAGGTAAGGAGTCTATGTTACCAGTTTTAGGATAATCAGAGCTGTATTCACTGAGATATCAGCATGTGCCGTGTGTGTGTGTGTGTGTGTGATGTTGAGGAAATGAGAATAGATTTTTCAGCCCGCTTCTATAGCGTGCATGAGTACACATATACTATCGATAATCTAGCGTTTATTTGAAAACGATTCATAAATAGGCCGACAAATGACAACGTGTCTAGTGTATTCGAGAATATTCTAATAAATGCCGTTTATGGGGGAATCTTTCAATTTTCCGGACATTTGAGAGAACGATAACTTTTCGAAATGCTATAAAAAGGATATGAACCGATTAAAAAACAATCCATTTCGACAATGTTGACTGCAAACAAGTCATTGATAAGCGACGGGCAGATTAGACACATAGCCATCATTTAAAACATAGATTATGTGTTTTTAACACTAACATTGAAGTGGATGATGGCATTCATGGGGGTAAAAAGGAAAACAAGGCCGGCACTGATAGTGTTAACGTCATCCCTCGCTAAGAGTCACGGGAGATGTAGTAAATACAACAGTCCTTCCATGTAAGCTAGAACGCCGTGAATTATGACAGTAGTTCAAGTTTCTTTATTAGTTGTCATACAAAAATACAGAGTACTTTTATATAAAATGCTTACTGTAGCCACTACAGTAACATCATTAAGTCTGCTATAAGCTATTCTCCCTCTCGTGCGTGCAGATCTTTATGTAGTTTTAAAGCACCTTGGCTTTGTTCTGAATGCACTTTGTTGTAGTAATCCTACAGAGAAAAGAAAATGCACTTGACTTTAATGCACATTTTGTTGTATGCAAAGAGAAAATGTTTAAATTGTACAATCTTTCAGCAGTCAGTCTGGAATTAATGTATGCATTCAAAAGTGCTGAATAAATGTTTTATGGACCCATAATAGTGATTATTAATATTATTTAAGTTAAGTTTTGCCATAATCATGTCTTTTGTCATAATCAGGTAGCTAAAAAAATTCAAAATAAAATACATTATATATATATTTCTATTAATCATTTTCGGCCTTTCAGCATTCGGTTTTCGGCCAACTGTTTCCCATTCAGTGCATCCCTAAGTGAAATACCATATACCGTGGTATTTTGGTAGATTCCGTACTGTACTGTGAAATTGCATACTGTTACATCCCTGTTTTTAGGGGCCACAAACGCCTGTTTGAATCCCCGGATCGATTGAGAACATCAGGGAGGGAAGTGCCCTTGAGCAAAGCATTTAACCCACAACTGCTCCAGGGGAGCAGACCAACCGTACAAGACTGTGGTTGTACTGGGCAGCTAGCAGGTTTGAGTGTGTGAGATACTACTCCTCCTCCCTCCCCATGAAACTACTCCCCCAGGCTGTTGCTGTAAATAGGAACATGTCCTCAGTCAACCCGCCTGGGTAATGAATGAATGTCTTCTACTCCACCGTGACCAGCTACAGTACCTTCTTGTCCCGCTGCTTCATGCCTTTGGTCTTCTGCTCCAGAGAGAACCCCAGAGACTCTGCCCTGTCTCTCAGCACCACCTCCAGGCTGTCTAAAGCTACCACACCTTCCTTCTGACTTCCCCTGGCTTTCCTCTTTTTCAGCAGGTAGAGGCTGTCGGAGGAAAGACCGGACAAAAGTGGGAGAAGATTGGGAAGGAGAACAAAAGAGAAGGAGAACATGAGTAGAGAGATAATTAGAAGCAGAGATGGTCAAATGGCAAAGATACACCATTTGACCCGCTAGGCAAAGACTCTTTTATTGTGTGTCCATTTTAACGTTTGTCAACTGTAATCAGAATCAGAAATCAGAAAAGTCTTTATTGCCAAGTAAGCTTGCACATACTTTGTCTTGGTCATTTGGTGCATCAACATTAACAGACAATATGAACACTTACAAAGAGTAGAAGTAAATCAAATAAAAAGTTAATTAAAGTAGAATCAAATAAAATGGAATATATAAACTAAATTAGAATAGAAATACAATAGAATATAGGACAGGGCTGCTACTGGATACCTTAATTTCCCCCAAGGGGATCAATAATGTATCTATCTAATGTAATTCTTGTTGAATATGGTATTTAATACTCACTGGACAGCAGCGAACAAATTGTCCCCCACCGCTGCTATGGTACAACCTTTCTTGGCTTCATTTTCTCCAACAAACAAAGGGAGGGAGTCTGGGGTATCTCTGTAACAGGAGTGCATTTCAAAGACGGATCAAATTCAAAGTGATGACTTCTCGCAGCCATTCTTACAACACACAACAGCCATATGCATACAATGCATGCAGACTCTCCATTTCAACACTTGCCACGATTACTATCGCTCACTCTGAATCCCTCAAACAAGCAATTCTTCTAGCCAGTTCAGGGACTGTTTCATGACTAGTAGTAGGCTACAACAGGGTCGGATCTAGCCATGTGAATGCGGCTCTGTGTGCCACTACTGGGCCATATACAGTCGTCATGGGACCATGCTCTTGGAAAACTGTTGTCGTAACTGGACTGGAGGCAAGACCTGGAGGCACTTAATCTATACCAATTTCTGCCAGAAACACACAAATGTACAGTCCAAAACCTCCTTTTTCCATAGAAACAGAAGTGTCTATTATTTATCACTTGTTCACAAGCTCTGTGCTTCATGACCACAGGCTTCTACTTAACTTGGGCTTGTGTGTGCCAGTACTTTTCCGGCACCCTGTCCGACACACCTGGCGAGACGTTGGCTCTTGAACCTCGCTGACTGCAACAGAGAACAATCGCTTGCAGTCAGCAAACTTCCAGGAGAAAAACTCTGGCGTGTCAGATGGGGCAGCGTCCGAGTACACATGCCAATTTGAGTAGAAGGTCATGAAAACGCTGAGCTCATGAACAAGCGATGGATAATTGACAACAAAAAAACGCTTGTACTTTAGGGAACAATGAGGCTTTGGACAGGATATGGTGAGTTTTTGAAGAATAGATTAGGCACCTCCAGGTGTGTATTCAAAGCACACAAGTCATGCTCACATAGTTAGGTTGAAACCCGCTGAAGGCTAATATGGCTGAAAAGCACTGTCCCTTTCAGTACTTGTTTTCCACATATGGCTGCATTTTTTTTTCAGATTAAATCACCTTCACAGAAATGGTAAGGTTCCAACAGGTTTAGCATATTACGTGATGCTGCTTGTCCCCAGAACATGTTACCTGTAGTAGCCCATTAGGGCTGAGCCCAAACGTTCTGACCTTCGTTCGTTACGTTGGCGTTCGAATTCTAAATCAACATTCGAATTTTTTATAAGAAATATATATATATTTTTTTAATGTGTCTATTCATTCTGTTTAAACCAATGGGGTTTTTCTTCACAGTTGCAGATAAAGATTAGGCTACACTAATATTATAGTATGACTCGTCATAAAATTTTTAATAAAACATTTATCATAAATGATGTAGCCTATCTGTATCCGCTTGGCACTCGGAGCTCCATCAAGACGTCACCACCTTCGTACCAACCGTGCCCTTATTGGATTATTTATGTTGACGAAACTGATGAGTTATATTCATTAAAGAAAGTTGATTTAATTTTTTTTTAAATACTAATTTAATCAGATTAATCACTTTATTCAAATTGCGGATTTAGTTTGAGGATATTTTATATATTTTTTTTATATATATATTTTTTTGTAATTAAAAACGAAGGTTCGAACGTCCGTTCGAAAAACCCTGACAAAGTTCGAAGCCCAAAAACAGGCTTCTGGGACAGCTCTATAGCCATGTGATGCTGCTTGTGAGTGTCCCCAGAACATGTTACCTGTAGTAGCCCATGTGCTGCTGCCTGTCCCCAGAACACTGCAGTATGGTCTGGAACTCGGGGGGATCATAGAAGTACCTCCAATGAAGGTGGAAATTAGGCAGAGGGTTCTGGCAGCTTTTGTGAGCTTCTGCCAGAATGTCAAAGGGACCAACCAGCCGTAAACCCAGAGTGTCCATCAACGCATCTACAGATAACAAGGTATATGACAAGAGACATTGATCCTGAGATATATACGGTCACTCTTTAGCAAATATCACTACTGCTAGAGAAACTTAGTGGCGCAAACAGACTTCCCTTTGTCTAAATAGGCCAATTGCTGAGGGGGATAGAAAATGCTTCATTTTCTGGCTTACATTTATGACTTAAGTTTAAAATAGATGTGATTTAGTGAGACGCATACCCCTGGGGCTGTCTGGACAAAGACCCTTGCAGAAGTTCCAGAAGTGGTACAGATCTTCTGGCATCCGTAGCTTGTACAGTTGCAGTATTTCATCCCGTAGGCCCGAACCAACCGCTGACAAAGGTACTGCTGGGGACTCATCCGATCGGGATTTCTTCAACTCACGATTTCCTGACACTGACTCCTAATTTATGGGGGGAAAAGCAACTGGGTCATTGTGTAGGTTAATTTATGTTAACTTTACCTAGCTACTCGTAGCTATGGAGAACAAGATTCTTGTACAGGATCTCCTCTCTGGTAAACAAGAATACCTTGAAGAATCGAACAGGAGCACTCATTCAAGGGTTCTATGACTATGCTTGCACCTCATGGTACCAACTATCTGTACTGACTATCTGTATGTCATATATGTCCTGATGAATTGAAAATGGGGGACCCTGATGTAAACAAGACGAAAGTCTTTCTCTGGTCTGCATCCCCTTAACAATTGTGTGTATTGAGCTGTACTGTATTGTACCCATTCTGCAATCTGTTAATAAAGTTTTCAATCAATCAATCAAAACCAAAGCACCTCAAAGGCCCTAAAAACAAGACTACAAACATCACAAAACAAACTGGTCAGACTACTGCTTGACCTTACTCCTAGAACCCACCTCGCCCCTGCCCATTTTGACAACCTAGGATGGCTTAGAGTAGATGACAGAGTACAGCAACTTGCAATGGGCCTGGTCTACAAGATACACTACACCACTAAGGTACCCATGTACATGTCGAAATACTTCCTAAAGGTCAGTGAAGTCCACGACCACAACACCAGAGGGAGCTCCACAAATCATGTTCAACACAGATTTGGCTCAAACAAGGGACTAAACACGTTTCGCAATTATGCCACAATAATGTGGAACGCCCTACCCACAGCTGTAAAGGAATGTGAATCGCTACCCACCTTCAAAACCGCTCTCAAAGAGCACCTACGGGTGGCTGCAATTGGAAACTGGCCCCTGTAAATGTCCTAACCCAACCCCCTCCAATGTAGAGTAATTGACCAAGTATGGTTGTCAATATTCCAATGTACAGTTTTGCTTGTACAGTTGTACAGTGTCCCCCCCCCCCCACATCCAATGTACAGCCCCCCCCCCACCCAACCTCCCCCAATGTACAGTTTTTTTTACGTCAAATGTACTCTCTTTTCTGGACTCTTTTTGTATCACAAACAGTACTGTATTTGCAAATCTGGTATGTCAAATGTATGATGTAGCAGTACTGTCTATCATACATGTCCTGATGAATTGAAATGGGGGACCCTGATGTAAACAAGACGAAAGTCTTTCTCTGGTCTGCATCCCCTTAACAATTGTGTGTATTGAGCTGTACTGTAATGTACCCATTCTGCAATCTGTTAATAAAGTTTTCATTCATCCATCACTCCCTCAAGTACCAGTTAGCACTCCTGAGACACCACAACATCAGCAGCCAACAGCCCCATTACACTGCTCTCCTGCTGGCTGCTATTGACCAGTAACCAGCCATACCTTACATTGTCGTATAACGTGTCATTATAAAATTGCTAACAAAGTTACACGTCGACAGCCAAGCTACAATCTAGCTAGCAAATTCGCAGCCTACTCCTCACACCGACAAAGCGGCGGTGTGTTGCTGCCATGTTGTTGGCAGCGCCAGCTAGACAGCGGACTCCCTAAAAACTTGGTATTTCACCCGGGGGCGGTGCCTTGCGTGCTGCGTCACACTGGTGCTGCGTGGTCTCGTCGGCTCTGCTCGGCTCGCATTGATCCGCTATCATTCAATATATTATCTTGCATTAATAGATGCCCAGCCAAACGGGCTTACAACGCATACTACACATTTCCATGTACATATGCGTCACACCAAATATAAATTCGGTATGAAAATCCATTCCTACTATAACGTCACATGCATCAGATAAACTGATCGAATATTCATATGTATGCGTGTATTAATTTAGTCTAGTTTGCCTAATTTCCAAAGCTTTAGAAATAAAACTAGCCCATACTCCGTTACTCGGTCCGAATTGTCCATCAAACCAAAATAATTCAGGATTTCTGTATTGCATTTACAAAGGTGCACACAGGTTATGATATAAAGTAGCCTCCCATAAACCGAAGTACAGTTTATTTTCCAATGTCTCCTAGCCTAGGTCACACATACCAATATACACCATACCTCCTCACTTACTAACCCTAGGATGCATCTTCTCAAGTGGGACATAGCACAGGGTTCCACAACAAACGGTTTCTGTTCTGTTCTATCTATTCGAGCCTCGAATTTCGAGGGTCCTTGGCATGGAGAAGTTTGGGAACTCCTCACCAAACTACATTTCAGTTGGCGCATCAAAAAACATGTCATTAAATATAATATAGTGGAAGAAAACGTATGAATGTGGACCCAGAGCAGAATGTATTTTATATCTATCGTCAGAAGCGTGCACTGCAAAACCACGCCCCTTCGGGTGAAATACCAGGTTTTTAGGGAGTCCCAGCCAGACAGCACGAGAATCGGCTTTCTTCTTGTCGGGAACTAGCGAGATATTTTTTTGGTGCAAACACAACTGTGTTGCTAATCCCTCGGCGATAATGCCGCATATGAAAACGGGAATTCAACTGATATGATCAAAGTAGAGTTACCTCAACAGCAGATTTTGGTTTTCTTTTCGCGCGCCCTGTCATTTTCTTCCTCTTATCCGTCGGTCAGTGTCTTCTTCTCCACTCTTGAGGGGCAGTAAACGTTTCAGATAAAAACACACCCGTCACCTAACGGATAGGAGTAATAACTGCAGTGTCTCTAAACATAACATGTCCAGTCCAATGCATTATGTCGCTGGTGTTTGTGTACATCTGCTGCATGTAATATTTACAAAACTAAAATCCTCTATTTCCCTTTTATCAAAGGGGGAAAATGTGTCTACATGGAGTAAAACGGCTACTGTTTTATATTTACAATTTACTAACAGCTTGCTTTGTGTTTAATTGAACAATTACTTTTGTCTTGATGTTTTCTGATTGAAGCATTCTGTAATTGTTTTAAGTAATTTCGTATGATCGCAAGGCTCCCTCAGGCACCGTCATATGACTAAATAGTAAATACATTAACAAAAAAGAAAGAAAACGGTCAGTGGTTCTCCATGCATTCTTTTAAGACTTACGTTCAGAATTGTGGACCCCTAGCTCTATTTCCTGCTGACCAATTGTGTTGTGATTGATAGTAATTTCACAATTGTTGTTGTTCTTCATATTGAATGTCAACAGTCTGTACAAGGCCTGGAATCATGCTGAGACTTACAGTGCACCCAATGTAAGTTTCAGCATTGACTTTGCATTAGTTTGGCAGCTAACTAGTTGGAGCTGCAGGCATATCCAGCATGAAATGCGCTGAGAAAGGACTCTACTGATCTAATCATAAGTAAGTAGGAAATAGAGCTAGGGGTCCAACATTCTGAATTGACCATTTCGCTTAATATAAAATGTAAGGTTTTATTTAAAGATACTGAAAAAGGATAAGATAATTAATGAATTTGGACTCATGCATTGAAAATGTAGCCACAATGTATTCTATATGCCCATTACAGCGCTCTGTAAACAATTTCTTGTGATATTAGGAAATAAACACCTCTTGACATAAACCAATTCAACATCGCATAATGATTTGGTAATCTCAAGGGAATGCCCTGTAGTCTAAATGTTCCTTTCACAGAATAGGCCTACAGTGTGACCCATGTTACTGACCAGACAACTATAAGTGATGGCTCTCGGAAATGTAGAGCCATTTCATGCTTAGTTACTTTAACACAAGAAAATACCACTTACAGCACCTTTAACATGCATTTTAGGAGTACTGCAGATCAGTGTGGAAATGTTTCAGTTATCATAGTAATAACAAAATACATTAAACAGTGCACATAAACCTAACATGCTATATATAAAATACATAATACTAATAATATTAATCATTATGGCACATTACTTAATATAACTTAACCATAGCAAAAAACATAATCGTATTACTTCACACAAAGAATAAGAGTAAGCCGAGCCAGACATTGGTTTTATGGTTCCCTTTAATTTCCCTCCCATACAGATACACTTAAGACATTTTTTGAATAACTTTTCTCTGATATCAATGATGAGGTACAGTTACATTGTTTTTGTATATGAAATGAAATGTGTGAAATGTGTCAAGCAATACAAATAAAGATACCAAATTGTTACGGCCCAATCCTGTACAAAGATATAACAGTGTAAAAACTATGCAAAAATGCACTGCGTTGAATACATCCTCAAGGATGGAACATAGAGTTCACCAAAATGCATCATCCCTTTCCACCTTGATACTATTGAATGGGTAACATGGCATCTCCTCACTTTCAGTTTTTATTTGATAAGGTTCTAGGATGGAAAAGGTACACGGTTCCTCTTTGACTGGGTTCAACATGACTGGCTCCAGCAATTCACTGTCTGTGACTGGTGCCAGCAACTCGTTGTCATTAGACAGTGAATCAATCAGCTGCTCAATGTCCCCTTCCTCCTCAACGTCGTTCATCCTGTTGGGAGACGCAGGAGGTATAGACCACTGGTCCTCATGTGCCAGCAGGTGGGTTTCTAATCCCGATTTGCGGGGGAACTTTTCCCCACACTGTTTACAAATGTAATCAATGTCCCCTTCCTCCTCAACGTCGTTCATCCTGTTGGGAGACGCAGGAGGTATAGACCACTGGTCCTCATGTGCCAGCAGGTGGGTTTCTAATACCGATTTGCGGGGGAACCTTTCCCCACACTGTTTACAAACGTAGGGCCTCTCCAAAGGGTGATCCTTCTCGCTGTGCTTCTGTAAAAGATATACACTCTCAAAATGCTCCACGCAGTCGGCACACTGGAAAATAGTCTTTTTGTGTGACCTCCTATGACCAGACAGACTAGCCATGGTGGCGAACACACCATTACATTCTTGGCACTGAAATCGCTCTCCGTCCATCCTTAGTTGAAACCCCTTGCCACAGGTTTTGCAAATGTGCGAGGTCTTACGGCGCAATTCCATAATTGCTAAAGCTCCTGGAAGAGTTACCCATTCACATGAACTGCAGCACACATTCTTTATCAAAGAATTATCCTTAATGTGCTCAACCAGGTGAACGTTCAGCTGTGATACCCAACGAAATCTTCTAATACAATGACCACAACTGTACGGCTTGACCTGTGTGTGAGTTTTACTATGCTGATACATGCCCATCTTGTTCGCAAACTTCTTGCCGCACGTCTTGCAGCTCAATGCTGTAAAACACACCATTTTCTCCTGGTGCTTTCTAAGATAATGTTTCCCTGAAAAGCTTTTGCTGCAAAAACGGCAGCAATTTGCCTCATCGTCACGGTCTACTTTTATCTTCCTGGAGCGCTTTTTTTTGGCGCGGTGACTCTTTACCGGCCGCCGCACATGGACAAACGCTTTCTCCCCTTGGATATGCGATAGTAAAAGAGCATCTCCCTTGTTGTCGACAACGGCTTTCTGCAAAGAATCTCCCTCCACACTATTTGTGTATGTATGGAATATTTTAGAGTCTTCCTCAACCCTCTCTTCACAACCCAACTGTCTGAGTTCAGTGTAAACGTGAGATGTTTCAAATGTCTGTTGATCAACAATTGAGAGCTGCTCGTTTGTGGGCTCACTTTTTATCTGTGATTCAGAGACCGGACACAAGGCCAGTCCCTGACTCACCGTTCTCGCTCGCTGATCGCTGAAGACGCACTCGTGCGACAGCCTCAGGCGATGCTCCTCTAAGATAAGCTGCCTCACGTCACTTTCTGTTTTGATCATTATATAGTTTGTGGACTGCGACGGCAGGCTGGTAATGTTCTGCTTCAACTCGGCTACTTTTGTAGCTCGCTTAGCAACGTCCCTTTTCTCAATCTCTCCTCTCATCAGTATGCCCTCCTGGACGTCACATTCTGTTTTGATCGTTATATAGTTTGTGGACTGCGACGGCATGCTGGTAATGTTCTGCTTCAAGTCGGCTACTTTTGTAGCTCGCTTAGCAACGTCCCTTTTCTCAATCTCTCCTCTCATCAGTATGCCCTCCTGGACGTCACTTTCTGTTTTGATCGTTATATAGTTTGTGGACTGCGACGGCATGCTGGTAATGTTCTGCTTCAACTCGGCTACTTTTGTAGCTCGCTTAGCAACGTCCCTTTTCTCAATCTCTCCTCTCATCAGTATGCCCTCCTGGACGTCACTTTCTGTTTTGATCGTTATATAGTTTGTGGACTGCGACGGCATGCTGGTAATGTTCTGCTTCAACTCGGCTACTTTTGTAGCTCGCTTAGCAACGTCCCTTTTCTCAATCTCTCCTCTCATCAGTATGCCCTCCTGGAGAAGGTCAGTATAGTTTTTACACACCTTCACATCGGTTATTTCGATGTGCTTAGGGTCCGGGTGGTCTGACCGACCGCCTTGATTCCCATCAGATGCTCTGTTTAATCTCTCATTGTCAGATTGGTTGTGATACCTCTCATATGTCTTTGCAGTTTTGCGTCGCCAAGAAGCATTTGGGTGTAGTGACCAAACATCGATTATCACAGGGTCTTTTCTGTAGGGTATTCTCCAAGTGGCAGGCAGAGGACCTGATCCAGAACCTCCTTGAACAAAACAACGTCCTGTCGTGTCCGTGTCTGGGCAAGGGCAACGCTCTAATCTCACATAGCAAGGGGTACACACTGGTGGTGTGGCGTGGTGGGACTGTGCCTTAGGCTTTTCTGCTGAGCGTTGAGATTCCCTCCTCGGTGGAGCCATCTGAAGGACAGTTCTGTTATATCAGCTTGATGCCACTCGCCGTCCTAGCGTTAGGACCATGGAACCTGATGGGATAAGAAAAGCAGAGGATGCATTAAAGCAGGGATTCTCAAACTTTTTTATAGCACAACCTCATTTTATTTGGCGACGCCACACTTAATGTATTGCGTAATTTCAATTTGGAATTAAGGAATATCAAAATAAAAGCACACATTGTTGAACTTGATCATGCATATTTATCAGAACATTTAATTACAGCACTGTTTTCAATACACATTTATAAAACGAGGCATATTTAGCCAAAATATGTTGCCAGAAAATATGTTGCGACCCGTAGTTTGAGAACCGCTGTATTAAAGGAATAATAACCCAGGGGGGGGTCCTGCCTATTGTCAAAATTACAACAGGACTTGCATTGTTGGAAAGCGCTTTTCCTAGTCTATCATGGTAGTCAGACTCATTACCTTTGATAAACTTAAAAAGGGATATTTAATTTTAGTAGAACTTCAAAAAAATCAGCAGTCTTACCTCTATCTAAAGTCATCTACAATAAGGCAGAGACCACTGCTGTCCCTGTAATGCAGTCAACACCATCCCTCCCAGGTGTCAGGCTGCTCATTCACAAAAAATATATATACATATATTGGTCGACCACTACTACAAACTATTCAAAGGTCTTGCTCGAAAAAGAGATCATCGATCTCAAGTGACTACCTGGTCAAATAAACGTTAAAGGGGAACTATTTTACTATTTCTTTCACTATTTGGGCACTTTTACACAATTCCTGTGAGTCTATGGAACACCTCTGTAATATATATATTTTTTTTATTCATTGTTTTGTATTTCTAATCAAGTCCTCAAAAACAGCATTTTTCTACCTCAAGATCTCAAGCTGTTTTGAGCCTGGGCTGCAGGGCGGCTCCTAAACCACTGCGGAGCGTCGTCTTCGCCTGAACATTAACATGCAGCAGTGACTATATGACATCACATATAGGGCACATTTTCAAACGACTCAGTTCAGTGAGGGTGAATATTGTGAGAGGAGAATTGGAAGAATGCGCCAATATGAGAATTTTGAGACATAGATCATATTAATATAAGTTCACATAGCTAGGAAACAATGCTAAACACTCAAAAAGGCCATTTATAAGATAGTTCCCCTTTAAATAAAATATCCAAGGAAACAATGCATTCTCAGAATTTGTCCAAGTATTTGAATGTTCCTCTGCTCAGCCTTTGGACATCTGAGCAATAATGGTAAAATAATATCCCAGCCAAAGAGCACACCTGACACACACCTTCCACACATCAAATAAAAACATTTGACAGACAAGTCTAGTCTCATGACATGTTAGACCCTGACTGATAGGAGGACAAGGAGGACAAGTGCTAGCATAACTTTCTCCAGAGGGATGTTGCGTTTTTTCACGTCACCCTCTCCCCGTTTACTTCAGTGTGTTCAAACCTCTGTTACTCTATTTCATTAGCACTCAAAAGTTATTTTTCTTTATTGTTTAAGAAAAGGGAAAGGTGATTGGTTTTAGACACCTACAGTACTACTACTGTACTCTTAACTGTAAAGAGTAACTCTTGAACGTTTCTGTACTGGAGGAGGTGTACAGTATTTCAATAGGCAACCCTGAAAGGATTATTTTTCTAGAAGAGCAACACTAGCCAAAACATAGGCATTGTATGCATAAAAGGGGCAAAAGCTAAAGTTAAGTTACTTTAGTTCAATGTCACTGACTTTTTTGTTAGGCCTAGTTGTTGGCTAAAACGTTGCCACAGTAGGCATTAATTAAGTTAATAGTAAACATAAAATGTCTGACATCTCAAATCTGGCACTTTTTGGGAATAAAATATCCTGTTAACTTAAAGCTTGGTGTATTGTTTTTATTGACCCATAGTCCATTCATGCTGAGTGAATCAGTTCCCCCAGCCACATTTGTGTATTCAACATTTTTGGGGGAATTAATTAACTGATCGAAAATGAATAGAATCGCATCGAATCATGGTCAAATGAAGAGATTTCATGATGCATTGAATCATTGCCTGAAGAATCGTAATCGAATAGAATCGTTGTGGGGTCAACTATTTACACCCCTACAATCAATGCAAAGCAATTCCTACAAAGACTGATCAACAACATAGAGAAGCGCCTCTCATTTGAAGGTGACATGTTTCATGATTTCAGCATTCTGGAAACATTGCACTTGGCCATCAACACCTGGCATACAGCATAATGAGTTACAAGTGATCACAAGTGAGACAACTGTGCAGGCGGTTCCATCTTTGTGAAGACCAAGCAGTTAATGGTACGAGAGATTTCATTGACCATCCACTAGGGCTGTCTTAAATACTTCGAAGCTTCGTTCGATGGCACAAGCTTCGAACATGAAAAAAAAAATCGAAGTTTAAAAAAATATATAATAATAATAATCCCACCCCCCTTTTTTTTGTTTACTTCGATGTGTGTGTTTGTGTGTGTGTGTGTGTGTGTGTGTGTGCATGGGGCCATTGGGTGGGGCCGGGGGACAAATATACTGGAGGAAAGTAACCCAGCTCAGCACTGCCCAAATTATATCATCACTATTGCCTGTTTGAAGGATATCATCCTCAAACACATATACACCTACATGCCTTGTAGAATTCCACACATAAAAAAGAAAGATACTGGGATGAATAAACAAAATAGGAAATAAAATGTAGAAATGCATGCAATACATAAATAAATATGAATCTCCATATATGAAATAGAACATTTAGATAAGGTGCTACTGAGATGTTTGTGAGTTCTTTGTTTTTTTGTGGAAGTAGCCCTTCTTAAAAATGCATGAACATTCACTGATAATTGGTCTGTAGTGGAGTCTACAAGGTCTACATTGCCGGACCATGTAGAATCCGGACCTTGTAGACTGACATAATTCTGTGCATAGTTTAGTAACTTTAGTCTACACAGGCCATATTTCAAATAATCAAAATCTTACTTCATTCATCTTTTTTTATTGACCGTTACAATTGGCAGTATTAGAGGGTGGGAGAAGGGTGGGAGAAGCTGGCGTGGTGGGTCCGGGTCGTTGTAAACAGCGACTCCTACAGTTCGGTCGGGGCGCCTGCTAAGCGCGGATAGGATCTAAGTGGGATAGTGTGATCCTTCCACACGCTACGCCCTCTCAGTGAGAATCCGCGCTGCCAGGTGAAAAGAAGCGGTTGATTGGCTGGACGTGTGTCGGAGGAAGCACGTGGTAGCCTCCACTCTCCCAGACCGACTGTGGGGGGTAAGTGCGCAGTGACCAGGAAGGGGATTGGGAATTGGCATAACGACTAACATTGGGATGGGAGAAAATCGGAGGAAAAAGGACCCCTCCCCGACCGAACTGTAGGAGTCGCTGTTTACAACGACCCGGACCCACCACGCCAGCTTCTCCCACCCTCTAATACTGCCAATTGTATTAGTGTGAACGGCCAGCCAAGCTGGTGACAACCCCGGAGCTGTGAGCTGGATTCGAACAGGCGAATCCAGCCGCTCCGGGGTTGGTGACGAACGCAATCTCCGTTACGCCACCTGACCGCCTACTTCATTCATCTTAAACATTCTTGATTTGGGGGATTGGTAGTTCCCATGAAATCTGAAGTTGTTCAAACGACAACAGCAATCCACCTTGAATTAAATCACACAGCCGAGTGAAACCTTGTTGGCTGCGTCACAGTCACGAAAGGGGCTACTTAATTAATTAATCCAATCCACTTTATTTATAGAGCACATTTAAAAACAACAACGGTTACCAAAGTGCTGTACAAGTCCCACAACATAAGATAAAAAAAAAAAAAAAAAAAAAGTTTTAAAAATAAAGAAATATTTCTTTTCCGAAGCTTCGAATTCAAATCGAAGCTCGGCCTTCAGAACATGAATGGTTCTTCAGAACATAGGCTTCTCAGTGGTGTCAGTGGACTCATCCACAGCTATGGAAATGCACTGTGCATTTTTTTTTTATTCTATCACAAAGCTGTTTAATCTAAGATTTGTTTAACCGTGATGCAAACACCCTGACATCTTTTAAATCAGCCCTCAAAACTCACCTTTTCAATCTTGCTTTTGACCTCTAATTCTGTCGGTGTTATTTTATTTTATTTTTGTCATGTATTATTTTTGTTCTGTTTTTTGTTTTGCCATAGTTTGTCTCTCCTGCCCATGTAAAGCGTCTTTGAGCACCTGGAAAAGCGCTATATAAAATAGATGTATTATTATTATTATTATTAATCAAATCACCAGCCAGTATTTCAGTTATTCTGGTTGCCGACTGTGCGATCTGAGGGGGATTTGCTTTTGTTTGCCTTCAAACATGGTCTCCATCACTCAGTCATACATTATTTTCAAATTGCCACCCTTCACAAGAGCTACCGTTTCTTGGCATATAGTCACATTGGTTTGGTGCTGGGACTCAGGATGAACGCATATTTTTCAGTCCATTCACCTTTGAATTGCAGTCGACTTTTCTTTTACCGACCATCTTTAAAAATGCCATATTTTTCTGCTGGCTGCCTGTTGGCGAAACTAGGCTAGTAGCTACATTTATCTCACGGAGATAAAACTGGGAGCGAGTTTACTGTAGATGCGCTGTCAACTGACTCGGACTGAAAGAGAGAGACGACTTGCATTCCGTGAAGACCCGCCCTACTCCCCTACTCTGCATCTGATTCGCAGACTGTGGGTGAGGGGGGGAAACGCTGACGGGATGCTGAATGTGATTGGACCAGACCCGTACACAGACACAGACAAAGTCATTAAAATAATAGAAGCCTACTTTGCTGGAACGATTAATTTCAAACGTATACAGTGCGTGTGTGCTTTTGTGTGTGCGCTCGCGTTGAGGCTCGCTAAGCCTTTCTCCACACATTATTTTTACCTCCGCGTTGATGACGGACACTGTGGAATGTTGGTTCTGCTTAAATGGGTGTAAATGCGGGCTGGTTCGCCAGAGAGCACCAAGGTTCAGAGGCTCCACAACAGAGCTGGAACCAGAGCCCTGGCGGTGTGAAAGGGCTCACAGTGACCCTGAAAGAGCATCCACAGTGACCCTGAGAGAGCATCCACAGTGACCCTGAGAGAGCACCCACAGTGGACCTGAGAGAGCACCCACAGTGGACCTGAGAGAGCACCCACAGTGGACCTGAGAGAGCACCCACAGTGGACCTGAGAGAGCACCCACAGTGGACCTGAGAGAGCACCCACACAGTGGACCTGAAAGAGCACCCACACAGTGGACCTGAAAGAGCACCCACACAGTGGACCTGAGAGAGCACCCACACAGTGGACCTGAGAGAGCACCCACACAGTGGACCTGAGAGAGCACCCACACAGTGGACCTGAAAGAGCACCCACACAGTGGACCTGAAAGAGCACCCACACAGTGGACCTGAAAGAGCACCCACACAGTGGACCTGAGAGAGCACCCACACAGTGGACCTGAGAGAGCACCCACACAGTGGACCTGAGAGATCATCCACACATTACAGTGGACCTGAAAGCCTGAAACCACTTGTGCAGACCATCCCTTGCAGCAAGGCTGAGAGTGAAAGGGCCAGGGGTATCAGTCTTATGAACAATGTATGCACGGACAAGATATCTACAATGTTGTTATCCAATGCAACTCATTTGACAATGATCAGCATCAATGGACCCCCCCTGCAGGTCAGTAGGGCCATGATCTTTCGATTTCGAGTCAAGAAATTAGCGTTTGATTTTGATCTTCAAAATCACAAGCAGGTTCGCGATTCTCCCAGTATTTGCTTTCTTCACCACCTCCGCCTACTTATGTGTGACAGAAGAAAATAATTTTTTTCTTCAAAAAACAGTGTAGCTGCTAGTTAACGTTAGCTTACCCGTAGCCTGCATTTTCCCAGACCACAGCCGGAGTGGCAACATGTTGTCTTCCCTGTGTGGTATATAAAAGAACGAGACTGATACTGTGTGTCCGGGTCAAACAGAACTTGCTTTATCAACCCAAAAAAAAATCATCATTCGGTTAGCGAGGCACTAGGGCTGTCGCGGTATGACATTTTCTCATGCGGTTGTGTGTGTGGCTAATCACCATGGGATGCGGTGGTACCGCACTTCTATTATTTTTTTATTATAATTTTTTTAATATACCGGTACCTGTATATATATTTTTTATTATTAAGACATGCGAGTTTACCCGCAATCGTGATTAGACAAATTCTAAGGTTGTAGGAGTTCCGAAACTATTTTAAACATGTTTGATAATCTATCCATTTGTCCCTCAACATTCTGAACTGTGATAAAAGTAGATTAGGGTGTTGCCTGCTGTGTTTTGTGTATTCCACTAAAGGACTATTATCGCATCTTTCTCTGGAATTACTAGAAATCACCAAAACTATACTCGTATTCAAAACGGTATAAAACGGAAATGTACAGATGAAAAAACAATCCGTTATGTTGACTGCAAGCAACTCACTGATAATCGACGAGTGTATTAGACCCATAGCCATAATTTAAGATATATTTTAAGCACTCGCAAATCTCCCAGTCTCTCGCGCACTTAAGCATGGCGGTCAATGAGTTAAGAGTGATGTGTTGTTGTGGGATATATACTGTAGGTCTACGCAAGCAGCAAGCAGTCACACATCCCTTCTCCAACTTAAAACTAACGTTATTTGAGCGAACAGTTAACGTTATTATAACACTATTTTAACGTTAGTGAATTTGAATGCACATACATACATACATACTAGCTAGTTAAATATCACAACTTGTGTCATCAATCATTGGGGGAAACTAGCCAATAGCTAACGTTATAGATAGCTAGCCTAATAACTAACGTTATAGATAGCGAACGCTAACGTTTGCAAACAAAGCTAACGTTATCCAGTTGACATTACAGATCATAATAGCTATGATAACGTTAACGAAGTGAGCGTAGAGGTTAGTCAGAGTGTAGCGGGGTCGGTAGAGAGAGGCAGCAGTGCACTTAATTTGCGTGTAACGTTAGTCAATAACATTGAGCAAGTTACATGACCGGCACTTCGGCCCGGGAGGGAGAACGCTCACCTGTACTCTATTACGGTTCAGATTAATACAAGAAAAGGTATACATTGGGGGCTCGAGTCCGGGATATGAAAATAAATCCTGATTTCAACTGTGAGTTGTAAACTGTATGGAAACGTGAAGTTAGCTTATGCTACTGGAAAACGGACGTCTTGGATGCCAGCGACGCGTTTTGTCGTTAGTTCATGCCGACCTATGAATGCCACCAACGCGGTCCAGTTTCCTCATTTTACTTTTCCGTCAAGCCAACTGACGAGACCCAAGTTGATCGCCGACCCCAGAACAGCGTGGATTATGTATTTATTTTCCAGCACCCAACGCTGAATCAATAAACTCAGTGCCGCTGATCAGGAAATGAGAGAATAGATATTTCAGCCCGCTTCTATAGCGTGCATAAGTACACATATACTATCGATAATCTAGCGTTTATTTGAAAACTATTCATAAATAGGCCGAAAAATGACAACGTTTGTGTATGCCAGAATCTTCCAGTAAAGGCCGTTTATCACGGAATCTATATATTTTCCTGAAAAAACGAGGGCTTTTCAAAATGCTATAACACGGAAATGAAGCGATTAAAAAACAATCCGTTTCGACAATGTTGACTGCAAACCAGGGTTTCCGTTAGAAAAAATTGTTGCCGGCCTCAGTGTCCGGTAGATTTCAATCTACCGGTCAAATGAGAGAAATTCCGGTCAGAGTTTATTGAGCTTAAAAACAATTGATAGGCAAAAGAATGACAACAAAACAAAAGAATGACATCATCAAGGCATGTAGATTTATAATATTTTTACTTAAAACTAGGCTACTTTTGCGTATAAAGTCATTATATTCCAAATAAAATAAGTCCCGAGACTCGTGCTGCTGCCGACTTTAAATCAAATAGGCGTCTGTGGGCAGTCGCCCGACATTAATAAACAACAGTCTGTTATAATCACATTTTTATGAGCTAACGAATTCCGTTATATTGGACATTTGTATTAATTATATCAAGCGAAGAACTGAGAAATTTGGCAGAGAGACGGCAACATTATCGTGGGTTTGCGTGACGACTCTCTCTCTCTCCACCTCCCAATGACTTATTTGCGAGAGTATGTCGATGCAGAGCAGCAGATTCAGCTGTTATTGGCTCTTTTCTGGGGACCGCACAGCAGCGCCCCCCACCCAACATTGAATTGAAAATGGCTGAATTGGAGTACTGCTGGAGTACTGCATTGTGCTGCTGCTGCTCCGGCTCTGCAGCTTCACAAAAGTTCGCACACCCAGCACTAAGCTCTCGCTGACAACGTCGTTGTCATTATTAGAAGCAACGATGAAACAAATGTAATGATTGTTTCGTTCATCGCATAGGCTATTTAATTTTAGCCTATTTTAATACAATTCAAATAATCAAATTGTGCTTAGACTCAGGGAATTATTTTCACCGGACATTAAGACCGGAGAGATTAAATATGTCGGACTTTCAACAGATTTTGCCGGTCAAATACCGGTAATTACCGGCTAACGGAAACGCTGCTGCAAACAAGTCATTGATAAGCGACGGGCAGATTAGACACATATAATTTAAGACAGAGATTACAGAGATTATGCGTTCACAACGCTATCATTGAAGTGGGTGCTGGCAGGTAAGTAAGACACCCCCTGGTGGCTCTGAAAGTGTTAAATGAACCGAGTTAAAAATGATCACGCGCCTTTTTTTTACCACGGTTGCCGCGGTTGTCTGTCCGCGGGTGCCTTGACACACCGCGGGATTGCGGTGATGCGGTTACCGCGACAGCCCTACGGCTACGAGGCACTTCACCCTCTACTGTCTTATCAAAATTATCAAAACAAACAATCCCACATGCTGTGTAGCTAAACAAGAACTGACAGGGTTTATGGGAAAGTTGGTCTGGCTGTGATTAACAAATGTGATTAGGCTACCATTTGTTTCAGCCATGGTCCCATTATTGTGTTTACTGTAATTATATCAAGGTATCACAACCAATCTGACAATGATATATTTAGTTGAAGATTCTCATTGTAGTAGCTGTTGTTACCCTAAAATGTAAATGACAAATCAACACAATTGCATGGCTGTCAGTGCTGCTGATTTTCTTTTTCATGAAAATGAAATTGTGACCATACAATCAAAAGTAAAATCAAATCATTGATTTGGAGAATCGTGACACCCCTATTGAGACACCATCGCACTACCACGCAAGCAAGGAGGCAAAGCACATCTCAGATGGCTGAGTACAAACATATTTGGAAAGCTTTGTAGACTACCAGGTTAGTTACCCCACCCACGCCTCCCCTTCTTACCTCACGCCCTAGTACAGACACTATAGGGAGGTGTAGTGGTTACGTCATTGCTGTTTCCGGCCGGTCCACCATCTTGAAATTGCAATGTATTTCTAATGGACATTGGACACATTTCTAAATCGTCTCGTTTAAAACAAATAAAGCATGAACATTTGCATGGTGTACCTTTCTGTGTGTATTCATCCACAAGCTATAGCTCAACATGAAAATATGCGCAATTAATCGTAAAAGGAAATCATCAAATTTTTTTTCAACCAAAAATGCTTAAACAATAATGTTAGTGATAGAAGGGAACTCATTTTGTGCAAAAATGGAAAGCTTGCCAATGGTCATGAGTAGGGATGCCCCCCGGACCCCGGTTTTAAACGGGAACCGGTACTATATTAGAAAATACCGGAGTATTTATAAGCTCTGACGTCCTCGGTACTGCTATCGATACTCTAGAGAAATTATTATTATTATTATTATTATTTAAAAGTTGCGAACGATCCTCTCTCTGTCTCTGCACGAGAAGCGAGCCGCAGCCAGCAAGTCAATTATTACACACACTCCTCGCGAGTCGCTCGCTAGTGCTACACATAGACATACGGGTACTACATACGGGTACTCCTTAATGAAAGTTCTGTCCCCGACGCCCCGTGCTATAGCGCGCTGCACACAGACAGCAGCTCTGCATGCACTGAGTCGTGATCATGGCGGATAGAGCGAAGCGTTCTAAAGTATGGATATACTTTACAAGGGTCAATGCCGACAATGCACGTTGCCACAAGTGCAACAAAACATTTGCCAGTAAGGGTGGCAATACGAGCAAATCAATTTATCAAAACATCTGTTGGCAAAACATGATATTAGTGTGCAGAAATGCGCGTATTCGACTGCCTTGCGCGCAGTGTTCCATCTGCATCCACTGCAGCCGTAAGCCAAGATACGGAGTTGCCTAGGCTAATAACGAATTATTACAAATAGGCTAATAAACAAAACAATTGTTTAGCTACAAATACTACAATCTAAACTTTTTATAGATCGTCAAGCTGAGGCGTCAGCCACTATGTCCCAGCCCAGTGAGCCCAGGGCCACCACACATCCTCCCTCTACCTCCCTCCACCACCCAAAGTCCTTTCTCCCTAGCAGCTAGAGGAAGGATGACAGAGGATAGGGTGAACGAGTGTCACAGTTCTGTTAGCCTTTTGCATTTGTTGTTTATTATAAAAAGTCTATAATTCAGAGTCAGACACATTTAAAACATTGTTGCTGCTGTTGCTGAAGAAATTATATTAATTTATTATATTTATTTATAAAGATATATAAAAGAACATTGCTGCTGCTGTTGCTGAAGAAATTATATTTATTTATAATACTTATTTATAAAGTTGTATTTATAAATAATAAAGCAATGTTGATTCTGTTCTTAATTAATTGTCTTTTTTTCTTGCAAAAAAATAACCAAAAAGAACCGATAAGAGTATCGATAAAGTACCGAACCGTTAAGCAGTATCGATAAGAGTAGTAGTATCGATAAAATCCTAACGATACCCATCCCTAGTCATGAGGCAGAATTGTTACAATAGCCGATAATCCATTTTCCCAATGATAAATCCCTATACGGGTGGACCTCGCGGGTGACGTCAGACTACACCTCCCTATGCTGCTGCTCTGTAGCGATACGACTCCTCTCCTCCTCTTCTTACCTCACCCCAAGGACAGTATGCTGCTGCTCTGTAGACATCCCACTCCTCTCCTCCTCTTCTTATCTCACCCCAAGGACACCATGCTGCTGCTCTGTAGCCATCCCACGCCTACCCTTCTCTTACCCCACCACCTACAGACAGTATGCTGCTGCTCTGGAGCCATCCCCTTCTTACCTCACCACAAGGACATTGCCAGCTAAAAAAAAACCCTGTCATAGCAGTGAATGACTACAGCCATGCAAAACTACCAATGATGGCCAACATTCATAAAACTCCTGAACTCCCCTCTCGGATTTAAATCCGCCCTAAAAACATGGCTCAGCAGCAACTCAAATTGGTCTTAATATGGTTTTTTATCTCTTTTATCATAACTTGGTTTTTATCTCTTTTTATGATGAGTTGCTTTTAACACTTTCAGCGCCAGGGGTCGCTATGGGCGTATGGCCGTTGTGTGCCAGCGCTCTGTTCAATGGGGATAAATTCCGGTGTTTGCAGTGCTAAAACTATATAAAATATTATAGCTAGGGATCTAATAACGTAGTCGATTGTCAGTGAGTTTCTTCCGGTCAACATGCAAAAAACAGATAATTTTTTCATCCATACATTTCCGTTTTATACCGTGGTAAATATGAGTATGGTTTTAGAGTTATTCTGTGTAATCCCGGGAAACGACGCGAAACAGCGTCTTACTGCATTTCATTATAAATCTGGCCATTTCTCGCCTGGATCAATAATCAATCTGAAATCAACGCTAAATTATCGGTATTATGTTTCATCATGAATGCACAAAAGGGTGGGGGGGAGGTCGTTTTTCTATGCTTCGATCGCCACCAACGGCATACATACATTACACAGTACATTACAGACACACGCTGTGATCTTGGGGAAAAAATTATCGGATCAACGCAAGATTGATAACATAGTCCTTACATTGTCTATGATGTACTGCAAAAAGAATAATCCAATTATCTGATCGCCATTCCAAATACTGATCGCGATCGTGTGTCCAACGTTATCCAGCATTGCACATGAACGGGGGGGCAGGGACCCTCGTCGATGCCATCCCTATAAGCGATATTCTTGCCGGAGTTCTTAGACCCCGCCCCCACGCTGCAGCTCGGCCCAGAAAACAAACCACATCGTTTCAAATGGAGTGCAATAGCGGCCGCAAGGCGTTAGGCAGAGGTATTGGCCGTTTGCGATCTCAGAGCCATTCCCAATGATATCAGGCTGGATGGATGAATTATGAATGGATATAGCAAATAAACAAAATAACGATTAAAACCCGACTTTTCTCGGGTTTGGCGCTCAAGCGATGGCAAGTTAACCCGACTTATCCCGCGTCTGGCGCTGAATGTGTTAAGGGTTTGCGGATTTCCCCCCCCCTTTTAACATTAGTTGACTGTATGAGCTTTCAGGTTAGGTGTTATTGTACTTATTTTTAGGGTGTCCTGTCTCATGTACATGTCCATTTCGTGTTTTTGTATGTTCCATGAATGGACCACAATGGAAACAAGCCATGGCTTTATTGTGTTTTATTTGACCAGCGTGATGACACTGTTATTGTTTTTTTTCTTCAAATGTTTGTCCTATACGATTGTGTCAAAATAAAGTATTCAATCAATTCAAACAATCAATCAAACACTAAAAGGATCCCCTCAGTCCAGACATGTTTTAAGGTGTATGTCAAATTCTGTATTTTGAGTAATAATTTGTGTACAATAGTTTCTCCACTAAAAAATTAAAATAATGTTAAAATCCTTAAACTGACATCTACTCCTTCCCCCGCATAAACAATTCCACAATCTAGAAATATGCAAATATATTTAATCTGAAACGTTTAACTGTTGGACACAAGAGGTCTCCTACTTCGCTGTCCATTCTCAGTGTATGTGCACTGCAGGTTTCCCACATCACATTTGTGAATTTGTGTTGACTATTGGACCAGAATTGCCTTCCAAACTATTTGTGATCCTGGTTGTAGGCCCACCTCTTAAATTTGGATTTTCAATGAGCGCAGAGAAACGTTCCACTTTCTGCAGATAAACGTGAAAACAGCCTTTGTATTGGCTGTTAAGTCGTGTGTTGATAACACAAGCCCAGTCTTTCAGAATGTCTGATGTTGATAATGATGTCTACAATGTTTTACTGTTTTTAGATTATCATTGTTAATTGTGATTGTCAAATGTATCTCATGTTGTTATGTTTTGTTTTCTGTTGTCTTTCTGTGTGGACCCCAGGAAGACTAGCTCGCCACTTCGGTGACAGCTAATGGGCTGTGACATCAATGTGGAACGCCCTACCCAAAGCTGTAAAGGAATGTGGATCACTACCCACTTTCAAAACCTCTCTCAAGGGACACCTACGGGAGACTGTAATTCAACACTGGCCCCTGTAAATATCCTAACCCAACCCCCTCCAATGTACAGTCATTTACCTAGTATGGTTTTGTCAATAGTCCAATGTACAATTTTGTTTGTTTGTACAGTGTCTCCCCCCCCCCCTCAATGTACAGTTTTGCTTGTATATACAGTGTGCCCCCCCCCCCCAACCACCTCCAATGTAGATTACCCAGTATGGTTGTCAATATCCCAGTGTACCCAACCCCCCCCCCACCCAACCTCCTCCAATGTACAGTTTCTACGTCAAATGTATATACTCCCTTTTCCTGACTCCTTCTGTATCACAAACAGTACTGTATTTGCAAATCTGATATGTCATAAATGTATAGATGTAGCAGTACTGACTATCTGTATGTCATGTATGTCATATATGTCCAGATGAATTGAAAATGGGGGACCCTGATGTAAACAAGACTAAAGTCTTTCTCTGGTCTGCATCCCCTTAACAATTGTGTGTATTGAGCTGTACTGTATTGTACCCATTCTGCAATCTGTTAATAAAGTTTTCAATCAATCAATCAATCTCAATTATGTGTGGATGCATAATTTAGTATTTAGTATGTTATAATATGTATATTAGTATTACTATATTATACAAGTATGGGTACTAGTGTGGTGGTGCTTATGGGGTGTCTCTGGGACTACTGTGTACGAGGCTGGGAGGGAATCATTGCAAAAAACGAGATTACACAACTGGTACCCATGTAATCCCCCCTGCAGCACCTACCAACAACATCTCAAACAGCCAAAATCCGTACAAAACACTAGGCAAACCCCCTTTCACAATTATATCTCCTTTCAACTACGTTGTTAGGCTGCTTCCTAGCCATTCCAGAGCTGTGACTATAGCCATCGATTGATGAGAAGCGACAATAATTTAACTGCAATCATTGATAAGATGGCAAATGACCATACACGATAGAGGTGAGGGTGACTATGACTAACGTTACACCAAAGATGACGAGGGGGGGTTTGAACCTGGTAAAGGACTTTGTTATTATTATTACACACATGATGAGATGACCGATTCGCTCACTCGCTGATGAGAGCGGAGAATAACATTATTAGGCCAAACTGGCAGCAGCACAACCACGAATACGCTAAGCTACGGTCATGTTAGCTAACGTTAGATACCTAACGTTCGTTTTAGTTTTTGACTCAATTATATAAAATATGTTTACCTTCAACCTCTATCCGAAAAGTTGAACACCGTGGGTGGTGAACTCTGGCAGAAAAAAAATT
The DNA here is from genome assembly GCF_963971535.1 of Notolepis coatsorum. Classification (NCBI taxonomy): domain Eukaryota; kingdom Metazoa; phylum Chordata; class Actinopteri; order Aulopiformes; family Paralepididae; genus Notolepis; species Notolepis coatsorum. The sequence continues at coordinate 38,982,245 of NC_140171.1, forward strand.
CGATGAATTGAGTTGTAGATAGAAAACGGTCTGCTTGGGCCTCTGCCTCGATGGGTTCCGTTCAGCGAGCTCCTCTGGCATCTGGGGAGAGACGCGTTATTTTTTTTCGTAGCCGCATTGCTGGCAGACGCTCTCTGATTGGCCACTGACGAGCTGTGTCTTTGCCCATTTCGGCGTCAAACAGCCTGCAAACTACCTGGCGTTCTATCGCCATGCTCTAAGACAAACTCTAACCTTAACCAACTTCGAAGAGTGCCTAAGCTTAACCAGTGTAGAAACATGCGTCGGCCAATCAGAGAGCGTCTTGCCAGAAATGCAGCTACGAAAAAAGATAACGCGGGAGAGACGCAAATGCCCTTGTGGGGCCTGCATACCCAGTATGCCTTGCGGTCCGATGAATAACGAGCAGCCGAGCATTGATTGATTGATTGATTGATTGATTGAAAACTTTATTAACAGATTGCAGAATGGGTACAGTACAGTACAGCTCAATACACACAATTGTTAAGGGGATGCAGACCAGAGAAAGACTTTCGTCTTGTTTACATCAGGGTCCCCCATTTTCAATTCATCATAACGTATGACACACACAGTACAGACAGTACTGCTACATCTATACATTTATGACGTACCAGATTTGCAAATACAGTACTGTTTGTGATACAAAAAGTGTCCAGAAAAGAGTGTATATACATTTGATGTAGAAACTGTACATTGGAGGAGGTTGGGTAGATCCCCAGGCCATCAGGCTGCTAAACGAACAATGAACACTACACAACAACAACTATCAAACGCACATGGCACACACATCCACACGCACACACTCACTTTAAACAAACACACTGTAGCACCCACTCCACACACTTTATAGCACACACTCACTTTAAACAAACACACTGTAGCACCCACTCCCCACACTTTATATTTATTGATGAAGGATTGCACTACAACTCGTACACCTTACTGTAAATTGTACCTAAATTGTACCTCATCCCATTTCTGCTTTGCACTATATAGTACTGTACATTAGTACACTGCATAGTATTGTATATTATATGGTAACTCAGTTACGTCTATTCTGCATCGAACATTGTACATATGTCTATACTGAACACTGTGACCTCATTTTCTACTTCTAAATTACATGCTATACTATGTTATTTGATACTATCTTGTCTAGCACAGTCTCTGGAGCGTAACAGTAAGAAGCATTTTGTATGAAAGTATTCTGTACTTCTGTATGACAACTATTAAAGAAACTTGAAACTTAAACTGGTGGGGTTGGGACTGTACATTGGAGGTGGGGGGGGGGGGGTTGGGTAGGGGGTGGGTGGGGGCCACTGTACATTGGAATACTAACAAAGCCATACTTGGTAATTTACTGTACAACTGGGTTAGGACATTTGTGGGGGCCAATTTCGAATTGCAGTCTCCCGTAGGTGTTCTTTGAGAGTGTTTTTGAAAGTGGATAGTGATTCACATTCCGTTACAGCTTTTGGTAGGGCGTTCCACATTGATGTGGCATAATTGCTAAACGTGTTTAGTCCCTTGTTTGAGCCGAATCTGGGTTTAACATGATTTGTGCACCCGTCGATGCTCTAACCAGGCATGCGTTGTTCATGGGACGGGGTAGCACGGTGTGGTACCTCACGGAGTATTAAAGATTTGAGCAGAAGCGCGTGCACGCACATGCACGCGCTCGCGAGAACGCGCTGCTCGACTCGGCTCGTTGTGTTTACCTGCCTCCCGGGCCCCGGCGCTACCTCGCATTATCATAACAATAGCCGCTATAGGCTGGTGTCTTCAACACGTCTGGACTCTTTGTGATGTAAATATGGAACGTCCCAAGTTGCCGCTGCCCACAGAGTGCACCGCCGTCCAAAGGTGAACGACGGCGAACGAAGGGCCAAATCAAAACAGCCGTCAATTCCGAATTGACAACTGTTTTGATTCAACCCCCCACCCACCACCACTCACCCCCGGACAACAACACACTCTGCAAACAGCAGCAACCCGGGACATTCCATATCTACATCACATACATTCATTCATTCATTCATTCATTCATTCATGAAAGGCTATACAAACAAAGTGTATTATTGTGCGCGAGGGAACATATGCGCATGCGCGCGGGGCCGCGCGTGTGTGTGCGCGCGCGCGTGCGCGCGGCGTCATTATCCTGCGTGGCGGCTCAGTCCATAATAACAACGCAACACTGCTCTAACACATAATAATATACGGCCATATAACCTGTACCTAAGGAACTTATTGTTAACTTAATTGCCCGTCTGAAAATAATGGCTAATTTAGTCTCTTGTGGGTCTCAAACTGTTACAACGTAGAATGGTAATTATCAGCAGGCGACCGCAAGGCTTACTGGCTGGGTATGCAGGTCCCAGAAGGGCATATCTCCCTCTTCTCTGTAGGAGTTTCTTCTTCTCTTGTTAGTTGGTGGGCACCATGGCACACTTACTGAGTGCGGCCCTCTAGTGAGCTCCATAAGTATTGCTTTTCTTTCTTTTTGTCGGTCCTACAGCCCCCCCCCCCTCCCAAAAAAACCCACAACATAGCAAAGATGATTTCCTTTATTGTAGTACACGATAGAGATATGCAATTTTCCACATTGATAAATATTCGTGTGCCAATGCATTACAATTGGCCTGATTGTGGCATTATCAAAGTTCAAAATGTCAAACTTTGAAAAGCCACAACTCATACAACACAAGTCTGATTTTTGTAGACATATCCCGAACAACTTGTTTTAAAAAATATTTATTTATCTGAGCACATCACAGGTGGCCTGAGTCAGGGAGTCTGGAAGATGCAGGTAAAGTTGGGAGGAGAAATAGTTTGCACTAACTTGAGGCCAGACCTAGTGTTAATTGTCTGTGGATAGTTTATATTATAGAATTGTGTTTTTATTCATTATTTTACCCTCCTTGTGTGTGTTTTAGTTGCGCTAACCTTTGTCCTTTGTTCATTCATTCAAACTTTATTTTGTCTCGAGAATTATTGAGAACAACTAAATTTCAAATAATGTAGAGAAATACAGCACACAATACCAACTACCAAAAAAAAATTACCTGACAATATGTACAGAGCTGGCTGTGAGTTGCTTAGTAGTAAAGCAACTTTTATACAAATACTAACTAGAGAAGCCCACAATGGAATTCCCTTTTCATTGCATATCCCTGATCAATATTTGAGATACCACAATTATCCACGCTGTCACCTCAACTAAAAGCATATTTTTACACCCAACATTTATATTATATATAATTATATTATTACACAAAATGTTTCTTCTAAATGCATTTTTCCCTTTAAAATAGGGACATTTTTTAAATATGGAACGAATATGATTTGTACCAACGACCCACCAATTGACCTATCTCAAGCCACACCCCCTTTCCTTGATCCTCCAATCACAAAGTTTGTCTGAGGGAGGCAATCATTGGGATTGGACGATCAAGGAAAAGAGGGCAGGGCTTGAGAGGTAAATTCATAGATAATAATGTGTTTGCCCAGTGGCTGCTTCCATTAATCCTAACAGGATAACCTAATCCATCGATTTTCAACGTGGGGTCCGGGGACCCCCAGGGGTCTTTGAAGGGGTTCCAGAGGGTTTCTTTCTTGATGCGGGTGGTTTGAGCAGATTTGTAGGAATCCCAGCATTTTAACATCATATTTCTCATGATACTCATCATAAAGTATGTTCGCACCACAGAAGGTGAAGGGTCAGTGAAATGTCACAACCCGTAAACTCTGGTATCATGGGACCCATGTTTACCACTGGTATTTACCACTTGGTTGGCCGTTTGAGTGCAACATCCTGTCCAACTTTACGAGTTTACAAGGACCGACCGAACGCACAATTCTGATTTAATCAGACAATGCAGCACCTTGCCACGTGGTAAGTAAGTAAGTAAGTATTTATAAAGCACCTTTCATACATGTCATGTAGCTCAAAGTGCTGTACACAAACATAGGCATATATAACGATAAAAGCAATAAAGTCACAGTGATCAGTTAAGATCAATGTTTAAAAAATAAAATAAAAATAAAAATAATAATAATAATAATAATAATAATAATAATAATAATAATAATAATAATAATAATAATAATAATAACGTAAAAATGAAAATAACGTAAAAATGAAAACATGAAAACAGTCATTTGCTTACCAGTTTGGGAGAACTGTCTGCACAAACATGTCCGCTCAGTAGCAACCGGAAGTAGGAAATGCACTAAACCAATGCACTTGTACGGTAGGTAGCAATGTTAGCTCTTATAACGCTAGTGTAGTGGTGTGGATGAATGTGACATCGTGTACGATTCTTAACCCCCCTCATCCCCAATCTCTCGTCTTCCACTGCGATTGATTGGCCAAGTTGACTCAAGTTCTACTTTCTCGCGGAACTACCCCCCATTCAAGAGAAGGGGAAACTTGCCTTTTTCCTCTCATTGCCCTAAACATAAATCTTTTGGCCTCCAAAAAAATACAAGATTCTATTTTGTTTTGATGTATTTTGATTTTATTGAGGAGTGAATTTGAGACCACTTGCTTAACACAGGGCATAATAACAAACACCACGATGACATAAGACCTAAGAAGCTAGTGCAGTGCCTATACTTGTTACATTTAGTAAAAACAATCAATATTCCAACTATAATACACATCAGCCCTCAACCCTCCATGTGGAAACGTTTGGAAACCCCTGGCCCAGACATACCACAGGTTGGCCATGTTGCAGAGCTTTAAGCTTAACAAAATAAATAAAAGAATCCAACAGAATCAGTAGATGATAATAAATCTATCATACTCTCAGGTATAACTAAGTGTTAATTAAAGGAGTGATTCGCTGCTCTTCTTATTATTTCCTTCTGTTGAGGCTGTACAGAATATATATATATATATAATATATATATACAACATAGTATTATGTTGAATAAGCATGTCATTTAGCGGTTGAGCCTTGGGCTGTCCTCGCTTAGTCAACTAATAGGTTGTTTTGGTCTTACTCTACTAAGATGTTTTTGATCGATTAGTTAAACAATTTAATAATAATAATTTCTCATGCTGAATGACTTGTGGAAAAAATTCATGAGAACATCTCTATTAAACACAAGATCCTTCTGCATGATTCTATGTGGGAAATTATTATTATTACACACATCATGGTGAGATGACCAATTCGCTCACTCGCTGATGAGAGCGGAGAATAACGTTGACAGATTTTCGATCAACAAATCAGTCTACAAAATCTACTGTTCGTCAACCAAGAATTAATTTTGTCGAGGACAGTCCTAGTCAAGAAGACATGGTCCACATTCCACAGAACCTGAACACCAGTCTCTTGCACTGTCCACACATACAGTCTCTTGCACTGTCCACACACACAATCTCTTGCACTTTCCACACACACAATCTCTTGCACTGTCCACACACAGTCTCTTGCACTGTCCACACACACACAGTCTCTTGCACTGTCCACACACACAGTCTCTTGCACTGTCCACACACACAATCTATTGCACTATCCACACACACAATCTCTTGCACTTTCCACACACACAATCTCTTGCATTGTCCACACACAGTCTCTTGCACTGTCCACACACACAGTCTCTTGCACTGTCTACACACAGTATATTGCACTGTCCACACACACAGTCTCTAGGATAACCAAGATGTATACATCTATAGACCTGTAGATAACCAAGATGTATACATCTATAGACCCATAGATAACCAAGACGGGCCCACAAGAAGATGGAAAGCAATGGTGGGGGTGTGTTGCTCATCTAATCAACTTGTATTCCCCATCCCTCCTCCTTGCCTCATAATCTACCAAAAATAATCAACCTAAGTACAGGGCGACAGGAGGTAGAGAGCGGTCATCTGGTAATTGGAAGGCTTCCCGGTTCGATTCCGGCTCCTTACGGCAGCGTGTTATAGTGTCCTTGAGCAAGACACCTAACCCATAACTGCTCCCGATGAGCAGGTTGGCACCTTGCATGGTCGCCCCCGCCGTCGGTGTGTGAATATGTGAGTGAGTGGGTGAATGTCAGGCATAAATTGTAAAGCGCTTTGGATAAAAGCGCTATATAAATGCAGTCCATTTACCAAAAGGCAAGCTAGTCCAACCTCTTCTGAATGACAAATCTCATTCCTTTTCTCACAGGCTACTTCTTTTTTCTCTCTCTGTTGTTATTCCTCGTTTTCTTCCAATCCTCCATCTGCAAGATGCTGCCAGTTTTCTCTGTTCTTCTCACAACCATTCACCAGAGGGCAGAAGGTCTTAAATAATTTTGACAAAGCCTGAGAGAGAGAGAGACAAAGTGAGTGAGTGTGTGAGAGAGAAAGAGACAAAGTGAGTGTGTGTGTGTGTGTGTGTGTGTGTGTGTGTGTGTGTGTGTGTGTGTGTGTGTGTGTGTGTGTGTGTGTGTGTGTGTGTGTGTGTGTGTGAAAGAGAGAGAGAGAGAAAGAGAGACAAAGTGAGTGAGTGAGTGTGTGAGAGAGAGTGAGAGACAAAGTGAGTGTGTGTGTGTGAGAGAGACAAAGAGAGTTAGTGTGTGTGTGAGAAAGAGAGAGAAAGAGAGAGAGAGACAGACACACACAGGTGGAAATGTAGAAAAAGATAAACAAAGGGGGTATTGCAAGTGGTGAGGGAATAGTTTCTTTAATAGTTGTCATACAGAAGTACAGAATACTTTTATACAAAATGCTTCTTACTGTTACGCTCCAGAGACTGTGCTAGACAAGATAAGTATGAAATAAAATAGTATAGCATGTAATAGAAGTAAAAATAGAAGTCACAGTGTTCAGTATAGACATATGTACAATGTTCGATGCAGAATAGAAGTAACTGAGTTACCATACAATATACAATATACTATGCAATGTACTAATATACAATACTATATAGTGCAAAGCAGAAATAGTTAGTGTAGTTATTATAATCATCACTGCCACCACCATCAACAACAACATACCTTGTAGAGTGGATGGCAGATCCCGTCAATATACTCAACCTGTATGTGAGGCAGTCGAGTGCTCTTCTCCCTGTTCATGACATCCTAATGCACAAAGACAGGTAGTCAGAACAGAACTGTTTCACAGGACTGTTTCCTCCTCTAATATACTGTACAGTGTATGCAACACCTCCAGAAACAATAGTAGTGAGTAGTGTTTGAAATAACAAGAGAAAGTCTCACTCACTCACTCACTCACTCACTCACTCACTCACTCATTCACTCACTCACTCACTCACTCACTCACTCACTCACTCACTCACTCACTCACTCACTCACTCACTCACTCACTGCCTGTGTATGTCGTACTTTCATTGTTACCTATAGGTAAAGTATGATACTACCAACCCAAAAGCAGTAGAGCTGCAGTGATGCCAGTAACTAGTTACTAAGTAACTAGTTACTCTAATCTGATTACTTTTTTCAGTAAATAGTAATCTAACTTGTTACTTTTTACAAGCCAGTAATCTGATTACAGTTACTTTTCCAAGTGGCTGTGCATTACTATTTAGTTACTATCTCATAATGCTGATGATAAGAGAGCCAGGGGTACAGTCAGCTAGACCGGAGATGGGACGTGCGCTCGCGCGCGCACGCACGCACACAGCCACACACACATGTTTACGTTTATAGCTGATTTTAGAATGGCTTCAGCATGAAGTTAAATCAACTATCCAGTTCGTTTTATAGTGTAATTTGGCTACTTGAGAGAGAGTGAGAGAGTGAGAGTGAGAGTGTGAGAGAGAGAGAGAGAGAGATTCATGTTACGCGCGACTTGCGGATGGCAACTGATGGCTGATGACGTCTCATGATGACCTGTCTGAGCAGCCAATCATGATTTATGACATTATGCACTTTCAATAAAGCATTATTTAAAAAAAAACTGTTGTCATTCTTATGTTGTGGCAGCAGCAGGGGAGACGACGACGACTTTGTAACCTAGTTACTTTCAAGGTAACTAAGTTACTTTGATAATCAAGTAATCAGTAAAGTAACTAGATTACTTTTTAAAGGAGTAATCAGTAATCAGATTTTTTTACAAGTAATCTGTAGCATCACTGTAGAGCTGTAAGTAATACATTAAAAACTTACAATGGGTTCAGTTTTGAACTCCTGTTTTTCCTTGTCCCCCTGTGCAAAGAACTCTGTGGAAACCAGGTTGGCAATCTAGAGAGAGAGAGAGAGAGAGAGAGAGGTTTATGTGTAAATAAAAATTGTGTGTGTGTGTATGTAACCTGGTCGGTTCGGACATGCCCCGAGTGGGAGTTGAACCCCGGTCTCTCACGTGACAGGCGGCATCACAGACCACTATACCAAGAGGTGAATTCAATTCTAAGTAATGGGTCTGGATGCCTCTGGGGAGTGAGTTTACTTGCAGTACCGCTGCCGTCCACAGTCACTTCACAACACTGTCCATCGTGACTGTAGGATAGACACACGGTACCTCCGTTACATGTACTTGTGTGCAATTGTAAGTAAGCAATTGAATGAGCCGGTAAAGCAGTGCTGATAGATTGTGGAAATGAAGACCAGTTCACTCTACGTGACTGGTTTCTGGTTGGTCCCTGTGGGACACTCTACAGCTGCCGTCTTAGCCTAGATCGTGGAACCAGGGGCAGGTAACACTAGAAGATCGCTTGATTCTGAATTTGTTGTCACGCATGTTTGGGATCTTCTGGCTTATTATTGTAAAATAGTTATCTACAACATTTTAATTTATCATAATAACATACAGCTGTATTTCCAAAAGCCTGGTCATATAAAGAGACACAACCGATATGATGCACATAGAATAATCAACATTTACAACACCCTTCATCAGCCACACAAGAAGAGTTTGATTCCTAATGAGGTATTGGCATTTCAATTTGTGCTCTTCATTTCGCACATCTCCCAGTGAGCCTTTTCACATTGTATGTCCATAGTTAAGACGTCTTCCCACAATGTCCAGACGAGGTGTGAATATAGTTCCACAATGAAAACCCAACAGACCCACACATGTGTAGACACTTGAATGTGTCTGATTAAGACTTTTAGATATGTTCCCTTAGGAGAACCGAACCAGCTATGTTCGTTATGACTGTTGACAATAATCCGTCCATTTTTGCCATTCAAAGCATCGTTGGAGGACGAGCATTAGGGGGAGCTGTGGGCGTCAGTCTGGTGGTCTGTAGGGGCATGCGGAGAGGATGCAGTAACAACGAGGAAGCCACACGTGAGGTGCCCTTCGGAGTAAGCCACAAGAGGGAGCGGGCATGTACAGAGAGAGCTCCATTTTGAAAATGTGAGAAATACCAAACGTGCACCGGAGCAGAAGAAATAACGCTGCATGCCGCAAGTTTATTGATACCTTGGGGCTAGATCCACAAAGAATGGATTGCACGGAGCAAGTTGCACCCTTACTTACAATTCATTATGAATTGAAAATGGGGGACCCTGATGTAAACAAGACGAAAGTCTTTCTCTGGTCTGCATCCCCTTAACAATTGTGTGTATTGAGCCGTACTGTATTGTACCCATTCTGCAATCTGTTAATACAATTTTCATTCAATCAATCACCGTGCAGATTGATTGATTGACTGAACTACCCCAGACATTGTGTATGCGGGGCTAATCAGAACCTTGGCTATAGACCCTCACGTGCGGGCGAGACGATTAACACTTTGAGTGCCACGGGTCCGGTGCCCCGGAACCCCGTTGCGTGCCACCACCCACTTCAATAACAGAGCTCTCATATTTGCGAACGCATAAACTATATCTTAAATTATGGCTATGTGTCTAATATGGCCGTCGCTTATCAATGACTTGTTTGCAGTCAACATTGTCGAAACAGATTGTTTTTTAATCGGTTCATTTCCGTTTTATACCATTTTGAAAAATGCTAGTTTTTTGAAAGTTCCAGAAGAAAATAAAAATTCTGTGATAAAACACCCTTTACTGGAATACACTGGAATATGATGAATAGTTTTATGATGAATAGTTTTATTTTCGGTCTTTGTTTACAGATAAATCAAAAACACACATGTGTGGACTTTCAAAAGGAAAAGAAAAAAAATCACAAATCACAAATGTACATATTCAAAGTAAGCTCACACACAAAATCCAAACTCAATGACCGAAAAAAGGAATAGGCTGAAGCACATGCTTATTTTTGCCTATCCTTTACAATTCTTAAAAACTAAATATACTTTAATATAAGAAATACACAAGACACGTTGTAATTTTTCGGCCTATTTATGAATCATTTTCAAATAAACGCTAGATTATCGATAGTATATGTGTACTTATGCACACTATAGAAGCGGGCTGAAAAATCGATTATCTTATTTCCTGATCGCACACACACAGACACACACATACACACATATGGCACATGCTGATATATAGGTGAAAATAGCTCTGATTATCCCAAGACTGGTAAAATAGATTCCTTACCTCAGATCAGATGTTCTCCAAAAAGATTATTCCAATTCCTGATCGCCATTCCAAATATCAATCACGTTTATTGATCCAACGCTGGGTACTGGAAACACACATTCTCAGCTGTTCTGGTGGTGCGTTTCATTCAATCCAATCCAAAGGGGTGCAGTACCATCCGGAGAGATGATAGGGGGCGGTATTTTCCCTGTTCGAGTTCAGACAGATCCCCACTGGTAACGTGAGGCTAGATTGATGAAAAATGAATGGAAATCGATAATAAAAAAAAAACGAGAAAAAGACGAGATCTCTCGTCGCTGGCACTCAACGGTTGGCATGAACTAACGAGAAATCTCGTCGCTGGCACTCAAAGTGTTAAAGGTGCATTCCGCACCTGCAGCGTTGGGAAGTATCACCCGTTTTATTTTGACAACATTGATAGCATGCTCGGGACCGAGTGAAGGGGCTGTCCTGTTTTGGGCCACTACGTTCTCTAGCCACGACATGGCGCTGCAACGGGGGGTTTATTATTTTGTAATGCCGGCTTAGCTATAGTGAATATTTTTTCTAAAGTGTTTGTTTATTTTGAGTGTATTGTGTTACCAGCGTTTTCAGGCTGGGAAGTGTGTGCTGCGAGCGTTCACCAGTACAGTAGCACAGTTGTGCCGCCACAGGGTGAAGGTCTATCAATAACATACAGTGCTATGCGTGGGACTGCCGGGACGCCTTTAAAGGGAACGTTCACTGTGTATGTACTTTGGTAATGTAGTGTTTTCTTTACCTAAGAAGCAAAGAGACTGTTTATGGAGGAAGCAGTACTGTCATCATTTGTTTATGTGACTGTGAATTTTCAATTACAGTAAAGCTCGGCTGAGAAACTGTATACCTGTTGTGCTGTGTCTATATCCATTTACTGGGAATAGGGAATTGATCGTCGTCCTGCATTGCCAGTGATCAATGTGTGTAAAGGGGTCCTGCACTAATGTGAATTCTCAACAGCGGAGCAATAGGGTACTATTTTGGGGGAGACTATATTGATCACTACTTTCACCAGGTGTGAGGGGGTACGCCGCTTACTAGACGGGACGCAGTTGTAAAGGGGGTTACAGGGTACCGATGAGTATTTGTCGTTATAAAGTCCTGCATGACTACTGTACCTGCTCCTAGGTTAGTAAATTCTAAGGCCCTGTCTACTGCCTTCCCACACCTTGCGTCTAGCAACGCGGCCACTACAGTTGGGGGTTCGGTGGGACTTAGCTCCTCCATGTACCTACTATCCGGTGTTCGTATAATCTCACCCTCACTAAGCGGAGGTAATCCACCCTGCTACCCATGTGTATCATTTTTAACAAATCTCATGTCCAGTAAACCCATGGCATGCGTATGGATCTTTTCTTGGACATCAATTTCCTCCAATCTTATTGGCTAGTGCCCTTTTGGACTTCCTAGATCAGACTGTGATCACTCCGAGTCCACAGAGGAGTCAGTGCAGACAAGTGCAGATATTGAAGTTGTAAATATCAAACATGGCTGACTAGTCTGCTGCTGGATAGGCTATTTTTACAGCAGATATTTTGACTTGTCAATGTTGTTTGTCATAGATGGGTAGACACAGGTGTAACCATAGATATAGAAGAACTAACTATCTATATGTCTCCAGCTTTAGTCTACATTTGTAGAATGTGTTGAATGCGTGACGTGAAAACCTGTGTAATAAACCTACCCTCTTTTGCTCTGGCCAAGGCTTCGTGATGGCAGAGATGTCACTAGCTGTCATCAACATTGACCTGTAGAGTAGATGCACATGCAAATATCATCATGATAAATATTGTTTTTAGTAAATGAACAAAAATGGGAACATTCGTCACCAGACTTTCGTCACCAGACTTTTCGTCACCACACATGCACACACATGCACGCACTCACATATACGCATGCACACACACATAATTATGTTCACACACACATGCGCACACACACATGCTCACACACACATGCGCGCACCGCACACACACACACACACACACACACACACACACACACACACACACACACACACACACACACACACACACACACACACACACACACACAACATACAGTATGTAGGCTTCATATTATTCATGTCATGCTCACCTAAGAAGATCTCTTTGTTTCTCATTCTTCCAGGATACTGTACCTTTCTTAGCAAGAGAGAATAACTCATCTCTTCTCCTGAAAAACAACAAGCATATCACTTGATGTAATAATAATATTATTATTAATAATACTACTACTATAATAATAATAATCCATATATTATTCAAAGACAATAACTCACCCACTCACTCACTCACTCACTCACTCACTCACTCACTCACTCACTCACTCACTCACTCACTCACTCACTCACTCACTCACTCACTCACTCACTCACTCACTCACTCACTCACTCACTCACTCCAAACCTCACTCAGAGCATCCAGCCACTATGAGGACTGTGACACAGCAGAACACACACCCCAAATAGACGGACAGGTCGGTAGCAAGGATGGCTCTCTTGATCATGGGGAGGACAGCCTTGTAGTCCTTCTTAGACAGACCGTTGAGTATTTGACTCCCCTAGAAATGGAGAGAGAGAAAAAGAAAGAGAGAGAGAAAAAGAAAGAGAGAGAGAAATAAAGAGAGAGGGGGGGGGGGGTAATAGTGAATAAAAAGATAATGTATGTATTTATGTGTGTATTTATGTAACATTATGTACATCTACATACTGTACGTAGATTCAGATCATTTATAGATTTGTGGAATAATGAATAAAACAACCCTCTTACTGTCTTCCTACTATACTAATATGTCTTTACTACTATGCACTCACCACTGCAGCACCCACGTTTCAGCCCTGTTTGATGGACATTTGCTTTTTGCTTTTTTTGGATAAAAGCGTCAGCTAAATGACAAAATGTAAATGTAAATGGTTGGGTGGATGGATGGATGGATGGGTGGGTGGGTGGATGGATGGATGAATAGATGGATAGATAGATAGATATATAGATAGATAGATAGATAGATAGATAGATAGATAGATAGATAGATAGATAGATAGATAGATAGATAGGTAGGTAGGTAGGTAGGTAGATAGATAGATAGATAGATAGATGGATGGATGGATGGATGGATGGATGGATGGATGGATGGATGGATGGATGATGGATGGATGGATGGATGGATGGATGGATGGATGGATGGATGGATGGATGGATGGACCCAAGGTCTCACTGAGTTGTTGAGGATGAAGAGGCACAGATTGTAGTGGTGATTCTCCAGGGAGGAATGGCCATAGAGCTGAGCTAAAGGTTGGTGACTCCTGAAGGAGAGGAGGAGAGAGAGACAGACCTCATTTACAAATGGCTTCAACATGTGTCAACATGTGTCTCTGGTGATCAGATTTCAGTTGGATGGAGCTTGAGCACTTGAAAATCCAGGTGTATATTTCAAAGCAATTCAGGACAGGATCACCCTGATCCAGATTCAGACATTTCAAGATGATCAGATCCTGATTATCAGTGCTTTGAAGTACTGGAACATTACTGAGAAACATTACGATTTTCTAACCTTGAAATGATTTATAATACTTGAGGGGCTTTAAAGATGCAATATGTTACTTTTTGACGTTGAGTGTTAATTTCTATGACCCAACAAATGTAAACAATCTTTTATTTTTGGCTAGACACGACAGCGACCCATTCCTAGAAACGCAAATGTCTGTGAGTGAGTGAGTGAGTGAGTGAGTGAGTGAGTGAGTGAGTGAGTGAGTGAGTGAGTGAGTGAGTGAGTGAGTGAGTGTGAGTGAGTGAGTGAGTGAGTGAGTGAGTGAGTGAGTGAGTGAGTGAGTGATCGGTTGGATGAAGTTATCCAAATTGGCAAAAATGTCACACACCCATATAAGGCATGGTCACACATGCGCGAATGAAGGCAAATTACCATACAATGGAAGTGAATGGGAAGCTAATGTTCACCAGTATTAATTTTGTGCATGCGTGACCGTGCCAATACATGGTCCAGCCATATACAGTACTAGGTTTTCACCTAGTCCTTATTTAATTTTTTAATTAAATTAATTTAATTTTAATTAATATTTATTTATATATATATATATATATATATATAAAACTATCTGACGGCTCTTGATACAATGAATAGCAGTTTACAAATGCTAATATTTTTTGCATTTGATGGACTTTGATGGACTTACTGGCGCACGTTGCAAATGATTTATGAATGAACTTTACGCAAGGATTACGCACGAGTCCACTGTCAACTCAGCCGCTATCAGTGTGGATCATAAGTCGCAAAGCACATTATCAAATAACTCTAAATGTCAGAGAAACCCAAGGGTGCGAGTTGGACTGGTCCAATCCAGGATGAACACGCAGCTGAAAGAGAGCTTTTCCGACTGATTGGCTCTCGCCATGGTAAACTCGGTGCGCTAACAAGGAAGAGTAATGAAATTAAAGCATTAATGGATAATGTCCGTGATTATGAAAATAAGGAAAATGTTGAGGATGGTTTGAAGACATTTAACACCTTGTTGGGGGAATTTATGGAATTACATGTGTCTGTGCAATCGTTTTTGTCTCATGAAGAACAAGAGGCAGATCATCTTGACTGGTATGAGCCTAAACTACTGCGCTTCAAACTATTTCTAAATAGTGTGGATAAAGGTGGCTGGGTAGCGCAGTGGAGAATGCACTCGCCTACCACCGCAGAGACTCTGGGATCGAATCCAGCTGTCAGCGGTACCGCCGGCTTGGTCAGTCGTTCCTACTAACACAATTGGCAGTGTTAGCGGGTGGGAAGTCGGCGGGGTATGTGTTCCCTCCCTCGCTGTGCAGGAGCCCTGACCGACCTGTAGGAGTCGCTGTTTACAACGACCAGGACCCACCCCACCGGCTTTCCACCCACTGACACTGCCAATTGTGCCAGTATGGACGACCGACCAAGCCGGAGGTACTGCGGCAGCCGGATTCGATCCCACTGTCTGCGGTGGTAGACAGGCGCTTAGTCCGCTGCGCTACCCGGCCGCCCATACACCGGTCGATGTTGATAGGAAAGTTGTGTCTAAACAGACACTCAATGGTGATGGTGTGGATGAAAAGGTTGCGCTTACAGTCGACAATAAAGGAGGATGTGAATGAGAATGATGATGTACAGGGTCAACTGAGGAAGTACAGGTTCAAACGCCACCTGCTGGTCCAATTATATACTGCCATCATTCAAAGCATACTCACCTCATCAATCATAGTCTGGTACGGTTCTGCACAAAAACACTCCATTCACAAACTTCAGTGCATAATCAACAAGGCCTCTAAAATGATAGGTTGTGACCTTCCCTCCCTGGACTCCACTCTTAAACATGTCGGGATGGACTACTTTGGGCCCATCGAGATGAAAAGAGGACGTGGTACTATGAAAAGATACGGAGTCATTTTCACATGTCTGGCCTGCCGAGCCATCCACCTAGAAGTAGCCCACTCCCTGGACATCAACTCCTGCATTCACGCCCTTCAGCGATTAATTTGCCAGAGAGGACAAGTGAAGGAGATCAGGTCAGACAATGCCACTAACTTCGTAGGCTCTGCCCGTGAACTGAAAGAAGCTATGAACCAGCTGAACAGAGGCAAGATCGAGAAAGCCTTAGCAGGATGGCATATCATGGAGATTCAACCCTCCCCACGGTGCCCAGTGCCCACCATGGTGGGGTGTGGGAGCGGCTTATCGAGCAGGTGAAGCCCGTTCTCCATTCCACCCTGAGGCAGCAAATACTGGACGACAAAGCTTTGCAGACGGCCTTCTGCAAAGTGGAAGTGATACTGAACAACCGCCCAATCACCTCTGCGTCAGACGATCCAGGTGACTTGGAGGCTGTGACACCCAATCACCTCATTCAGTTGAAAGGGAAACCTATTCTTCCACCTGGTCTGTTCAGCAAAGATGATGTCTACGCCTGAAGACGATGGAGGCACGTGCAATATATCCAGGAGAAGGTGGACTAAGGAGTATCTGCCAATGATGCAGAAGCGTCAAAAATGGAACAGCAAAAGGAGGAACTTCGCCCCTGGAGACATAGTCCTCATCGTGAACAGCCAAGCTCCTCGCAACTATTGGCTGATGGGCCGAATCATCAAAACGATGCCAAATGCACTTTCCAATCCACATACAACCACCACATAATGGGAAATCGGCATTCACTTGTCACTGTTCAGACCACGTTGCACATACAATGAATGGAGTTTGGATAGCTTTTGCCTTCTGGAGACAAATGTCCCTCCCTCTCAAAGAGTGCTGTCAACGTGCGTATGTCAGGAGAGAGATGGAAAACCTGTTTCACAAACAGGCGCAAGTTATTGTTTTAAAATATTGTCATAGCCTATGCCTGTGTGTTTTTAACATTGCTAAATGTTCGTATTTTTTTTTACAACTTTTTCTCCCATTTTCTATTTTTCTCCCATCCCAATTTTTTCATATCGTCCAATTTTACCCTCCCCTGTCTCGAACGCTGTTAGGCCATGCCTCCCACAAGCCGGCTGCAATGTGGACTAAGCCTTACATCACGTGTCCCCTCCGGTACTCGAGGAAGCAGCAGTCGCATCTTTTCACCTGCACAGCGCGATCTCTCAGCGTCGGGGGTCTGCGTTTGGAGGGCACACCGCCCCTGTCGCTTCCTGATTCTGCTGTGCAGGCGCACCAACCGACCTGTAGGAGTCGCTGTCCACAACACCCGATCCCCACCCATCAGCTTCCCACCCCCTAATACTGCCAATTGTATTAGTATGAACGACCAGCCAAGCTGATAGCAATGCGGAGAGCTGGGCTCGAACCCAACGTCTCCTGCATTGGTGGTGAGCGCCTTGCCCACTGCACCACCTAGCCGCCCATTTAAATTGTGTTTTTATGGACCAGGAGTGGAATTGTATCCTGAAAATAGTGTGACTAATTTATCAGTTTTAAATATACTACAAAGAAAATGGTGGTGTGTTGCTAATAGCCTAAGTTCTGACATGCTGTGTGTTTTATTAAATGTTTTTCTTTAAAGAGTTGGGGTGCCGTGGGGGGTACAACTATTTCCAGGGGTGCCTTGGCAAAAAATAATAGTTTGGGAACCACTGGTCTAGATACCACTGGATGGAGACAAATGTCCGCTGTCAATCAACTGTGACACAACTGTGGCTAAATCATATCTAGGCCCATTCCAGGCACCAGATGTGTGCATGCCAGGTGTAAAGTAGGGGCGGGATGAACAAAGCGATACTGCAATATATACCCCTAGTACAAATGGGGTCCAGAGGATGGGAGAGAGCATTAAGAGGTGGATATCCTAGAGCTGTGACTGAGCAATGTGGAGTGGTTTGACAGAAAGGAATAAAGATGTTGCAGATGATGAATGGCAATTGAGAATGAGAGCATGTCAAATAGGATATGAAAGTAAATGTGCGCTAAGCATGAATTGGATCATTCAACCAGGTGGCTAACACAGTCACTAGGAAACAGAAAGATGAAAAAAAGCAATGCAGTTCACTTCTGTATATATGAGTTGCTGACTCCTCTGTGGTCCAGGTCGTGGTTCAGTGTGGCAATCATCAGAGCTAGGATCTCCAAACGAGAAAAATTTTCCTGACAGAGAGAAAGAGAGAGAGAGGGAGAGAGAAAGAGAGAGAGAGAAAGCAAGAGAGAGAAAGAAAGAGAAAATTAGAAGGCATTTTGTCATTAGAGACATGATTATAGATAAAGAACAGAGACATTTTTATTTGTTGACCTATCTCAAACCCTCCTTCTTTCTTGATCCTCCAATCACAACAGTTGCTTCCCTGGGGAAAAGTTTCTAAAAGTAAATTCCCACCTTCTGTGAGGATTGGTTCGTTCCCCGCCACATGCTCCTTTAAGGTACTGTGTTGATTGGTGCATTCCCCGCCACACGCTTCTGGAGCGATTACCAATTCCAGCACGCACCTGTCATAGTTTGTGATTAGCGCTCCAGAGGCTTCATATACTGGGACCTTCTTTCAATCGATGTTGGGTCGTTTTGAATACTACTGCTTCTGCCTGCTTTCCCCCTGTTTTGTGCCTCGTCTACTTTCCCTCCAGGACATCTTTGGATTGCCGCTGGTGAATATCTCAATCCTCCGTTTGGAGCTGCGCCTTGTTGCCCGCTTTACGCGTTTGCGCTTTGGTGAGTTTTGGAACCAAACCCTTTTTGGATTATCTGTTTTGTGTGTTTGGATAACACTGAAGAGTATCGTTTTTGTTTGCACTGGACTCAGCTAAATTGTGTGTTTTGGATAACACTGAAGAGTATCGTTTTTGTTTGCACTGGACTCAGCTAAATTGTGTGTTTTGGATAACACTGAATAGTATCATTTTTGTTTGCACTGGACTCAGCTAAATTGTGTGTTTTGGATAAACACTGAAGAAGTACCGTTTTGTTTTGTTCTGGACTCAGCTAAGGGAGGACTGAACTGCACTGCCTCTGTGTACTGTTGGACTGTTGTTGATCTCTCTCTCTCTCTCTCCGTTTCCACTCCGAGTTGGAGCTGGGAGTATATGCAGAGCCGCAACGGCGTCAACGCCGATTCCCCACCTCTAACACCGGGAGGATCTGCAGAGCCGCAGATAACTCTGCCGAAGGCAGTCTCCTTTTTTGTTGTTCAGAATTGTTACTTGACTCTTTTTGATTCTGTAAATAAATACGCCCTAGTGTTTGGCTAACTCTGAACTACCTGTCTGTGCCGTGCTGTTGAGGTCGGTTTCAAACCCTAACACCTTCCCTCTCTCTAATGTTACTTACATAGCAGTTTGTTTACAATCACAAGTAAAGGCCTGGCTACACTGATCCATAAAAAAAATCGTCAGCCCTGTCCAATAAACAGATACTCCTCATTGAAAAATTATTATAAACAGACATAGACGGACAAACACAACGGATCAATGTAGCCGTGCCCTACATTTAAAAGTGTGCAAGTTACAGTAGAGAGAGTTGAGAAGAAGAGGATGAAAAGAGAGAGACGGAGGTATCACAATAGAAAGTGATTCATTCTACCAGACAAGACAGACATAGGTGGTTTAAGACCCCGGTGGAAACAGATAAGATGAGTCTCAAATGAATCCTGGGCTGTCCCCGACTAAGGATTTGGATAGTCGACTATGATTGGCCAAAATGTGCCGTCAGTCATTCGTTTTTTTGTATCATTCCATTTGGGCTGTGGGGGGTGCTTAATGTCTGAAGGAGTCGACTGAAGGCTTCTTGTCCTCTGCAAAAGCATGCAATTGGTCCACTGATGGATACATCTTGATATTTGGGTAGCACTTTATAATAACACCCTGTTATAATACATTTATAAGGTATTTGTAGATAATGAACTAATCATGAACAAACCATTTATATACATTCATAAATGATTATTAAATCATTTATAACTATATTTGTATAACATCTACAAAGTATTTATAACGCATTTAGTGGATAATGAACTAATCATGAACAAACCATTTATATACATTCATAAATGATTATTAAATCATTTATAACTATATTTGTATAACATTTACAGATTAGTTCTACATTATTTATAACTCATTATCAACATTGTTTGTACTTGATTTGTTCATCATTACATAATGTTGTTTAATGTGTAGTAACACATTTGTAGATGCTTTGAAAAATGGATATGAAAAAACGACTATACTGTATCTCCATTTATTTTTCATGTTCAACAAATGATTTGTTAAGACATTCATAAAACATCTATAAATCATTTGCAGATGCTATTGTGTGCCCTAATCTAAAGTGAAGCCTATTCATCATTAACAAATGTCTAATACAGTTAATTATTTGTTTACTTTTTCATCACATGTTACAAATGTTGTAGACAGCTTTCGGATACACCCTTCTTTGTGACAAAATCAAACAGTGACAGAATTAGGACTAAAGATAAATGCAATTCAATTTTATTAACATATAAAATACATGTGCATGACATATAGTGTAACATGGGGGGGCACTAGGACCCAGGAGTATCTAGAGAGGAAGTCTCACGCGAGTGAGACTTGACGTCACGTGTGTTGTGGCCATGCCTAACAATTTTATTAACATATAAAATACATGTGCATGACATATAGTGTAACATGGGGGTGAGACTTGACGTCACGTGTGTTGTGGCCATGCCTAACAATTTTATTAACATATAAAATACATGTGCATGACATATAGTGTAACATGGGGGGGCACTAGGACCCAGGAGTATCTAGAGAGGAAGTCTCACGCGAGTGAGACTTGACGTCACGTGTGTTGCCGTCTGTTTGAATGGAAGCACGATACATGCAGAACCAAGTTATCCATGCTTCTTCTTCTTTCGTGTAACGTCAGAGGTCCAACTCCGTATCTTGTAGCCATGCCCTTAACTCTGGTCCCACATCAAAGAGGCTGGCTTCCGAGGGTGGCTGCCCCACGCTTTTAATAAGGTATGAGCAGGTTAAACACCTTTTTTGTTGGTAAATCTATTCCATAATTTCCGACCTACAAACAACTCTTATATGTTGTGTAGACATACTTGATGTGGTGGGCGCTACGGGAGACCTGACGGCGGAAGCACAAGCCCTGGACGACAAGCGTAATGCAGATGCATACTGTACACAAGTATGCCTCACAGACAGTGAGGGGCGCCGGCATACAGTGACATTTAAGAACGCTCTCTACGTACCATCGTTCCCACAAGGACTATTCTCTGTAATAGCTGCTACTGTGAACGGTGCCAGAGTGTTCTTCATTGAAGGTAAAAATGTTCTTGTAGAACCCAACGGTACGCGATTTAACATAGAGGTGTACCAGAGAATGTATTATCTGCAAACAGAGTGTAATGACAACGACAAGTGTAATGATGATAATGATATGTGTAACGTGACTGTCAGTCACGATATTCAGACATGGCATGAGATTATGAGTCATTGTAATTACGAGGATTTACTGAAACTTCAAGCAGTGACAGAAGGCATGCACATTGAAGGTGAAAAGCGTATACCTGACAAAGAATGTGTAGTGTGCATAAAGGGGAAGTTTACTCAATCGAGAAACAGAAATCCCATAGAAAAAGTAAAGGTACCACTTGCGCTAGTTAACACAGATCTAGCCGGTCCAGTAAGAAACGAGTCCATAGGAGGCTTTAGATATGTACAGTCTTTTACAGATGTGTGCACAGGGGCAGTGTTTGTTTACTTTCTCAAAGCAAAGAGTGACACACTCCAGGCCACGGAAAAATTCCTGGCAGACATAGCCCCTTATGGTAACGTAAGATGCTTGAGGTCCGACAACGGACCGAGTTCACAAACAGAGAGTTCCAATCACTGTTGAGGAGGAACAAGATAAGACACGAGACGTCATGTCCATATTCCCCACACCAGAACGGAGTGGCAGAGAGGGAATGGCGCACTCTTTTCAAAATGGCTAGGTGTAAGCTAGTAGACAGTAACTTACCTAAGAGTCTATGGCATTATGCGGTGCAAGAAGCCGCTTACACCAGAAACAGGTGCTTTAATAAGCACATGGGCACCACCCCGTATACAGCACTGACAGGAAAGAAGTGTAATCTAGCTAGAATGCACACATTTGGATCAGTGTGTTATGCTTACCTGCAGGACAGAGGAAAGCTCGAGTCCAGATGTGAAAAAGGACTCTTTGTAGGGCACGACAAAGGACGCCCCGCTTTCCTAGTTTATTATCCCATTAAAGGGGGAGTGCAGAAACACAGGCTAGTCAAGTTTGTCACATAGCATGGTCGTGCAGACAGACAGTCAGCAACCCCCAGAGGGCGATGACGAGGAGCACCCGAGGGTGACGTCACGTGCCCCAAGCAGTGGGAGGTATCCCTCAAGGGAACACAAACCCTCAAAGTATCTGACAGACTATGCCCGGAGAGGAAGTGACGAGGATGACAGTACACTTACCACCATTGATTACTGCTACAGGGTAGTCAGTGGGGTACCTCAGACCTTTAAAGAGGCCATAGTGTTCCCTGAATCAAATAAATGGGAGAGACAATGGATGAGGAGATGAGGTCCCTAGAGGACAACCACACCTTTACTCTAACCAAGTTACCAGAGGGCAGACAGACAGTGGGAGGGAAATGGGTGTACTCAATCAAGGAGGGTATTGAAGGCCACGACAAGTACAAAGCGAGATTTGTAGCTAAAGGTTACAGTCAGAGGGAGGGGATAGACTACGGTGAAACATTCTCCCCCACAGCCAATCTGACCAGTGTAAGGGTAGTGATGCAGAAAGCAGCTGAGGACAATTTGATTTTACATCAGATGGATGTGAAGACAGCCTATCTGCACGCACCCATAGATAGGGAGATATACATGGAACAACCTGAAGGTTACGAAAAGAAAGGAGAGAAGCTAGTGTGTAAGCTAGAAAAATCCATTTACGGCCTGAAACAGTCTGGGCGAAATTGGAATGAGATGCTTCATACATGTCTCACTTCCTACAGAACCCAGTAGACCCCTGTGTTTACTCAAGAGAGTCAAAATAGTCAGGAAAAGTGATCATCATCATTTGGGTGGATGATTTGATCATCGCAGCAGACAACACTAGAAACCTAGAACAGGTGAAAGGTATGCTCTCCACCAGATTCAAAATGAAAGACCTTGGACGGTTAAAGCATTTTCTAGACATGGACTTTGAACAGTCTGCCAATTGTGTAAAAATATCCCAAAAGAGATATGTGGAAAAGATCCTGAAACGTTTTGACATGCAAGAATGTAGATCAAGGGAAACACCATGTGATCAAAAATTAGACTACCAGGAGGATGCTCAGAAACTGACAGATGTAAAAATTTACAGAGAAGCTGTGGGTAGCCTCATTTATTTGACAACATGTACTCGCCCTGACCAATGTTTTGTAGTGAGTAAATTGTCACAGCATTTTGCTGACCCCACAGAGGAGCATTGGATTACAGCAAAACATGTTTTTCGTTATCTCAAAGGTACAGCAGATAAGTCAAGTCAAGTCAAGTCAGTTTTATTTATATAGCACATTTCCAGGCAGCGGCAGCTGACACCAAAGTGCTTCACAAGCAAGTTGATAAAAACAAAATAATGTGATGCAAGATATAAGATTAAAAACATAATAAAGCAATGAAAGCAATAAAAACTGGTAGGACACAGTAAAACAAATAGGATAGAAGGGCCAGGGGTCTAGTGGTAATTAAGTAGGGGGGAAGGCCAAGGAGAACAGGTAGGTTTTCAAGAGTGATTTAAAAGCCTGCACGGTCTGGGCGGTCCGTACGCTGAGGGGGAGGCTGTTCCACAATTTAAGCGCTACGGTGGAGAAAGCTCTGTCTCCCCTAGTCTTGAGCCTGGTTCTGGGTACCACCAATAGCAGCTGGTCAGCTGATCTGAGGGATCGGTGGGGGGTGTGGCGTTGCAAGAGCTCGGACAGATAGGAGGGAGCCGTGCCATTTAATGATTTAAAAACATTTAGGGCTAATTTAAAATCGATCCTAAAGCTAACAGGCAGCCAGTGGAGCGAGGCCAAAACTGGGCTGATGTGTTTGTGTTTTCTTGTTTTGGTGAGGAGGCACGCGGCTGCGTTCTGCACCAGTTGCAGGCGGCGGAGGAGGGATTTGTCGATGCCTGTGTACAGAGCATTGCAGTAGTCGAGGCGAGTGGTGACAAAGGCATGTATCACCGTCTCTAGGTTACTTTGGGAGAGGTATGCCTTTGTCTTCGCCAGGAGTCTAAGGTGGTAAAAGCTGTTTTTAACTACGGTGCTGACCTGTTTGTCAAATTTAAAATTTATGTCGAAGATGACCCCGAGGTTCCTGACAGAGGTGGAGAGGTTTGGACCCAGGGGACCAAGTGCGTCAATGAGGGGGGCCGGGGGGGGGCACTATTAAAAACAATGACCTCGGTTTTCCCTTCGTTCAATGTCAGGGAGTTTTCGGACATCCAGCACTTGATTTCTGCCAGGCAGTCAAGCAGTGGTTCTATTGACGTCTTCCCTTGGGTGGGCTTTAAGGGGAGGTAAACCTGCACGTCATCGGCAAAGCAATGGAATGAGATATTGTGTTTTGCCAAGATCTGGCCTAGGGGGAGTATATATAGGAGGAAGAGAGTGGGAGCCAATATCGAGCCTTGGGGCACCCCGCAGGTGAGGGGGGCCACAGAGGAAGTGAGGTCACCGAGTTGGACAGAGAAGGTCCTATTACTCAGGTAGGACCGGAACCAGTCTAAGACAAGGCCCCTAAGGCCTACGTAATGCTCGAGGCGAGCTAAAAGGATGTGGTGATCTACCGTATCAAAGGCGGCTGAGAGGTCAAGGAGTAGTAGTAGGGATGAGTTTCCTGCATCAGCTGCTGAAATCAGGTCATTTAAGACACAGAGGAGGGCCGTTTCAGTGCTGTGTCGTGGTTTAAAGCCAGATTGGAATTTATCATGGATGTTGTTGTGTTCAAGGAATGATTGTAGCTGTATGTAGACTATGCGCTCCAGGATTTTTGATAAAAATGGTAGTTGTGAGATGGGTCTAAAATTGGCGAAGACAGAGGGATCGAGGTTGGGCTTCTTTATCCGGGGCTGGACCACAGCATGCTTGAAGGCAGCCGGGACACATCCAGTGCTGAGGCAGGCGTTTAGTAGGGGTAATAATGTGAGGAGGACAGGGTCAGGTACTTCCTTTAGGATGCGCGAGGGGAGTGCGTCTGAGGGGCAATTTGTTGGTCGCAGGTGTTTAATGGCATCGGAAAGGGAGGAGAGGGAGACCGGGGCAAACTGGTCAAAAACAGCAGGCAGTCGGTGGGGGGGGAGGAGGGGCAAGATAAACAGCTGTGTTTCAGAAAGAGCAGCGAGGGCTTAGGGCTTAAAGCCTACAGTGATGCAGACTGGGTAGCTGACACCACAGATAGAAGAAGTACCACAGGATATTGTGTGAGTTTGAACCCAAACAGCTCACTGGTTTCGTGGAAAACAAAGAAGCAGCCCACAGTGGCACTATCAACTTGTGAAGCCGAAATATGGCTCTAGCTATGACAATACAAGAATGTATTTATCTAGAACAACTGCTCAAAGGGATGGATACCTATGTATATAAGAAGACTGTTGTTTACGAGGACAACCAGGGAACCATTGCGATTGCTAGAAACCCTGTGTGCCGGCAGAGATGTAAACATGTCGATATAAAATATCATTTCATCAGATCTGTCATCAGAGAAGAAAGAATGACACTGATTTACTGTCCAACGGACGACATGGTAGCAGACGCTATGACGAAACCTGCTTCCAAATTGAAATTGAAGAGATTTGCAGAGGTCATCTTTGGTGTGTAAATATTGACTGCCATATTATTTTTGATGTTCTGAATTGTATTATTTTCTTTGTAAAATTGTTTTTGAAGAAGTTATACAGTGTACTATACAACCCTAAGTGGGAGTGTTAAAGTTAGAGGTTCTATGTAGGATTGCAAGTAACTGTCTAACTGTATATATAACTGTTTCCACTAGAGGGCGCTCTAGGCGGAGCCACTAATGCTGCCACCAGGTGGCGAGTATTTAAGGAGATGTCTCCTCCCCCTCTCTTTCCCACCTGCCTCTCACCGAGAGGAGAACTCTTGTACTGCTGCTTACCATGTGAATAATAAACCACGCCAAAGGCTAAAGATAGAAACCATGCCTCTTGACCACATTATTGTCGCCCCATAGTTTCTGTCAACAGACAGCTGTCTATTTCATCTCCTGTGAGGGATAGCTGTCAATCCCTGGTCTCTGTGGTTAATTGCCTCATGGGTCGCCAGGTGTGTGGGCTTGATTGCACCTGATTCAGTGCAGCTGTGCCTATGGCAATGCTGAGTCTATTTAAGTTTGGATCTCGCAGTGTCAACTGCTTATTCATTTCCTAGTGTTGGCTATCCTTTTGGCCACGCTTATTTTATTGAAGTGTAGTGCTGATTTCTGATTCAGAATTTAGCCTTTATTGTAGTCATTCTTGTTTTGGGCTACTGCCGTTATTCTACACAACTCCCTTAGTGGAGGTTTATTGTTTACGTTTTCAATATAAACTCC
Organism: Notolepis coatsorum; assembly: GCF_963971535.1. Lineage (NCBI taxonomy): Eukaryota > Metazoa > Chordata > Actinopteri > Aulopiformes > Paralepididae > Notolepis > Notolepis coatsorum. The sequence continues at coordinate 39,008,786 of NC_140171.1, forward strand.
GTTATTAGGAGGTGCCTTTGTGGCTTATTTATTTTTCTACTATACCTCTTTATTGAGTGTAATCCTGTTTTTTGGACTTGATTTATTTTCTTAAATACTCACTTTGAGGCTTCCACCTGTAAAGGTTGTTTTGTGTTGTTTATTTTTTCCCCTTCTCCTAAAAAGTCTGCGTAAGCAAGCAGTTTAGTGGTTATTCGTTAAAAGTCCCTATTATCTGCTCGTGACCCACATACACACCCACAGCCCTCACAGAGTGAGTGAGAGAGAGAGAAAAGACAAGACAAGAATATAATAATAGATACAATTTACAATCACAAGTAAAGGCCTGGATACACTGGTATACAGTAAATAGAATAAACTAATTCAGTCAGTTTTTTCATTCAATAGAATTTAATGGTAAATGGTGCATTTATATAGTGCTATTATCCAAAGTGCTTAACAATTTGTTCCTCACATTCACACACTGACGGCGAAGGGGTTAAGTGTCTTGCTCAAGGACACTTTGACACGCTGCCCGGGAGGAGCGGGAATAGGACCTTCCGGTTACCAGACGACAGCTCTACCTCCTGAGTCACTGTCGCCTCAAGAAGGGACGCATGTTTTTCTAATGGACTTTAAAGGTAGAATCTGTAATCCTCAAACCTCTAGGCAAAAAGTTTGGTCTCATGTGTGGGTTGGGGTTTAGTAACGTGTTATACTGTTATACTATATTTCTCCAGCAGTAGCAACCCCTCCCCTATCCCCACTTAACTCCAACTCACACATCATATAAAGTGTGTTTCTATACGTTTAATACATGTGAGGAACCACTGACTCATTGTTAGCTTTTTGGAGGCGAATCCACAGCTGAGCTATACTTTCCTTTACTCGTGTGCGCACGCACGCACACACACACACACACGCACGCACACACACACACACGCACACACACACACACACACACACACACACACACACACACACACACACACACACACACACACAAACACAAACACAAACACACACAAACACTGACCTGGAACTGATCTGTGTTCATGAGCATAGCAAACATGCATTGTGCTGTACTCAGTCCATGTCTCCAGTTGTGATAGGGCACGTTGTGTCTGTAACCACGTCTTACACTCAGCACCCACCGACAGAGACTCTGGAAGAGGGTGTTGGAGAGAGAGAGATGGGTAGTGTGAAGAGAGAGAGAGAGAGAGAGATGGGTAGTGTGAAGAGAGAGAGAAAGAAAGACAACGATGGGTAGTGTGAAAAGAGAGAGAGAAAGAGAGACAACGATGGGTAGTGTGAAGAGAGAGAGAGATGGTAGTGTGAAGAGAGATAGAGAAGAGATAGACAGAGAGAGACAGAGATAGGTAGTGTGAAGAGAGAGAGAAAGAGAGACAATGATGGGTAGTGTGAAGAGAGAGAGAAAGAGAGACAACGATGGGTAGTGTGAAGAGAGAGAGAAAGAGAGACAACGATGGGTAGTGTGAAGAGAGAGAGAGAAAGAGAGACAACGATGGTTAGTGTGAAGAGAGAGAGAGATGGTAGTGTGAAGAGAGATAGAGAAAGAGATAGACAGAGAGAGACAGAGATGGGTAGTGTGGGGAGAGAGAGAGAGATGGGTAGTGTGATGATAGGGAGAGAGAGAGAGAGAGAGATGGTAGTGTGAAGAGAGAGAGACAGATTGTTATGTTTTGTACTATCCATATATTTCATAATAAAACAATTCTACGTCTATTCTGCATCGAACATTGTACATATGTCTAAACTGAACACTGTGACCTCATTTTTTACTTCTAATTTTACTATGTTATTTTATTTCATACTTATCTTGTCTTGCACAGTCTCTGGAGCGTAACAGTAAGAAGCATTTTGTATAAAAGTATTCTGTACTTCTGTATGACAAATATTAAAGAAACTTGAAACTTGAAGTAATTAGAATAATATAAGCCTACTGTAACGATTCATTACTCACGTGTATACAGAATATGTGTGTGTGTGTGTGTGTGTGTGTGTGTGTCTGCCTTATGCATCAGCACCAAGCCGTTTCTCCACTGGCTCTTAAGTCCAAAGCACACGGCGGGCGAGCAACGTCGCCTGGCGATGCGATCAGCTGTCGCTCAATGACAATCGCTTAGCACCCCACACCACACACGACCGTTCACGTAATAGTATACGTTCACTACCACCGATTGACCTGAAGATGTCCTCAGAGATCTACGATAGCCTACTATAACCACTGCTATGACAGCAGCATTAATAACTCATTGACTGCCAATAACGAGTATATTCATGCAAACTGTTTGTGAGTGAGGTGGCAATATTGATCCAGAAGGTGCGTTTTTCACCAGACTACATTGGGAGTCCGCATTTCTGGTAAATCAGAAAAATACTAAAGCCAAACCGGCGAGGATGTAATGTTACCGGGACATCAGGGGGGGGAGACATCCCTTCTCCAACTAATGTTATTTATTTAAATGATTCCTGTTAATTAATAATTAACATAAGTAGCATTAAATAATACGTAGGTTATTGATCAATGAATGTATTGATACATTAATTTATATTACAAATGATACACCAGTAGAAATGTTATTTCCTCATTGTCCTTGCTGTGTCGCCTGGCAGTATTTAGCCAGGCGACAGAAGTTGCTGCGCGATCGTCGCTGTGGCTTCTGTCATTCATAACAATGGAAGCAATACAATTCTGTCGGTCGCCTGGCTTAAAAAATCGGTCGGCTGGCAAAAATTTACCGCCTTGTGCATTGGACTTTAGATGTGAGCAAGCAACGTAATAAATAAATAAAACCAACAATAAATAATATCATAGAGAACAAGATGGTATATGGAATATTAATACAGTCTATTCCACTAGCTACATCCGCGCGATTGGGTTTAGTTCTTATTTATTTTCGGACATGGTTTGTTGAGTCATGACTATATATGTAAAACGTAATTGTTAACACTTTCAGCACCAATCCCGTAAAAAGTAGAGTTATCTCGCCAACGGTTGAGCGCCAAAACCTGAGAAAAGTCGGGTTTTCAATCGTTTTCATCCTTTTTTCTTTTATTCGATTTTAATATTCTAGTCTCACGGACCTCAGTGTATCATTGGGACTCATTCTGAGACCTCGAGAATGCAATGCCGGCCGAATCCTGCTAGGTGGCAGTATCACCTACCCTTTGAAACCTTATTTCACACTGTGTGTTAAATTTTATATGGTCCGGGCAGAGAAATGGTACCCGGGCAAATGAAAGGCTTCATTCGAGCCACTTGGAACGCGTCCAGCACACTTGATGCATAGTTTGTCCCATTTCATGTCAGGGACCCGATCAGTCAATTGGAATATTAATTTTGGAATACATCCTAGCAAAGGTAAGGACTATATGACATCAATCCTACTTTGATCCTACATTTATTTCACATCGATCGCAACGATCATATGTAACGTACTCCAAAACGTATGCCATTGCTGACGATCAGAGCATCACAAAACGACCCGCCCCCTTTGATGCCTTCATGATGAAACATAATACCTATTATATACCTTTGATTTGGAAATAGTATCGTGTCCAGGCGAGCAACGCGAACGACTTTAGCAAAATGCACATAGCGCTCCATAACTCAGCTTCCAGGAATTTGAATCTTGGTAACTTTCTCATAATTATGAGTTCTCACACAATGTAGTGTCCAACTTTACTCTTATAATGGTTCACTAAAACATCCCCCTGTGTTATTAACTTTGACAGTCCTATATCTAAGCAACAAAGACAACTTCTTTTGAGCTTGTTGTGACATTATATCTAGAAATGGATATATTGTTACATTCCTCTCTCCCTCCTAGGCCCGCAATCCCTCTGCCATAAAAGCTCCAGTCTATTCACCACTTGGATGCCAGTTTGTAATCTCTGTGAGCAGCTACCAGCCTTTTAACCTCTGTCTCTGTGAGCAGCTACCAGCCTTTTAACCTCTGTCTCTGTGAGCAGCTACCAGCCTTTTAACCTCTGTCTCTGTGAGCAGCTACCAGCCTTTTAACCTCTGTCTCTGTGAGCAGCTACCAGCCTTTTAACCTCTGTCTCTGTGAGCAGCTACCAGCCTTTTAACCTATGTCTATGTGAGCAGCTACCAGCCTTTTAACCTCTGTCTCTGTGAGCAGCCTGCTCTACCCCTGCTCAACCCTGGTTCACCCTTCTGCAGCCTGCTCAACCCCTGTTCACCCTTCTGCAGCCTGCTCAACCCCTGTTCACCCTTGACTCTCTCTTTTCCACTCCACAACGCTACCCAGTCCCAGGCCCGTTCTCCACCACTGGATTGGATCACAATACTCTCTCAGACCTCAATAAATACACCCAGCATTAGGTTTTCTCTGCACTCCGTGTTCTAACTGTTTCATACATCTGGGTCTCTGGTCTGGCACCTTAACATATACTGTATTATCCTTCAAAGTCTGTCAAAAAAGTCTGCTATCTATCCATCCAGATAATCTCGGTGTGATTTCCCTATTTTTGGAGACATCTGCCATCACTCTAATACATTGGATCTGAATGGCACTCAGTTTGTGGCGTTCAAAGCAACATTGCTTTTCAGTTTAAATGTGTATTCTTTTTATAAAATATTTTGTTTTGTTTTGGGTAAACTGCCCCTTTAACAATTTTATAGATGCATTATTTATTCAGTTTGGGAATATCCACTTTGTCACAAAGTTCAACTGGCATGCCTGGTTAAATTATGGTCACAAACGTATGTACCAAAACTGATCCTGGATCAGTTGTCCTATTCTGAGCTTTATAAACAGTGCCCTATATCTGTTACCTGGTAGTCAATGTTGAAGTCCTGTACCAGTTTGAGGTCCAGGAACATGCGGATGGTGGCCTGTGTGGTGGCATCCTCCGGCAACCGTAGATCAGAGAAATGAAAGTCTAGAACAAACAATGATTCCGCAGAAGGAATGGTGGCCTCCTGGGAAGAGGGAAAGAAAAAGATATATTTATAAATATATGTTTGTACACATGAACTAGTATACAGAGTATACATTCTGATTCTGTTAAATGCCAAGCCTCACAACTAAATGTGTACACACACACACACACACACACACACACACACACACACACACACACACACACACACACACACACACACACACACACACACACACACACACACACACACACACACACACACACACACACACACACAGACAGAGACATGTACAGTATGCATTCTCTCCCCCTCTTCCACTCTCTTAGAAACACACAGAGAGATCTAGCTCTAACACAGACAAGGAGGTCATTGAGGAGCTTGGTACCTTGACCCACAGTAACAGCAGTGATAGTAGCTAATCAAAAGCTTAGAGTTGGGAGGGTAAATAGTCCCATGCCCCAATTACGACTAACTAATCTGCAGATTTAAAGCCTAGGGCAGGTCCACCCACTGAGGAAAGGTAGGAAGAGGTGAGGAGAGAGAGGTAAAGGTTTGTCAGAGGGAAGCGACAGTTGTGATTGGAGGATCAAGAAAAGATACAGTAGGTCCATTCTCTATTTGTCTATGCTGGAGGCCGCTGGCCTACTGTACTGTATGCTTACAATCTTCTCTTCTGATACAAAGCCAAGGTGATTGAGGGAATGAGGGAAACGATGGAGGGATAGAGGGAGGGGGGGTTCAAGAGAGGAAAAGAGAAAGGGACTGGGTTCAAGAGAGGAAAAGAGAAATGGACTGATCACCTGTAATGCTTGGACCTCATCTTCGGCTGCAGTGATGTGGTAGGCAAGAACCTGAAGAGAGAAGAGCACACACACACACACACACACACACACACACACACACACACACACACACACACACACACACACACACACACACACACACACACACACACGCACGTGCACACACATACACACACACGTACACACATACACACAAATTGATCTTCCTGATGATTAAGTAAATACAGACTAAATCAATCAACACCAATCAATACAACATGTAAATAAATTGAAAATAGCAAAACAAAGCAAAACACATTCACTGGTTCAATAAGTGGTCTCTGAACACTAGCAAGCTGATATGAGAAGGCTCAACTCTAAATAATCAATAATCAAAGGGAGAAACTTTGACAAAACCAAAAGGCGACGATAACTTTAATGGATTATATAACTCAATTATCAAGTCCGTGGAAGTTGTTTTTCATACTGTAGAAGAGTAAATTACTTCTTCTGAAGGAAAACAAACAACATTTCCAGCTAAACAGACTGTATGCAGACATAATCATGAATAATGGGAAGGAGAGGGTTAACATAGATGATTGGCACAGAAAATAACACCTGCATTATCCTTCAAGCATAAAGTCCTGGGTCAGGCAGATTCCTCACCTCTTGCGTGACCTCTATGCTGGCTCTCCGTTTCTCAGTGATCTCGACACTCTGAACATACTGCAGTGCCAGGCCGCAGTACAGCGCCAGGTCCTCCAGGAGGCGCTCATCATATGTGTTAAAGGGTTCTGGCTCATCAGGGTCTCTGCCCAGTTTGTTCCTCAACTGGCACACGGCTGGGTAGAGGATAGTGTGGCACAATAAGAGCAAAGATGATTGATCAATTCAAAGACAGTGGACACTGACCTACTTCCTGACACGACTACATCATCGCCACCTGGAGGTGGGAAAACCCTGGTGCAGATCAGAGCGCTCTCAATGCATTGGCTTGTGGTTTACATTTACATTACATTTACATTGAGTCATTTAGCTGACGCTTTTATCCAAAGCGACTTACAAGTTCTGTACGACAAGTCAGCAGAAAGGGTACAACTCTTACAGATGAGTGCTGCAGTGTTGAGTGCATAGTAGTAGAGACATAGTAGGTACTAGGTAGTAATATAGACAATGAAGATTAATTCGTGGAAGAGTGCATGATACTAGAAGACAGTAAGAAGGTTATTATTATTTAAAAGAAATTATTTCAGATATTGATTGAAGAAGTGTGTTTTTAGTTGACGCCGAAAGATTGGTCATGTTTCGGTTGTCAACATGTTGTTGTTGAGTGATATTAACATCTTCATTCTCAGTTATTCGTTGTTTAGACAGCGACAGCTAATGTTATTCACAGAGAGTAGTTTCAGCATAGTTGAGATAATAATATACAAATTATACTATAATATTACTCACCAATGATTCTGTCAGACCTTTCATTTCTGACTGGGCAACAGATTAGACTCCTCATTGGGTCCTGGAAGCTGTCTGACAGATTTAGCGTTTCCATGGTATTCAGGGTGCGGAGGGCGTATGCTTGGTCTACATCACTGATATCATTCTCTCTAAAAATACAAAAAGATACAAAAAAGACACGTATAAAGTATAATATAATAAGTCCCAAAACATATTCTTAACTGCAAACACAACAGATTACAACATGCATGGACACAGTTTTAATTTAAGGAATCTATCACCATTCATGGACACCATCTAGTGTGTAATGATTTATCAATTTCATAACCTTCTGTAAATCTGGCAGGCTGGTCCGAGCTCTTCACACTCCATGTGGATCACCCGGCAAAAGGAATGCTGAATTGAAACCAAGAGTATCAGTGAACAAGGTAAGGGAGAATTACTGATCAACACATACATTTAACAATTAAAGACCCCATGAAGTGTGGACATTTTATTTTCCTGAATGTATTCACTGTATACAGTGATACAGCTGTGAGCAAATACAAGAAATTGCCAAACAGTATATGTTCTTGTAATTGGGAGATTCCGGTGCGCATCAGCTTCTTTACATTAGGCAGTCTGGTGCCTCTCAGGCGCACGGCCAAGCAGCACAATAGGAAAGGATGCACTGGAGCACCTACCTAAAGCTGTAAAGGAATGTGAATCACTACCCACCTTCAAAAACACTCTCAAAAAACACCTACGTGAGACTGCAATTCGAAACTGGCCCCTACAAATGTCCTAACCTAGTTGTACAGTAAATGACCAAGTAAGGCTTTGTCAATATTCCAATGTACAGTGTAAAATGTGTGTGTGTCCCCTTCCCAACCCCCCCCCCCCCCCCACCTCCAATGTACAGCCCTCACCCAACCCACCCAACCCCACCCCACCCAACCAACCTCCTCCAATGTACAGTTTCTATGCCAAATGTATATACACTCCTTTTCTGGACACTTTTGTATCACAAACAGTACTGTATTTGCAAATCTGATATGTCATAAATGTATAGATGTAGCAGTACTGTCTATCTGTATGTCATGTATGTCATATATGTTATGATGAATTGAAAATGGGGGACCCTGGTGTAAACAAGACGAAAGTCTTTCTCTGGTCTGCATCCCCTTAACAATTGTATGTATTGAGCTGTACTGTACTGTACCCATTCTGCAATCTGTTAATAAACTTTTCAATCAATCAATCAATCAAAGCACACAGGCAGTTCAGCGCATAATAAAGACACAATGAAAGATATCACTTGTTTTCATTATGATCATAACAGGATAAATGGAGCAAAAATGGCCAGCGAGACAGATAGATAGATATTTTATTAGCTTTCCTTAAACCTTTTAAAGACTTTCAATTAATTTCATTCTGTATGGGAACCTTTGTTTATGGTGAATAAACTATCCTTAAAGATTAAGAATTCCACTGGGCGGCTGGGTGGCGCAGCGGACATTGCACTCGTCACCAACGCAAGAGACACCGGGTTCAACTCCGGCTGTCGGCGTTGCCTCCGACTTCGGCCGGCCGTCATACTAACTCATTGGCAGAGTTAGCGGGTGGAAGTCGATGGGTGGTAATCTGGACGTTGTGGACAGCGACTCCTACAGGTCGGTTGGGGGACGCCTGCACAGCAGAGACAGGAAATGGCGGGGGTAGTGTGAGCCTCCCACACGTTACACCTCGCCAATGAGAGTCCGCGCTGGCAGGTGAAAAGATGTGACAGGCTGCCTCCTCGTGTATCGGAGGGGACACGTGATGCAAGGCTCCCTACAACCGACCAGTGGGGGGCATATGCGAGCAACGTTCAACACAGGGGAGGGAGAATAGACCTATCTCAAACCCTGCCCCTTTTCTTTATCCTCCAATCACAGCTGTCGCTTACCTCGGACTTCTTCGTACAAACATTGGCACGAGAGGTAAATTGGGATGGGGAGAAAAATCACAGAAAAAAGGAGGAGAAAAAGTAGAAAAAATAAATATATTAAGAATTCCACCGAATTATTGCCTCAATAATACAAAACAAATACACAATGCAGAGATGGCCAGGAGATGGCCAGGAGAGAAGATCCATCCCTATTTATATTTTCTTGTATATCAAAATGACAATGGACCTCATGCACTAACGAACTTACAACGAAAGGTTAAGAGCAGATTTCACCGTAGCTCCACTTACGACCTTTTCGGGCCGATTTTGGCATGCACTAACGTTTCCTTCTCTGGGATTCGCTCGTAGCTAAGAGCAGAATTTACGATGTGCGGAAGAGCAGTCGTATGTCGGCCAGACAGGTGTGCGCCGTGTACTTAAGGGTTTTATTTGGGAGAAATTATGGTAATTGCGTTCACCTAGATTCTACAGACTTAAATAATTTTATTAAATTATACCCGGAATTAAATAATTATAATAATAATAAATACGATAATCTTTGTCTTATTAAAAATTACGTTTTACATTTACAGTCATGCCTCAACGAGGCATCGTGATGTCTGAAAATAAATAAAAGTACTACACCAACATGGCAAATGATAGTGAATAAATAAATAAGAACTAAACCCAATCGCGCGGATATAGCTATAGTGGAGTAGAATGGACACATCTACATTCTGCTCTCAGCACACCCCATTCCTTTCATACAGTAGGCTACTGTATATATTTGCCATGTTCTCTGTTATTATTTATTGTTGGTTTAATTTGTATTTCTTTTACATAGTTTATTGTATACATTGTAAGAGCCAGTGAAGAAACATTCCACTGCTCATCTTGCCCGGACAACTTGCTCCAAGTCAGACAGCGATTAATTGCATGGATGTAGGATGAATAATGCCTTTAAACATGAATTTGGCTTGTTGATTTTGTCACTATTGTTAGATACAGTTTACAACTTCTCTCAAGAACTAAACACACTCACTTCAGTAATACTCAAACAAGGGTGTCAGGGAATTGTGTGTTTTATTTGGACGATGGTAGCCGCAAGCACTTCCATCAGCACAGCGGTCCTCTCCTGGCTGTTAGCGAACCTCTCCTGGCTGTCCAGCATCGCCTGGACCATGTTGCCATGGGCACTGGGTGCACGGCACGCGTGGCACCGCTTGTGGAAGGGGGGCAGCGCTGGTGGACGGTCGGGCTGAGAAGTCATGCTCTAGTATGCCTTACTACTATAGTGTCTTTATACCTGTATCACTGTACATATTAATACTACAACTCTGTACATGCATCTGATGAGCACTATAACTCAGTGGTATTTATATATTTTATATCCAGTTTAATCACCTGTGCATTGTATGTTACTATTGCACTTTACTGTTACATTTGTACTCTGGTTAGATGCCAAACCTATTTTCGTTGTATTGTACTTGTGCTGTATGATGACAATACATTTTAATCTAATCTCATTTTGATCAGTCGCAAATCGCTTCCGTGCTACCTGTTGAATACAGATAGGTGCAATGCTGAGCCTCTCGCTTCCGTTTTGCACATGGTTCTTCATCTTATAAGAAGCTGGCGGAGCGTGTCTGTATGCAAATTCAGATGTACGAGAACACACTTCCAGTTTAAGAATGAGTGACATCCTTCATTCAAGGAGTTCGGAGCTGCGATCATTTTGGCAACATAAGAGCACCTCTCCACACGTTGATGACTCCGGGGGGGACTATCGTAGGTTTTCGCTTACGAACTTCCTACAAGGTTATTTAAGAGGAAACTTACGAGAATGTTGGTGCATGAGCTCCATGGCTTTCCACTTCCCCCAACCCACCATTTACAACTTAATTTTAATTAGTCCTCAGCAATGGAGTCAATGTCACTCTCCATTTTACAGCTATCTGTGGTTAAAGCGCTAAGTGTATTTAATTTATAATATAAATTAATCAAGTTCTGGCATGTGTACAGAGCAAATAGAGAGCACTTCAATACGACACTGCTCTAGTCTCAAATGGTCTGGTGAGACACAACACTAAGCGGCTTAGTATTGATATATAAGCATGGCTTAGTATTGATATATAAGCATGGCTTAGTATTGATATATAAGCATGGCTTAGTATCGATATATAAGCATGGCTTAGTATTGATATATAAGCATTGCTTAGTATTGATATAAGCATGGCTTAGTATTGATATATAAGCATCGCTTAGTATTGATATATAAGCATGGCTTAGTATTGATATATAAGCATGGCTTAGTATTGATATATAAGCATTGCTTAGTATTGATATATAAGCATGGCTTAGTATTGATATATAAGCATGGCTTAGTATTGATATATAAGCATGGTTTAGTGTTGTGTCTCACCAGACCATTTGAGGCTTTTGTTTTTTTTAAGATAATGTTCTAAACTGCTTCATTTGGAAGCATGTCAAATCACGGGAGAGAAACAAGCTCTGAAAACCATTCTGTTGGGTCTTTAATCAGATTATGAAGTAGGTGTTCCTTTACCTTGGTTTCTTCCCTGGCGATGAAGATGGTGCAGTACTGAGCATATGTGAATGGCATGATGGTGGCGGCCATCTTACTCAGTAAAATCTCAAAGGAGCGATGTTTCTCTGACAACAGCCGTGCCATCTCCATCATAGCCTGAAAGAGAGAGAGAGATAGAGAGAGAGAGAGAGAGAGAGAGAGAGAGAGAGAGAGAGGGAGAGAGAGAAAGAAATTGGTACAATATATTTAAGATAAATACGATTTTTTAAATGTATATATATATATATATATTTTTTTTTATTATCTTTTTCCCTCTCCTTTTTTCCCCGATTTTTCTCCCACTGTTAGTGGGAGACTGTTAGTCGTTATGCCAATTCCCAACCCCCTTCCTGGTTGTCGCGCATTCCCCCCTACTGTTGGTCCGAGAGGCCGGAGACTGTCACATGCTTTCCTCCGACGCATGTGCAGCCAGCCGGCAGCCAGCCTGGCAGCTCAGATTCTCACTGGGAGAGTGTAACATGTGGAAGGTCGCACTACCTCTCTCCAGATCCTACCCTCGCTGAGCAGGCACCCCGACCGAACTGTAGGGGTCGCTGTCCACAACGCCCAGGACCCACCCATGGCTCCCCTCCCCCTAACTCAGCCAAACGAGTTAGTATAGCGATCAGCCCGAGCCAAGACAATGCTGACTCTCTGGGAGTCGAGACCGCAGCCTCTTGCATTTGTGACGAGCACAATCTCCGCTACGCCACCTGACCGCCCCATATTTTTTATTCTTTAAACACGGTTTGGATGAATTTGCGATTCTGACTGGGCCTTACTGTAAAACTCTCCACTTAAAGGAACACGCCAACATTTTGGGAAATTAGCTTACCCTCTTCTCCAGAGAAAGTCTGGCTGCATGTTAGCCTAGCTTAACACAATGAATGGAAGTGGACATGACCGGTTAGCCTTCGGGAGAGGTGTTAGTTGGACAATGCCTAGGCTACCTGTCACTGTCCGCTTCCATTCATTGTGCTAAGCTAGGCTAACATGCAGCCAGATAGCTTTCTACTGAACGCACAGAGAGGAAACTGGTATCTATCTTCTTGTCTCACTCTGGAGAAGACGATAAGCTAATTTCCCAAAATGTTGGCGTGTTCTTTGAAGCGCCCAGCTCTAACATTATACTACCAGGGAGACCGTGTGCAGGTTTTTGTAAAAATTCTGTTATTTGTTGGTAAGCTGTTGTCTTATAAGCGGTAAGACAAACTCAAGAAGCACAAACTCAGAAAATTATGTTGTGTGCCCATGGTAATTAGCATATAATTAGCTGGTAATAGATAAATACATGGAATGGTGTGATAATAATGCATAGCTGAGATATGATATATACATGAATACGGTATGATACTGAATGATTACAAATTAGATTTGTATAGTGCTGTTACCTGGCTGCGTTTAGCCTCCTGCCTGGAGCTCTCATACAACAGAGTGTTATCCAGGACCATCCCCAACAGGCCCATGTGATTGGACAGTACCTGGCCAATAAGACAGAGAAGCACATAATATGCATTTTCCTTCACATGAATGATTGAAAACTTTATTTAACAGATTGCAGAATGGGTACAATACAGTACGGCTCAATACACACAATTGTTAAGGGGATGCAGACCAGAGAAAGACGTTTGTCTTGTTTACATCAGGGTCCCCCATTTTCAATTCATAGTGACATTTATGAGATACACAACATACATGACATCATGACATGTATGGCATAGGGACATACATGACATACAGGTATATAGTACTGATACATTTGTGATATACGATATGCAAATATACAGTACTGTTACCCATAGATCGTAACAGAGAATATATACATATGATGGGGAGGAGACTGTACATTAGGAGGGGGGGGGGGGGGGTTGGACATTTACGGTGGCCAGTTTCGAATTGCAGCCTCCCGTAGTGGGTGAATGTGGGTAGGGATTCACATCTTTTTACAGCTGTGGGTAGGGCGTTCCATTGTTGTGGCATAATTGCGAAATGTGTTTAGTCCCTTGTTTGTGCCGAATCTGGGTTGCACATGATTTGTGGAACTCCCTCTGGTGTTGTGGGCGTGGTATTCACTGACCTTTGGAAAGTATTTCGACATGTACATGGGTACCTGTGTGGTGTAGTGTATCTTGTAGACCAGGCCCATTGCAAGTTGCTGTACTCTGTCGTCTACTCTAAGCCATCCTAGGTAGTCAAAGTGGGCAGGGGTGAGGTGGGTTCTAGGAGTAAGGTCAAGTAGTAGTCTGACCAGTTTTTTTGTGATGTTTGTAATCTTGTTTTTAGCGCCTTTGAGGTGCTTTGGTACCATGAGGTGCAAGCATAGTCGTAGTACCCTTGAATCAGAGTCTTCAGGGTATTCTTGTTTACCAGAGAGGAGATCCGGTACAAGAATCTAGTTCGTTGGTTGACTTTTTTTATTACATTGGATGCCATTTTGCCACAGGAAAGATTTGCCTCTAGGATGGAACCCAGGTATGTAATTTCATCTTTCCTTGTGACAATATTGTCACCCACTGTAACTGAGAAGCCGTCGGTCTTGCTGAGTTTGTTATTTGATCCGAAGAGAATGGACTCTGTTTTACCCAGGTGTAATGATAGTTTGTTATCAGCGAGCCAGGTGCAGATTCTGCCGAGTTCTGAGCTGAGGGTTTTTTCAACCTGTAACTTGTTCTTGTCAGAGACCAGCAGGGCTGAGTCGTCCGCGAATAAGAACAAGTTGCAGTCACAAGCTGACGACATGTCATTTGCATAAATTAGGAAGAGTAGCGGTCCTAGTATGCTTCCTTGTGGAACACCACAGCTCACTGTGAGGGGGGGGGGGGGGGGGTAGAGTACCATTTACCTCCACCATCTGTTCTCTCCCCTCCAGGTAGGATTGCATCCAGCTCACTGATAGACTATCAAAACCAATTGCTTTTAGCTTGTCAATCAGAATGGAGTGATTGACAGTGTCCAAGGCCTTTTGTAGGTCCAGCATGACCATGCCGCAGTATTTGCCTGCGTCCACCTCTTGTTTGATGTGGTCGTTCAAATAAAGGCATGTGTCAGTGGAGTGGGATGTTCTGAAGCCAGATTGGAATTTGTAGATTAGATTTTTTTCCGCAAGGTACTTTTCGACCTGTTCGTAGACAATTTTTTCCATGACTTTCGAGATGGAGGTAAGAATAGAAACAGGGCGGTAGTTGCCTGGATCTAATTTGCTGCCCTTTTTGTGCAGGGGGGTCACTCTCGCAATTTTGAAGTCCTTGGGGACGTGTCCCTGTTTTATGGAGAGGTTTATTATGTGTGTGATGACTGGGGTGATGGCGGCTGCTGAGTCTCTGAGGAATTTGGAAGGGATGTTGTCATGGCCAGTGGCCATGTTAGGTTGGAGGGTGCTCAGTTTGTTGTTACCATTTCAAGTTTGAAGTCGTCTTTGCGGACCCCTAGGATCTTGTAGAATGCTACTATGTGTTCTACCCCAAAATGCCCTGAGTGGGAGGGGGTAGTTTATTAACCAGTGTTGTGGCTATGTTTGTAAAGAATATGTTTAGGTATTTGGCCACATCCAGTTTGTCTGTGATGAGAGTGTTTTCTGTCTTTATGTTTATGTTTGTAAATCTGGTTTTTAGTTTTTTGCTGCAGCCTAGTTGTTACATACAGTACAGTAACAATTATCTAGCAAGCAGCCATCAGATATTCTATCTTATTTACTTTCTTCTTTTACGTGTGAGAGAGAGAGAGAGAGAGAGAGAGAGAGAGAGAGAGAGAGAGAGAGAGAGAGAGAGAGAGAGAGAGAGATAGCGATAGCGAGCCTTCAAAGGCTTGTTGCTTTGCCAAAGATGACATGTAGGAGTGATGCATGCTGGGAGGGAGAGGCTCAGGTAGACATGGTCACATGGCGTCGACATACACATGGCAGAAATAGGGGGGGGGAGCAGGTGCATAGAACTACATGAAGATTGTATAAAATACAATATAAAAGTTTCTATGGAACTTGGTATGATTTCCATAGCAATTTACTCCGCAAGTCAACACCATCCTCGGAGTGTCGCTGATTTGTAGCTGGACACACCAGTCACTCAGTAGCCAGGCCCGTGCAGAACGGATCCCCCCTCTCTCACCTTCTCATCCAGTCTGGTGAACAGAGGGACGGCTCCCTCCACACTCCTCTTGTTGATCATCACTGCCACTCCAACCACCTGCCCACCAAGAAGGGGTTACGTTAGATCATGTTATATCGAGTTGGTATCATAACTAAGGCCGTATCATCTACACTTCTGCGTGCCACGTGATATCCTGAGTCAGCTACGTGTCGCATTTAGGTCACATGTCCAGACTTGCTTTTATGTAAAAGGAATATGTATTTATATTACTATAGTAATGTTCTTTTGGTGACTACGTATTTTTATACATACAGTACATAAACTACACGCTTATCGGATAAGAGGACACAGAAGATTAAAATTAAGGATCGTATTTTCGCTAAAATGTTTATAAAACAATGCTGGAGGATGGGGGATGAGAAGCCCTGAATCAGGTTGGGATGTAGACCTTGCATGAAATGTCGAATGTAGACCATGTTATTAAATAATGATAATAACAATAAATAAAACACAATATATACTAATATTAATATATTGTTATTTTTGTTATTATTATTATTATGATCACACTGAAGGCGATATCCACATCAAATTACTGTTTTCCTTTCTATTTCCATTTACTGTATATTAGCCTAGTGACAAACGGACCATTTGTTTTTGAGATACCCCTACTGGAGGTAGAACAGAACACAACAATGTTTTTCCTCATCTCTAAGGTCTCCCATATACTGTATGAAATGGATTCTTGTATATAAATATTTTACTGCAAATTGTTTTTAATTGATCACCAAAGCTAAAAAAACATATGCATATTATTTGATAATGAATAGATGTTATGACTCGAGACACACTACAAATACCACACAAACCACTGAGAATACAGACAAGGTAAACACATTAGTTGGGAAAATTGGGTCTTGATTCGGGACATATAATATAAATATCACGTACTAGACTAAACTGAAGACACTAACACACATGACGCACAACTAAGACGGTGGGGAACAAGATGAAACACATCGGAGACCTGACCGGGAGCTCTGGAACTGTACTATCATATGAAAGATAAAAATTCAAATAAAATGTTGGACAATAATAGGGGCATTGGAGAATCCCCATTGGGGATATCTCCGTCGTTATAGGAGGGGCCCTCTCCAGGAGGCCTGTATCAGTTCCGCAACCGTTCCTATTTCCGGGGTAGGCCTGATTGGCCCCGACAGGCACGTGACCCGCCACGGCCACGCCCCGCGGCAGCCCCAGGACGCGGCAACCAGGCTGCTGTGGTTCACCGCCGCTTTCCGCCTTCAACGCCGCCCGCAGCAGCAAATTTGCGCGAGCGCAGGATTATTTCAGTGTGTATCATGCAATCATTTATCATTTAACATTTGAAAGGCATACATTGTTGTATGAAATAAAATAGTATAGAGACATATGTACAGCGTTCGATGCAGAATAGAAGTAACTGAGTTACCATACAATATACAATACGCTATAGTGCAAAGCAGAAATGGGATGAGGTACAATTTACAGTAAGGTGTATGCGTTGCAGTGCAAATGCTGGCGCGCTCCAGAGACCGTTACTGTACTATACAATATACAATGCAATGTACCAATATACAATACGCTATAGTGCAAAGCAGAAATGGGATGAGGTACAATTTACAGTAAGGTGTACGCGTTGCAGTGCAAATGCTTCTTACTGTTGCGCTCCAGAGACCGTTACTGTGCCATACAATATACAATACGCTATAGTGCAATGCACGTTAAAAAAAAACAAAAAAAAATTAAGGGAATCGAACTTGTCACAAACGGACGATAGGATCCACAGCCAAGCAGCGTTACCAATTGAGCTAGTTGTCAATGGTAAAAAAGGGGGGATTACTGCTACATAATGCTGCCGCGACGGAGCTCCGCCGCGACAATATTATTAAACAGCGGCTCTGTCATTGAAGTGGGAAAAGTGAGCCGTATTGTATATTAGTACATTGCATAGTATATTGTATAGAGTATGGTAACTCTGCGGCGTTGAAGGCGGAAAGCGGCGGTGAACCACAGCAGCCTCGTTGCCGCGTCCTGGGGCTGCCGCGGGGCGTGGCCGCGGCGGGTCACGTGCCTGTCGGGGCCAATCAGGCCTACCCCGGAAATCGGAACGGTTTGCGGAACTGATACAGGCCTCCAGGAGAGCCTTACCCCTCCAGCCCGCCAACGGGGGTAAAAACCTGGGAAGTACCAATTGTCTTTAGTCTTTTTTTCTGAGTTATGTTAGAATAGCAGTTGCTTTAAATGTGCACATGGACATTATTTTGTGAAGGACAAGAATTCAAAAAAATTTGGACAATAATAGAGGCTTGGAGAATCTTCATTGGGGATATCTCCATCACTAGGGGGGGGCCTCTTCCTAGGAGAGCTGATTCCCCTCCAACCCGCCAACGGGGGCAAAAAGTGCTAATCATATAGCTTATTTTATTTTCATTTAATTTTTTAAGTCATGTTAGAATAGCTGTTGCTATAAATGTACAAAGTGATATCAGTGACAGTGACGTGGGCGGGCCTTGTTCAGTGGGGGGGAATGTCGGGGGGGGGGAGACCATCGTTCCGGCGGTTCGACCCGGGAGAGGGGATGCCTTGCGTGTTGTGGGGTCGGTACGTGTGGGGTGGGGTCCCTTGGGGCCCTCGGCCGCCGTGGCCTGGGCGGTCTGGTCGCCGGGCTGGGGGGCCACCGGGCTTGGGGTCGCGGGGGGTCGGGGGGCCATTGAGGCGTGGTGCTTTGGCCTTCTGTGGGCCTGGGCTTGGGGTTCTCGTGGGCCGGGGGCCTGGCGGTCGGGCAGGGGCGGGTGGGGGCTCTGGGTGCTCGGCTCCGCGCATGGTGGACCTGGGATATGGGGGTGTTCTGTTTCTCGGGGAGGATGGCGGGAGGGGTTTCTCTTAAGGGGGTCAGAGCGGCTGAGCTTTGCCCAGTGGGGTCTTGTGTGTTGTGGGTTCGGGGTGCGTGGGGTGGGGTTCTTGGTGACATGGAAGGTAGCGGGCTTGGCTCGGTGGGGGGGAGTACCCTCTCCTCTCCTCTATTGGGCCTGGCCCAATTTAATTCAAGGGACCCGTGTCGCTGGGGGCTCAGCTCCGCACGTGGCGGACCTGGGATATGGGGGAGTCCGACGGGCTTAGCTCAGTGGGGGGGACTGTCGGGGGAGGGGGGCCATCGTTTCGGCGGTTTGGCCTGGGAGAGTGGGGTCTTGTATGTTATGGGGTCGATGTGCGTGGGGTGGGGTTCTTGGTGACATGGGAGGTAGCGGGCTTGGCTCGGTGGGGGGGAGTCGCTCCTTCCCCTCAACTGAGCCTAGCCCAATTTAATTCAAGGGTCCTGTGTCGTTGGGTGTTCGGCCCCGGGTATAGCGGACCTGGTATATGGGGGAGTCCTATTTCTCGGGGTGGATGGCGGAAGGGGGGGTCCCTCTTAAGGGGGATTGGGCTGCTGAACACAGCCATTACATAGGGACCCATGTCAATGTATTGTTATGTGTTTGATGTCATTTTAAGTATTGTCTAAGTGTTGTATGTCAGTAAATGTAAATAAAAATGTAAGTAAAAAAATAAAACATAATACAGGCTCTGAGAGCTCTCAAACCTGGCATGCTAGTAATCAGGATATTCCTCTACCTAATAGAAATAACTGGGTTTGAAAATCTTGATGCATGCAGGGAATATGGACCTATGAACACATACCTAAAATAAACAGAAATGTAAAGGATGAATGGAAGGGGGGGGGGGGGTGGTTCTGGTGTCGGCTGCATTGGTGAAAGTCTGGAGAGACTTGCTGAAGCAGCAGTGGGGGGGGGGGGTTCATTGGCACAGGTGCAGCTGGTCGGGGTAATTAAACTCTCTCCTTTATCATCCACAGTGAAACTGAGACAAAGGAAGGCTCACACACACACCGACGAGACAGAGAGAGAATGAGCAATGTACAGCCGTGCGAATGGTTTATGTTGCAGTTGTTCTGTTTAATGTACGATTTGATCAAGTTTAATTTTAAGTTTATTTATTTATTTTTTACTCAGGCACAGTGCACATTCAGTTTCCACATCAATGTAATTGTGCCAGAATTAGCTAATGAGCTATAGTTTGCATCTGTAGTCCCTGCCTACCATGCATGTCTTTATGGTGTGGGAGGAAACCGGAGTACCCAGAGGAAACCCACGCGAACACAGGGAGAACACTTTTAAAACTTAATGAAGACAAGACAGAAATACTTTTAGTAGGCCCTAAAGCCAAAAGGGAAGCACTTTTTAATGGGTTAGGAAGTTTGGCTCACCAGAATAAATCGGAAGTAACTAGCCTAGGTGTAATTTTAGACTCTGATTTAAGTTTTAACACTTTGGGTGCCAAAAACGAGTTAAGTAGTTTCTGGGCCTAAGTCGTTCAGTGCCAAAAACGACTTAAGTAGTTTCTGGGTCGTTTTTTTTCAATATTTTTATTCATTATCCACCCAGGGAGCCTGTTGTTACCATAGGGAATGAGTCGCCAAGGTGCAATACCGGCCGTATCCCACTAGATGGCGGTATCGAGCACCTTTTGTAACCTTGTATCTTGGTCTGTGGGATGGCCAAATGTCTCGGGTTTCATTTTTCCTTGTCGGCCGAGGCGAACAGTTCTCTCGGTTCCATTGAAGTGCGTCAAATATCCCTGATCCATATGTTGTGGTGGATTATGCCGTGGACCAAATCGACATTGGATGTACCAGATGGCGATCAAACAATTGGAATAATATTTTTGGAATACTCCCGATCACAGGTAAGGACGATTTGACGTACATTTTAGCTTGATCCGGCAATGCTTTTATACCGATCGGGCTGATAAGCGTTTTTAGTGTTCAATACTAATGCCGTTACTGACAATCAAATAATCAGAAACGACCCCCCCCCCCCTTCATGCATTCATGATGGAACATAATACCTATGATATAGATTTGATTTCGGGATAATAGCGTATACAGGAAATGGCAATGTCTATAGTGGAATTGGCGTGTAGGGCTATAACTCAGCATTTCATGAATTACCCTAGACCACTCTAAAACCATACTTATAGTATCGGGTCCCCCCAGGGCTGCATTCTGAGCCCCATGACTGTGTGGCCAGGTTTAGCTCCAACTCCATAGTGAAGTTTGCGGACGACACAGTGGTGGTGGGGCTGATCTCTAACAATGACGAGAAGGCCTATCGGGAGGAGGTTGATGAACTGGCACGCTGGTGCCGGGACAACAGCCTACTCCTGAACATTGGTAAAACCAGGGGGCTTCCGGTTCCGTTCAGCAACGCATGGCTGGTTGATTTTTCGGAGCTCAGCAACCAAGCCACATTAAGTTTGATTACGTTAACATTTTTATACCATTTGATTTTATTTTATTTATTTTAGTTTGAACCATGTCTAAACAGACACAGACCAGGATGGGAACGCTGAACGCCGTGGATAAGGAGCTCATTAGGTCGATATTCCGTGAGGAAATAGACGCTATCGTGGCTAAGCTAACCGGCAGAGTGGATGCGCTCCAGGAGACGGTAGCCAGCATAGACACACGGTTAGCCGTGGTGGAGGAGAGCCTATCCGCAGTCGTGGAGTTGGCTGATACCAACGCCACGGTGATATCGTCCTTGGAGGACAAGCTGTGGGCTTGTGAGATGAAGTCGGCAGATCTGGAGGACCGTGGCAGGAGATGCAATGTTAGAATATACGGGCTACCCGATGAAGTGGAGGAGGACGCGCCGATTAAGTTCCTCGAGAAAATGATACCGAAGTGGTTCCCGAAGCTAGCCTCCCCCGAGATCGAGAGAGTGCACAGGATCTTCAGAGCCGCTACCCCGATGAAGAGCGAGCGTACAAACCCTTGCACATTCATCTTCTGCTGCCTGAGGTTCCAGACAAGACAGGATATTTTAAAAGAGACTAGGTTGAATCCTCCGGTGATGAACGGCCGTACTCTGAGATTCGCCGCAGATTTCAGTGACTACACAGCGAGGCGCCGTAGAGCTTTCGCCAGAGCCATGGATCTCACACGTGAAAGGGCGGTGGAGGTATTCCTACTGTTCCCGGCAACGCTGAAAGTAAAGACAGGACGAGGAGCTGTGTCGTGCAACCGTCTATTCAAGTCACCATCCGAGGCGGAGGACTTCATTTGGAAAAGCAATACCAACATCCCGAATGAGAGGAACAGACCGCCCCCGGTGGAGCAGACCTCGAGCGACGGAGAGTGAGAGGCCGGAGCAGGTACCTGAGGCTGGCTTCACGCGAGGCCTGCTAGCATGCTAGCTATCCAAGCTAGCGGCCCTGTAGAGTGGAGCAGGCTCCACACGTGGGCTGCTAGCATTCCAGCTAACTAAGCTAACGGCTCTGGAGCACGAGGGCTGTTAGCACTCCAGCTAACTACCCAAGCTAGCACTGTTGTATACACAGCCGACCGCAGATTTTTCAGTCCTCAGAACGGTAACACTCTACTTCTCTATACGGTATTGTCTCAGTCACGAGCATGAATATTGACTATTTGAAATGTAATTCAGACGTCCTTTACTCTTAGAGTATCGGTTTTTAATTTTATTTTTAATTTAATTTTTGTATCGTCTGTCATTCGAACTATGCATTGAACTGCGCTTAGATTGTTACGGATATTATCTTTGTCCAGCTCTGCCCGGGCTAAATGAATATCACAAGTTTCACTCAAACAGACTGTATGGGCTTATGAACCGTTCAACCAAGGGGGGTGACCCCCTTGCAACGAGCTGCAACGAGCTGGTTGCTGTGACCCGGTCACAGTGCCAAATGGTGTTTGATCGCCATCAGACAAGATATTTGATGGGGGGGTGGGGGGAGGGGAGGGGGGGATACGGGGATTTTTGTTTTTAATTTCTTGTGGCTCGCTCTATTATGTGTTTGCTCTCGCCCAACAGGACCTTAGCGTGGGGATGTGTATATGTTGTGGTGCTCTACTTCAAGGGAATCACATTCAGTCATACTGCAACCTGGTTGGACTATGGCTAATTTAAACATCTTGATCTGGAATACAGGGGGTCTTAATATTCCACATAAACGCACAAGTGTACTAACATGGTTGAAAAGGCAGGAGGTGGATGTGGCTTTGCTGAGTGAAACGCATCTTTTAATGGCTGACAGTGCAAAACTTGCAAAAAGGTTTTATCATAACATAAGCTCCTCTTCTTTTAGCACTAAGTCCCGTGGAGTAGCCATAGTAGCTAAGTGAAAGTTGAATATTAAACTATTAGACGTGTGGTCTGATGCAGAAGGTCGAATTACTATTGCTAAGATGGAATACTCTAACAGGAAAATTGCTCTGATAGCCGCATATGTCCCTAATGTGTATGAAGCTAACTTTTATACTGTACTCACTACAGAGATGTTGAGTACTCATTTATAGTGGGTGCTGATTTCAATGTCATTTGGGATCCATTGATTGATAAGTCCAGTAATGCTGAAATCCACGATCAGATGCAAGTGACCGCGGCCCTACGTGCCTGGTCTAGGGACACAGGGGTTATTGATATGTGGCGGTTACTCAACCCAACCGCGCAAGACTACTCTTTTTTTATCCGCGAGACATAAAACTTTTTCCAGAATTGATTATGTTTTTTCTTCCTCTAGGCTATTCGATAGCTTTGACGTTGACTTGAGGCCCATTGCACTGTCAGACCACAAATACATCCTCCTTAAGGGTTCACTCAGTAAAATAACATCCCGTGCCCCTAGATGGCGCTTTAACTCAATGCTGCTGAAGAACGATGAATTCAACCTACAATTTAAGGAGAAGCTCATTGAATTCTTGCAGTTTAATGCTGGATCGGTACAGGACCCCAGAATTTTATGGAATTCGGTTAAGGGGTTTATTAGAAGTAACACCACTCTATTTGCTTCCAATCTCCGCAAGGGTCGTCTCTCCAAGTTGGTAGAATTGGAAGAGCTTCATAAAACAATGATGTCTTCTATGCAGCACAGCTACTCTAGCCGACTGGAGCTCCAAATTAAGGTGGTGAAAAGGGAGATTAACTCCATTTTAAGACAACAGTCTGAATTTCAAATGCACAGAACAAGACAACACTACTACTTTCATGGCTCTAGACCTAGTCCCCTACTAGCTATGAAGATACGGGCCAGTGAACAATTTGCGGATATCCCTGCCATTAACCACCAACCCCAACAAAATCAACGATACATTTAGCTCGTTTTATTACAACCTGTACGAGTCATAAGTGGTCTATGATCATACCAAGCTGGAGGACTATCTTAGTCAAATGAACTTACCACAAATCTCAGAGGATGACGCTAAACGGTTAGCTGAACCTATCACACTAGATGAGCTCAGGGAGGCGATTGCTGACATGCAGCGGGGCAAGGCTCCTGGTTGGGACGGCATTCCACCGGAACTCTATATTGTGTTCTGGGATGTACTCGGTCCCTTATTACTCTCAATGATTTTACACTCAGTCAAAGAGGGCAATTTTTCCAGGGATGTCAATATGGCACTTATATCTGTCCTACTCAAGAAAGATAAGGATCCCACCGAATGTGGCAGCTATAGACCCTTAAGTCTCCTCGGAGCCGATCTCAAGCTATATGCCAAGGTGCTAGCCATCCGACTTCAAAAGCATTTGACATCTCTGGTTGACCCTGATCAGACTGGCTTTATAAGAGGCCGACTGGTCACGGATAATATCAGACGGTTACTGCACGTGATTGATGCGAGCAAGGATGTCGCAACCCCTACGGCTGTCATGTCCTTAGACGCGATGAAGGCCTTTGACAGATTGGAGTGGTCTTATTTGTGGGCAGTCCTTAGAAGGATGGGGTTAGGTGAGGGGTTCATTCACATGATTAAAGTTCTCTACACAGGGCCCTCGGCCATGATCTTAACAGGGAAACTCTGCTTGCCACTCTTCTCTGTCTCGTGCTCTTCTACACAGGGTTGTCCTCTTAGTCCCGAACTCTTTGCTTTATCACTCGAACCTCTAGCTCAGTACATAAGACAATCCCAGATTATATCCCCTGTGTCAATTAAGGGCACACATCACCATATCAGTTTATACGCACATGATGTACTCCTATTTATGCAGAACCCCGCCGTCTCTCTACCTCATCTTCTCCAAGTAATAGATGATTTTGGCAGTCTATCTGGATTTAAGATCAACTGGCCAAAATCAGCCTTCCTTCCACTCAATGAGACTGTGAAGGCAACCATCCTCCCAGCAAACATACTCATGGTAGAGCACTTTAAGTTTCTTGGGATTGAAATATTCCCCACTATTAGCCAGACAGTAAAGTATAACTACTCCAGCTTGGGTGACGGGATTACGAATGATTTCAACAGGTGGTCCAAATAAAAAAACCCATTACAGGCCCGTGCCTCAATAATTAAGATGAATGTTTTACCCAGAATTAACTTTATCAGCTCCATGCTACCGTTATCTCCTCCTGTTGGTTACTGGCAAAAACTGCACTCTGCTGCATATACATTCGTCTGGAACAACAAACGCCCACGCTTAAAGAGATCCACTGCACAGAGGAGTAAACTAGACGGGGGTTTTGTGAGGGTTCGCCTGTCCCTGGACCCTTTTTCCCTGTCTCCTCTCCTCACCAGCCCCCACCTTTGGACATTCTTGTACTCTTGGCGTTTGTATTGTCTCCCGTGTGTTTTAGCGTTGTTTTGTCTTTAGTCTCGTTCCCTTTGTAATTGTTTTATTTGTCCCTTGTATGGTGTTCTCTCTGTAATTGTAATTTTGATTCTAGTCTAGTTTATTCCCCAGTGTGTGTTTGGCCTTTTGTTTTCCTTACCCCTGTGTGTTAGTTCAGCTTTCCCCATCAGGTGTGTCTCGTTCCCAATTACCCTCTTGTGTCAATCAGTGTGTGTATATCTGCCTTGTTTGCCATTCTCTCTTTGTCGGTTCATTGTTTGGATTCCCTACTAGTGTTTGCTGTCTAGTTTCCTCTGTTCCTGTGATCCTGTTACTCCTTCCAGTATTTTTGTAGTAAGTGTTCCTAGTGTTTATTTTGTTTGTTCCTCCCTTCGTTGTTTTTCGTGGAATGTTCATTTTGTTTGTTAGGGTTTTAATTTGTAGTCAGTTGTTCATGTTTTTCCTAGCCTGCCTTGCAGTGTTTTGTTTGTGCCTTTTGGACTTGCTCTCTTTATGAGTTTATTATTTGTTTTTCATATTTTGCCCTCTGCCAGTTCTTCAGCTGTGCTATTCTTTGTTTTTGTATTTTTGCTGCTGCCTTTGGACGTATTTTTGTAAATATCTTTGTTGCTGCCCTCTGTTTAAATTGGATTATTTTGTTACACTTCACCCCTGGCTCGAAGTGTTCAAGATTAAAGGAGCAGTGCTCACTTTTGACAATCCATATCTACCTCTCCCTCGTATCTGTTTGCGCTTGGGCCCTCTGCCAACACATCCGTAACAGGTTTAGCATTTCCAGACTTCAAATATTATTTTCAAACTTACTCTTTGAGACCTCTCATCACTTGGTTTGACGCTCAAGCAGCCGTGTCCTGGCGACCATTGGAGGAGAAGATGGTGTCCCCACATAGACTTCAAGATATTGTGTATACCAACATTTCAATTAAGCAATGCAAATTACGATTTGGCCCTCTTATCACACATGTGATCCAGATTTGGCGTGACACCCAGAAAGCGCGCACTAACCGCCATAAATGGCACACGCATTCCCCCCTATTCAATAACAATTTACTCCTTATTGGACAACAACCCATTGAATACCCTAGATGAGAAGGGAAAGGCATCCATACATTGGGGGATATCTTCGATGACTCTGGTCTCCGATCTTTCCAGGATCTATCCAACGGATATGATCTCCCCAGAAACTCCTTTTTCTTTTATTTACAAATGAGAGCAGCTCTGAAGGCTCATGGCGTTCCATGGGACGTTCCACTAGAGCGACACCGGTTTCACAAATTATTTTATGACAGGGAGACATCGAGAGGCTTCGTCTCTGACTTTTATCGGCACTTACTTATGTCCTCATATAACAGTGGTCACCAACCTTTTTAAGCCCAAGATCACTTTTTTTTTTTTGGTGAAGGCTATTGAAGGAAGCGTTGAGAGAAAAAGACAGCCAAGATTGTACTTTAAACTAAATTACTTTTATCTGCCTGTATTCTAATTACATGCGATGCTTTGGTCCAACATTAAAACGTCAAAGTAGAACTGTAATATGTACTTTCTCAGTCAGTGCTAAGTACAGTCATCTTATGCAGCATCACTTTTCACATCAAAACAAAAGTAGAACTGTAATGTGGACTTTCTCATATTATTAACATTGACAAACATATTTACAATTAGCATTTTATAAAGTAGAACTGTAATGTGTACTTTCCCAGTCAGTGCTAAGTGCAGTCATCTTATGCAGCATCACTTTTCACATCAAAACAAAAGTAGAACTGTAATGTGGACTCTCATATTATTAACATTAGAAAATGCTAATTGTAAATGTTTGTCAAAGTAGAACTGTCATATGTACTTTCTCAGTCAGTGCTAAGTGCAGTAATCTTATGCAGCATCACTTTTCACATCAAAACAAAAGTAGAACTGTAATGTGGACTCTCAGGGAAAGATACAAAAAATAATAATCGGGGAAAGATCTACAGGGAAGGTCTCAAAGATCGACCAGTCGATCAAGATCGACGGGTTGGTGACCACTGTCATATAAGGACCTACCCCTAGATACGATTTGGAGAAAGGATATCCCTGAGTTGGATATAGATTTTGATTGGGCTGCAGTCTGGGAAAATATTAGGCTATCATCACGCAACCCAGATCACCAACAGATTCATACATTTTTTTTTCATAGGACTTATTTGACCCCCAGGCAATTGAACCTAATGGGTCTCAGACCTGACTCTCGATGTACCTTTCTCAATTGCCGACCTCTGTACATGTAAAGAGACTCATTTTGGCCGGTCTTACGGCTGCCAAAAAGTTGATCGCTTCACGCTGGATACAACCAGATAAGTTATGTCCGAAGGTATGGATTCTCACCTATCTTGATGTGATATATCTGGAGATATCCACTGCAGGAGTTTTAGGGGTTAACGAAGCAAATATTGCTATCTGGTTGGCAGCGGTTGCAAAACTTAAAGAGCGCATATAACGTTCAATTGCTAGATAATCTATTATAGATAATGTATTTAACTCACGCTGAGTTCCTGGGGTGAGTGGGGGGGGGGGGGGAAGAGCAAGCAAGTGCCATTGTCCACTTGTTTTTTCTTGTAATTTTAATTATGTATATTTTCTGGGCCCCCTTTGGCTGTGGTCTGGTGGTCGTGGGCTCGGACTGGGGGGGGGGGGGGCGTGGTTCGGGGTCTCTGCGGGTCAAGGCATTAAAGAGGCGTGATGCTTTGGCCCGCGGGGGCGCCGGACTCCGGGTCCTCCGGGGTTGGGGTTCGCGGCTGCCGGGCCTGGAGATGGAGGAGGCTCAGGAAGCCCGTTTTATAGTAAATGTTTTATTTTCCTTATACTTTGTGACAACTTATTTTAACTGGTTATGTATGTGTTCTGGGTCCCCTTCGGAGGGTCACATGCTCGGGTGGGGGGGCCCTTGGTTTCCGGCCCTAGGCGGGTTGGGGTGTTAAAGGGGCATGATGCTCTGACTCGCTGGGGTGCCGGACTAGGGGCTCTCGAGGGTTGGGGATCGTGGCTGTGATGGTTGGTGAGGGAGGGGGATCGGGATGTTAAATGTATAATCTGTCTAATTTATTGTCTAATCATTGTTGTGTTAGTTTATGTTTTTGGATGTCTTTTATGTATTATTGTTATTATTGTGTTGTGAGTTGTGTTGTTTCATGTTTGAAAAATGGAAAATAAAAAAGATTTGATCACAAAAAAAAAACATTGGTAAAACCAAAAAGCTGATTGTGGATTTTAGGAGAATACAGCAGGGGACACACACGCCGTTGTGGATAAACGTGGCTATCGTGGACAGGGTGAGGGTGAGCAGTTTCAAGTACCTGGGAGTTCACATCACAGAGGACCTGACATGGTCTACACACATAGATTCTGTGGTGAAAAAGGGGAAACAGCGCCTCTATCACCTGAGACAGCTAAGGAAGTTCAGAGTATCGGGGAAGATACTCCACTTCTTCTACTCCGGGGCTGTAGAGAGCATTCTGACTGGAAACACTGCCTGGTTTGGAAACAGCACGGCACAGGACAGGAAGGCACTCCAGAGAGTGGTGCGCTCAGCTGAGCGTACTACGGCTATTGCACTACCACCCCTGCAGGACTTATATAACAGGAGGTGCAAATCCAGAGCCTGCAGAATTATGAAAGACCCTCACCACCCCAACAACAGCCTGTTTAAGCTGCTGCGGTCAGGCAAGCGCCTACGGTCACACGCTGCAAGAACAGAGAGACTCCGACTCAGCTTCTTCCCCCAGGCCATCAGAACACTGAACACTGAACAATAGGTTATGTATATAACCTAGTTATATGAGTACTGGCTGAGCGTCCTGCTCTTCGCCATCGAGATGTACCTCATCTCCAGTACCTACGGTACTTCATTAATGAAAAACAAATGCACCCAGCATCTGACCAGGCCCCGCCCCAATGCCGTACTATAAGGCAGCAGGCGTGGTCACCACTCGCCCTTCCTCGGAAAAAGTTTCAATCAGAAAAGTTTCCCAAGGGACCTCAGGGCACGCTAAGAGCAGGACGCTCAGCCAGTACTCATATAACTCATATAATCGTTATATAGTCGTACTGGCGAATCGTGTCCTGCTCTTCGCCATCGAGATATGGGGACAGAGCAGACGCGAGGACCGACAAATGCACCCCCTGAGGACCCGAAAGCCCACATCAGGGGGGAGGGGAGTCCCGTCACCCCTCCTTCCTAGTGAAGAGGGGGCGGCAGTCAACTCCACCCAACTGCGAAAAAGAGGGAACTAGAAACCTCCAAACGCACAGCACAGGTGGAACCACGTGTGACACAACACCTCGTGGTCCACACCCACACACCCCTGCTACCCCACCGAAAGACGGGAAGCAGGAGAGGTTCCAGACCTCAGAACCACCTGGGAGACAGAACCCCCGGTCATGTCCATGAGGTAAAACCTTACGAAGGGACCCGGTGAGGACCATGAAGCCGCAGCACAGATGTCCTCTACCGAGGCCCCTAACAGGGTGGCGGCCGAGTGGAGTGCGCCCTGACACCCCAAGGAGGGGCCAGACCAGCCAACGTGTAGCAAAGGGCAATGCCCTCGCACAACCAATGGGACAGGCGCTGTTTCGACTGAGTACGGCTGAGGTAAATCCCCAAAGCCCGGACCGGACATGACAGGTGAAGGCTCGCCTCTAACTCACTAGCGTGAGGAGGCGGATGAAACGCCTGTACCATAATATCCCTGGAGCGGAAAGAACTCCGGATATTTTTTGGCACGAAGGCTGGATTAGGCCTCAGAGTGGCACCGCTATCGAAACGAATAGACAGACACTCAGGCTGCACCGAGAGAGCACAGAGCTCACCCACGCACTTAGCGGAGGTGATGGCCAGCAAGAACGCAGTCTTGAACGACAGCTGTTCCAAAGGCGCTTGCTCAAGAGGCTCAAACGGGGCCTTGGACAACCGACCGAGGACCAATTGAAGATCCCAACTCGGAGCCAGAGAGCGTGTCACTGGCTTAAGGCGCCGAACGCCACGCCGAGATAGAAAATAATTCGTATCCCCTGACGACGTAGAGGCTCCAGCGCGGCCTCTACGCACTTGGTGAATGTGCGGGGCAGAGAGTAGCCGAACGGCAACCTCTGGTATTCGTATGCTACGCCCTGAAAAAGGAACCGTAGGAACTTCCTGTGAGGAGGGAAAATCGGGATGTGAAAATACGCATCCTTCAGGTCTATGGAGGTGAACCAGTCTCCCACCCTGACAGCAAGTAGCAGGTGTTTGACGGTCAACATTCTGAATGGTCTCGCCACAATCAGATGATTGAACGCGGACAGATCCAGTATAGGTCTGACACCTCCCGTTTTTTTGGGCACCAGAAAATAACGGGAGTAGACGCCTGACATCGCGTCCTCTCTCGGGACCATGACTACGGCCTGCTTCGCCAACAGAGATTGGATCTCGTCGGCCAGAGCTGTCATTGCTGCTGACCCTGACAATAGGGGCTGCACCAAACCTGAAAACGGAGGGTGGGGTTGTGCGAACTGCAAGACAAGCTCCCGCCTCAACGTTCTCTCCATCCACCTCGACATATGGCACTGTTGTAGCCATATGTGATAATAATCCCAGAGCGCACCCGCCGCCAACTGGCGCTGGGCCGCAAGGAACTGTAGATAGGCGGCCCGGTCCCTCCCGCTGTGCGTAGCCTCTGAACCCGCCAACCGTGTGGGCAGGGCGTTCCGTGGAATCGGGACAACGGTCCCTGATACAACCCACGAGGCAATCGCACCCAAGGGGGGACCCCGACAGAAAGGGCCGGTTTGATACGGGAGAAGCTGACATCAAACTAGCTGACACAAGCTCCCCCACTGAACACCCCTCCAGAACATGCTGAGGAGTTGTTCTGCAGCCGGACATGCAAGGCGTGAGGACCCCATGGGTTCCTACACACCGTAGCCCTGCAGTGATATTACTACCACCCGCACCTCTTCTTTTCAGATCACTGCGAGAGTGGGAGGCATCAACGTGATACCCCGCCTGGCGAAGGCGAGGTCGGGGTAACCCGCGCTGAGCATTCTTTCAAAGAGGCCTCGAATCCCCCTGCTGACCACCGTCGACAGTGGCAGCCGTAACACCAGGCTCACCAATCGCACAACGCATGGCGAGGGAGCCACGTGACAGCACAACATTCTCACGGACAGACCCAGGCTCAGCCATCAACTGGGTGTCAGCCCCTGTCCCCATGAGAAGCGAAACGTGGGGCCGCATGCGCTTCAACAAAGGCTTGCGCCCCGCAGCCAAAGGAAAACGATCAGAGCCCCTTTTCCGCTGGTGTTGGGGGAGGGAGTGATCGGCGAGCGGGCTGCTCGCGGCAGGACGGCGACGGCTTGTATATTCCAAGCCGAGCTCATCCAACAATGCCGATCCCTCGGCCGCCAACCCTGTTGACTCAACGCCCAGGGTACCACTGGCGGGGGAAACATGGCCGCCTGTCGAGGGCCTTGCCATAGTCGCTGACGAGGCCGTGCTCCAACCTCCGGCTGCATAGCGTGAGGCGGTGTGGGACCTAGGTCAACAACCGCCCGCGTCTCTGCAGAACGACCAAAGAGTCCTTCCGCGGAAAGAGGAGCCGTGAGGAGAAGAAACCTTTCTTCCTCCCCAAGAGGAGACTGCTCCAACCAGAAATGCCTATTAACAAGTGTTGATAGCATCCTAATCCTCCCCGCAGTTATAGCTTGCGACTGATTCAAGATCTCTATAACACCAAAAACATGCTAAATGTTTTCAGCGTCGGCTGGTCCTGTAGCCCCACTACCCGACGCTAATGTGGACAGAAAAACAGTCAGCTGAGCCACAACACTGGCCGCAGCTAAATTCCATCCTGTGGCAGTATAACTCTCATCAGTCCATACTGCCACCTGCCGGGCCGACCTGCTCTCAAGCGTCGGCTTCCGGGTGGGACACCGTTCAACCCCGCCGGGGCACAGGATCGATGCTACCTGGCTCTCTAGCCACGGCACACCCGCCCTGCGCCCTGTTGTCAACCCATTCACCCGTAAAAAGGGTAAATAAGTCTCAGCAAAACCCCCCACATTAGCTACCGACTGACCTTCATCAATGAACCGGTTAAGAGGAGGGAAAAGCGGTGACATCCCACGGCGGGGAACATTAAAACAGTGCATTATAGCATTAGTGTTAGCAGCGCGCTCCAAGATCGCCTGGAAAACGTCCAACTCAGAGGGACGTTCACCCAGACATCCCGCCCCTGGCGCCGACACACAACTCGGTTGTCTAACATAACAACAAGCAGCATTACTAACACCAGCGTTAATGCCTGATGACACAGAGCCTACTTGTGTGCGAGTCAGCTCGATAGCCAAACCTCGCACGCTGTCCCTCGATCTGCTGCCACAAGACGAGGGACAGACCCGACGTGCCGTTGGAACATGCAGAGAAGATTCCAGGGATTGGCAAATCTCTGGCGAATACTCAACATTGCGCAATTTCTCTATACTTTTCATAAAGCTAGTTCACAGGGTGCAAGCATCCGCCATGATGGAAACGAAATAGAGGAAGGGCGAGTGGTGACCACGCCTGCTGCCTTATAGTACGGCATTGGGGCGGGGCCTGGTCAGATGCTGGGTGCAATAACGAAGTACAGTAGGTACTGGAGATGAGGTACATCTCGATGGCGAAGAGCAGGACGCGATTCGCCATTACGACTATATAACTCTCTACTCACAAATACACATGAGCACACACAGACACACACACACCACTCATGCGGCAACCGCTAAAAAAAATCACTTTAAACAAAATGTCACTTTTAAAAATAGAATCTTTAAAAACACTTTAAAAGAAGGAGGTACTGTATAGTTTAGATACAGTAAGAGTTAACATTGTAAATTGTATATTGCATAGTAGTGTATATAAGAACCAGTTTCTCAGGAACCTAGCATGTCTTTTTTTACCATGCATATCTTGTCTTATCTATTTTATTTTTTCGATGCCTATTTTATTCTATTTTATTATTGTATTTTGCACAATCAATGCGGGCAAGACCACCCACATTTCACTGTATGCCCTGGTATGTATGTGACAAATAAACCTCTTGATTCTTGATTCTATATTCACCACGGTATAATACGGGAACGTATGGATGGAAACAAATATTCTTTTTCACATATTGAAAGATAGATAGGTGATGTCAAATGGGCCATAGTATTGTATCCATAGCTATAATATAGAATATAGTTATAGCTCTACAAACAAGGTGACGGATCCCTATCTATCTAGCGGTGGCGTTGCTACAGAGGGATGCGTCTAATGGCTGGCACTGAAAGTGTTTACCCCCATAAATAAGGTGACCAAAACAGCCTTTTTCCATCTAAGAAATATTGCTAAGGTTCGATTGTTTTTAACCCAACAGGATGCTGAGAAGTTGATTCATGCTTTTATTTCAAGTAGATTGGACTATTGCAAAGCTCTTTTTACTTGTCTTCCTAAAGAATCAATAGACAAGGTACAGCTAATTCAGAACTCTGCTGCTAGACTTTTAACAAAACAAGGAAGAGAGAGCATATTACTCCAGTTTTAGCTGCATTGCATTGGCTCCCTGTATCTTTTAGAATTTATTTGAAAGTCCTTCTACTTGTTTTTAAAGCTCTTAACAATTTAGCACCCTCATACATTTCTGATCTCCTGTCTTTTTAGATCAGCTGGTCTTTTAAATGTTCCTGTGGTGCCCCAAGGGAAAATTGGGGCATCTGCTTTTAATTTCTATGCACCACAGCTGTGGAACACAATCCCAAAAAATATGTGGCTGGCTCAGTGGAAATTTTTAAGCGACAGTTGAAAACATACCTTTTTAATATTAGCAACTCTTTTTATAATTTCTTTTAATCATTGATTTTATCCATTTTCTTTGCTTGTGATTTTAGACTGTTAGACTTTATGTTCTTTTTTTAAATCTGTTATTACTCATTGTTTTATCTTTCTTTTATCATGTAATGTGAAGCACTTTGGGCTGCATCTTGTATGAAAAGTGCTATATAAATTAAGTTATTATTATTAACATGCAAACTCCACACAGAAAGGCCCCCTGCTGGGGTTCAAACCCAGGACCTTGTTGAGGCAGCAGTGCTAACCACTGTGCCACCGTGCCGCCACAGATCAAGATCTCTGTACCAGTGTGTGTATGTGTGTGTGTGACAGAAATAGTCTGATGAGAGAAACACTGCCAAATGTATATAGAAATGGACCTTGCTAATAATAATAATAATAATAATAATAATAATAATAATAATAATAATAATAATAATAATAATAATAATAATAATAATAATAATAATAATAACTTTATTTGTATAGCACTTTTCATATAGAAATTGCAGTTCAAAGTGCTTCACAACAGTAATAAGCTAGCATAAAAAAATAAAGATAGAGAGCTAGCAAGGTAAGGTAAATCACAGTTTTTCAGTAATACAAATAATAAAATAGAATAGATTAGATAGAGTACACAAATGCGGTTTGATTCAGTTCTAAAATTGGCAAAAATTATAAAATAGAACGGACAGTAAAAAGTGTGATCAAATTGTTCAATACAAAATATAAAACAACAGAGCAGTGCATCGATCTTAATACTTTGAGTTTCTTTACAAAGTTTTTTATCCACTTTTTTCTCCTCCTATTTTTCTTGTATTTTTTCCTCCCATCCCAATTTTAGTCGTTATGCCAATTCCCCCCTCCCCTTCCTGGTCGTTGCGCTACTTGCCGGTCTAGGGAGCTCTGAAGTCTATCACATGCTTCCTCCGATACATAGGAGACAGCCAGCAGCCTCTTTTCACCTGGCAGCGAGGACTCTCATTGGGTGAGTGTAACGCGTGGGAGGGCACACTACCTCACCCAGATCCCTTCCTCGCAGTAGGTAGGGTAAGAATAGTGCAGGTAAAGTAAAATTTGTGTCAGGATATCCCTGATGTTTCATTTAAATGCCTGAGCAAAGATCTTTTGAAGCTGTCTAGCAAGTTGGCTTCCCTGATGTTTTGGGGTAGTTTGTTCCATAGTTTTGGGGCATAGTTGATAAAGGCTGCATCACCAATCCTCTTTTGACTGTTTCTGGGAGCCTCTAGTAGTCCAGCAGCTGATGATCGCAGTGTTCTTGCTGGCCTGTAATTTATTCGAGTGTTGGCGATGTAGCTAGGTTCCTGTCCATTTAGAGCTTTGTATGTAAGGAGAAGGACCTTAAAGTAAATTCTAAATGTTACAGGAAGCCAGTGTAAAGCAGCTAAGACTGGACTAATGTGCTTTCTCCTTTTGGTTCTAGTTAGCAGTCGGGCTGCAGAGTTTTGGATTAGCTGAAGCCTCTCTGTCGTTTTCTTAGGGAGACCTGTGAAAAGTGCATAGTCTAACCGGCTAGATATGAATGCATGAATTAGCTTCTCAGCATCGTTTTGATTAATAAGTGGTCGTACTTTTGCTATATTTCTGAGATTGAAGAATGATGTTTTGGTCACTTTGTTAATATGAGAATTGAAGTTCAGTTCTGAATCTATGATAACCCAGAGACTTGTGACCTCAGATTTGATCCAAGGGGTTAGTCCTCCCATTAACGTTTCTTTTTTTGTTTTGGGGCCGATAATTAGAATTTCAGTTTTGTTCTTGTTTATTTTAAGGAAGTTCTTACTCATCCATTTATTTATTGCCAATAATCACTTTGTAATGGAGTTAATAGCTGTATCATTTGGTTCAGCAGATATGTACAGTTGTGTATCATCCACATAGCTATGGAAACCTACATTATGTTCTCTGATGATATCACCCAGCAGTAACATGTAAAGGGAAAAGAGTAAAGGACCTAAGCAATTCCCTTGTTGTTGTCATATATCTCAGACATGTGGCCTCCTAGTTTAACATAGAATTTCCTCCCTCTGACGTATGTTTTAAACCAGCTTAGCACATGTTCTGAGAAACTGACAAGGTTTTCAAGACCATCGATTAGAATATCGTGATCGATTGTATCGAATGCTGCACTGAGATCTAGCAGGATAAGGATGGAGACCTTATTCTCGTCAGAGTCTGAGGTCACTGATTATTTTGGTGAGGGCAGTTTCAGTGCTATATTTTCTGAATCCCGATTGAAATTCTTCTAAGATGTTGTTTTCTTCAAGAAAGGAATTAATTTGAACTGAAACTATCTTTTCAAGTACTTTACTAATGAATGGTAGGTTAGATATTGGTCGATAGTTTGCCAGTACATAACTTTTTTTAGTAATGGCTTTACAACTGTTTTAAAGGCATCTGGGAAAATACCAGTTCTAAGGGAAGTGTTGATAATATCTAGCACCATAGGCCTTGAAACTAATCTCCAGTCGCAACTGCAGAAACTGTCCTCCTTTACTGTGAAGGTTTATGCTCCAGTCATCTGTGTTTGTCACAAGAGCTTAGATTGATAAGCCATTATTCAGCCAACCTTTTAAAGAGCTTCCTTCAACTAGCGAATAAAGCCCATTATCCATGCTGCAATGGGATTTAACCTTGGTGTCACAGAGTCTAACAACCTTTTGAACCACTGGACCTTATAATGGCTTCCTATCAAGATCACTTTCTCACTTTTGGCTCTTATATCTGCCAAGCATGTCAGCGCGCTGTCCGCTTTGTCAATGGAGATGGAAGTGGTGCCATGCTAAGACTTAACCTTACTTTCATCCCTAAGAACATCAAAAGTTGTTTTTATTCTAGGGATATTGTCCCGGGGGCTTTTTAGATTAGATTAGATTCAAATGTATTGTCATTATACAGCAGTACAATACAACGTAAATAAGTTTGGCATTCAACCAGAGTGCAAATGTAACAGTATAAGTTCAATAGCAATATACAATGTACAGGTGATTCACCAGGGTATACAATATATAAATTAGTACTACTGGGTGTAGTGCTAATCAAATGTATGTATAGGGTTGTAATATTAATTATATATATACAGATATTAGGGCTGTCAAAATTAATGCTTTAACGCTGGAGATTAATTTAAATTTATTAAAGCATTAAAATAAATGTATCTAGATTAATCTATGGAGTGAAAAATCTTCAATCTTAGCGCCGCGGATATAAGAAAGAGGTCTATGGTCAATATTGATGGTTTTGTTGAACATTTGTATTTCACAGGAGAGAAACTGTATTCAAAGAAAGCTATTAAAATAGTCTTTGAATCTAAATATACTTTCTTTGTGTTGATTTTACATTAATTCCATGATTTTACTCAAGTAAATATCTGTTACAAGCTTCGGTTTTATGTAGAAAAATGCTATTTTTAATCTAGATTAATTACAGAAAATTGTGAGATTAATTAGTAAAAAAAATGTATCTATTGACAGCACTAATATATATATATATATACACGGTATATACAGCATTATAGTACATATCATACACAGTTATATGGGTTATATGCAGGTGTATAAGTAGGTATATAGAACGATTATATGCATGTATGTATGGGGGGGGGGCTGTCATCATGGCAGAGTTCAGGGAGATGACAGCTGAGGGAAAGAAGCTGTTCCTGAGTCTGTTTGACTTGGAGTAGAGGTTGTTGTAGCATCTCCCGGAGGGGAGGAGGAAAAACAGTCAATGAATGAATGAATGAATGAAAGCACAGCCTCACAAAATAATAATAATTGTAATGATAATCTTTACAATAATAATAATAATAATAATAATAATAATAATAATAATATTGCATTTCACTGTAGACCGCAGCAGCGATATAAATATATGGCGAATGTAGCTGTGCATTCACTGTACATGTATTGCAGGACAATGTGTGTACTGCCTAATATCTGTGTTGGTACAATTATATATAAAACAATATATATATTTGAGCGACTAGCCCACTAGCGAGGCAACCTCCTGCACCATCGCAGCAGCGCCGAGCGTGGTGATACAAGCGGGCTGCTCTGAGGAAAGGAGCCTGTTCGCTCTAGTGGGCTAGTCGCTAAAATATATATCGTTTTATATATAATTGTACCAACACAGATATTAGGCAGTACACACATTGTCCTGCAATACATGTACAGTGAATGCACAGCTACATTCGCCATATATTTATATCGCTGCTGCGGTCTACAGTGAAATGCAATATTATTATTATTATTATTATTGTAAAGATTATCATTACAATTATTATTATTTTGTGCACGTTGTGCAAATTGAGAGGCTGTGCTCTTTGCACACAACCCTCGTACACTTGTAACATTGCCTCTCCAGGCGGCTGCGATTGTAATGATAATCTTTACAATAATAATAATAATAATAATAATAATAATAATAATAATAATAATAATAATAATAATAATATTGCATTTCACTGTAGACTGCAGCAGCGATAGAAATATATGGCGAATGTAGCTGTGCATTCACTGTACATGTATTGCAGGACAATGTGTGTACTGCCTAATATCTGTGTTGGTACAATTATATATAAAACGATATATATTTTAGCGACTAGCCCACTAGCGTCCTGCTACGCTCATAGCGAGGGGGGCGTACTAGCGTAGGTCAGTGGCCAATCAGAGCGCAAAACGGGAACCCGGAAACACGAACGCGTTGGTAAAAGCATAGACGCGTACCTGAGTGGTGTATAGTGTATCTTGTAGACCAGGCCCATTGCAAGTTGCTGTAATCTGTCTACTCTAAGCCATCCTACAGTAGGTAGTCAAAGTGGGCAGGGGTGAGGTGGGTTTTAGGAGTAAGGTCAAGCAGGGCCCCGTTCCCCGTACCTGGCTAACTGAGTTAGCCGGATAATTTCCAGGATAGCCTGACTTAAGCCGGACCTTCCTGTTCCCCGACGCTCGATTGTCTAAATCACCATGACAACAGATCAAAAAGTTTGAGCCTGGTCGAGAGCAGAGTTAACTTCAGTTAGCCGGATGAACCATGGCCACGCCCCCGCAAATAAATGACAGCTCGCTTCCTGAAATGATTCTCACAGTCTAGAGATCCCATTTATACCATTCTGAATTATGTTTCTGTGCTTCGTTTTCCTAGAGGGGGCTTTTGAAATGTATAATAATAGAACTAAATGCTGATAATAAATCATATTCAGCCTATAGATTTACTTTGTCCTAAATAAAATAATGCACGTCATATACGGCACTCGGAGTCG
This sequence comes from Notolepis coatsorum, assembly GCF_963971535.1. Taxonomy (NCBI): domain Eukaryota; kingdom Metazoa; phylum Chordata; class Actinopteri; order Aulopiformes; family Paralepididae; genus Notolepis; species Notolepis coatsorum. The sequence goes on from NC_140171.1 coordinate 39,048,340, forward strand.
CGATACACGCTGATTGATTGATTGATTGAAAACTTTATTAACAGATTGCAGAATGGGTACAATACAGTACAGCTCAATACACACAATTGTTAAGGGGATGCAGACCAGAGAAAGACTTTCGTCTTGTTTACATCAGGGTCCCCCATTTTCAATTCATCAGGACATATATGACATACATGACATACAGATAGTCAGTACTGCTACATCTATACATTTATGACATACCAGATTTGCAAATACAGTACTGTTTGTGATACAGAAGGAGTCAAGAAAAGGGAGTATATACATTTGACGTAGAAACTGTACATTGGAGGAGGTTGGGTGGGGGGGTTGGGTACATTGGGATATTGACAACCATACTGGGTAATTTACATTGGAGGTGGTTGGGGGGGGGGCACACTGTATAAACAAGCAAAACTGTACATTGAGGGGGGGGGGGGGGAGACACTGTATAAACAAACAAAATTGTACATTGGACTATTGACAAAACCATACTAGGTAAATGACTGTACATTGGAGGGGGTTGGGTTAGGATATTTACAGGGGCCAGTGTTGAATTGCAGTCTCCCGTAGGTGTCCCTTGAGAGAGGTTTTGAAAGTGGGTAGTGATCCACATTCCTTTACAGCTTTGGGTAGGGCGTTCCACATTGATGTGGCATAATTGCGAAACGTGTTTAGTCCCTTATTTGAGCCGAATCTGGGTTTAACATGATTTGTGGAGCTCCCTCTGGTGTTGTGATCGTGGTATTCACTGACCTTTGGGAAGTATTTTGACATGTGCATGGGTACCTTGGTCGTGTAGTGTATCTTGTAGACCAGGCCCATTGCAAGTTCCTGTACTCTGTCGTCTACTCTAAGCCATCCTAGGTTGTCAAAGTGGGCAGGGGTGAGGTGGGTTCTAGGAGTAAGGTCAAGCAGTAGTCTGACCAGTTTGTTTTGAGATGTTTGTAATTTTGTTTTTAGCGCCTTTGAGGTGCTTTGGTACCATGAGGTGCAAGCATAGTCGTAGTACCCCTGAATGAGTGCTCCTGCCAGAGTCTTCAGGGTATTCTTGTTTACCAGAGAGGAGATCCGGTACAAGAATCGAGTTCGTTGGTTGACTTTTTTTATTACATTGGATGCCATTTTGTCACAGGAGAGATTAGCCTCTAGGATGGAACCCAGGTAGGTAATTTCATCTTTCCTTGTGACAATATTGTCACCCACTGTAACTGAGAAGCCGTCGGTCTTGCTGAGTTTGTTATTTGAACCGAAGAGAATGGACTCTGTTTTGCCCATGTGTAATGATAGTTTGTTATCAGCGAGCCAGGTGCAGATTCTGCCGAGTTCTGAGCTGAGGGTTTTTTCAACCTGTAACTTGTTCTTGTCAGAGACCAGCAGGGCTGAGTCGTCCACGAACATGATTGGGATGAGAGGTGTCCTTGACAATGCAGTCCTTCCTCAGTCCTTCCATTTGTGATGAATAGACTCAATTGCTGGGTCTATTGTCTATTGTATTGTCTGTTGTACCGTTGATGTGTTGGGCGGTTTTCACCACCCTCTTGCAGTGTTTTACGGTCAGAGGCAGTGCAGTTTCCGTACCAGTGTGATGCAGTTGGTGAGTATGCTTTCTATGGCGCACCGGTAAAAGTTCACCAGAATCTGAGGAGACAGGTGGGCTTTCCTCAGTCCTCCTCAGGATGAGCCTTTTTGACCAGTGACAAGGTGTTGAGGTTCCAAGAGAGGTTGGAATTTGAAGCTGGAGACACGCTTGACCTCGTCGATGCCTCTAGTCTGCCTGAAGTCCTCCCTATAGGAAATCCAGACATTACAATCCTTAATCCTTTGATGATTGATGATCCGCAGTCGTAGTTCGTCCATTTATTCCCTTGCTGGGGAGCTGCAGATCACTGATGTCGTTGTCAGATTGTTGTAATCCAACGTCCAAAAGATAATTGTTGGGTGTACGATATGCAAGCAAGACTGAAAATTCTCCTTTTGGTGGCATGAAAGCATTTCCTTTCCACAAAATGTATGATCAAACCGAGTTTATTTTTCCAGAGCCCGAATCTGACACTATTATTTTCAATTCTGTAATAGGGAGGTGTAGTCTGACGTCACTGGTTGGTCCACCCGTATAGGGATTCATCATTGGGAAAATGGATTATCAGCTATTGTAACAATTCTGCCGCATGGAAATTGACAAGCTTCCATCTTTGCACAAAATGAGTTTCCTTCGACCACTAACATTATTGTTTAAGCATTTTTTGTCGAAATAAAGGTAGTTTGTAATTTGTAAAGTAATTTGTCATAAAAAAAGAACTAGTTACCAGTAGGCAGCCTGTTGTTCAGTAGGCAGCCTGTGCAATGCTGTCGCCTAATCCCTGTCGCGGCCCACTGATACCAAGCTAGCTAGCTAGCTAACGTTACCTAGCTAAACATATTAGACACTAGCAATGTCTACTGTCGTGAACCATTTTAAATCAGGGCATGTAGAGGTGTTTCGGGAACGAGTCAGATGTGCAGGTCCCCTTCTCAGACCTGTGGTTACACTCTGGGGCAAAGCACTGCACTCATCATGCCCAGTTTTATCTCCGTGAGCTAGCTAGCTACTAACGTTAGGTAAAAAAAAACAATAACGTTATAAACTATAATATGTACAACGAAACAATGATTTACATTAGTATTTACAGTGATTTAATATGCAGCGAAATAACGTTATAAGATTTAAATCATAAATACAAATATGGTAATGTGGTTGTGGCTTTTACAAATAGTGGTTAGCTTTAGAGATAAATGGTTATGATCACCGGAGCACTAGTGTTGGGTGAAACAGATACTAGCCACAGATTCAGGGTCAGTTATTTTCCCATTGTACGTATTGTTAAGCTTATGGAATGTAAGGGAAATCTGATCCTAGGTCTGCGACTAAAGCCAGGAGTCTACGCTGTGGTGACGTGACGACAGTCAGCAGCGCAAAATGGTAGTGTAGTTTCTCAGTGAACGAAAACATAAACGTTGTTATTTGGCTACTTTTACGATTAATTGTGAATATTTTCATGTTGAGCTATAGAATGTGGATGAATACGCACAGAAAGGTACACCATGCAAATGGCCATGCTTTATTTGTTTTAATTAAACGAGACAATCTAGAAATGGGCAATGGGGAAATACATTGCGTTCCACAGAGGGTGGAACACGAAAAAAAAATCAAATGACGTAACCACTACACCTCCCTATAATGATTTGACCAAAAAGAAACTAAAGTGGATGTAAATATTTCAATAAAGGTGTTCTATCTAAATTTTTATAATGTTTCCATATATGAAATGTATCAATATATTAACATTATGTTCCAGTACTTTTAGTCAAGTGACTTTTCTCAGCAGTAACAATATGTCAATATTATTCTCACCACTGATAATGGGTCAGGCGGCATGGTGGTGTAGTGGTTAACACTATGGCCTCAAGGTCCAGGGTTCGATTCCCGTGTTGCCAGGTACCCAGGTGGGGTATCGCCCGGGCCTTTCTGTGTTGAGTTTGCATGTTCTCCCCGTGCTCGCAAGGGTTTCCCCTCCAGAATATAAACCCAATGGAAAAACATGCAGAACAGATTGCTTATGCTGTCGTGTCCCTGACAAAGATGGACAGGAGCACTTGGATTGGTCCTTGGGGGAAAGGACGACGGGATGGGTCAAGCGCAGGGACAAAATTGTATCGGCAACCCAAAATTTGCATGTGTGTGTTCCTGTGTGTGCCGCCCATCACATGTGTGTGTGTCTCTGCATGACGACATTGTCAATGTGTGCAATGAATAAAGACTTCTTCAAAAGTCCAGTTTATTATATTATATGTTTCATATTCTTTAGTTTGGGACACCTCCTAGATTTAGTGATGTAACTCCCTGACTATACATAGTATACATACACACACACTATACATAGGCTATATATACTGTACATACATATACAAGTGACGGATGGATTCAGCCCAACCACATCTTTCCAACAAGCATTGGTGATTCTATGACAATCAATGGCAGAGTTACTACAAAACAACATTCATAATATTCATTTTCTTAGGGATGTCCGATATTATCGGCCTACCGATATTATCGGCTGATATTGGCAAAATGTGATATATTTAGTATTTTTTACATTTTTATAACCTTTATTTACCCAGGCAAGCAAGTAAGAACAAATTCTGATTGTATTTATTGTCAAAAGTATGCATAATGTTGTGTTAATTCCACAACAAGAGATATGTAATGTTAATTACCTGAAATTAGGGGGGGGCCTGCATATATCGGTATCGGTTGATATCGGTATCGGAAATTAAGAGTTGGACAATATCGGTATATTGGTATCGGTAAAAAAGCCAATATCGAGCATCCCTAATTTTTTTACATTTCCGCTTATTTTAAGTATGTATTCATAGGTCTATCTTTCCTACAATGCATGGAGAAGAGGAATATCCTACTAGGCTACTAGAATGTCAAGTTTGAAAGATCGTAATAAGCTTGCCTACTGTACATGAGTTCATATGTCTAAACATTTAGAATTGACTTTAAGGTCCTTCTCCTTACATACAAAGCTCATCGCCAACACTCTAATAAATTACACACCAGCAAGAACACTGCGATCATCAGCTGCTGGACTACTAGAGGCTCCCAGAAACAGTCAAAAGAGGATGTAATGCAGGTAATACAGCCTTTATCTACTATGCCCCAAAACTGTGGAACAAACTACCCCAAAACATCAGAGAAGCCAACTCGCTAGACATCTTTAAAAGACACCTATCTCTTTGCTCAGGCATTTCACTGTGGGGTAATGCAGGCAAATATTTGAAGATAGATATCTGCTACCACCTAGTGGCAAGGGGAAATATTATTATAGAAACATCAGGGTTATCCTGACTAGGGTGCCCACCTGTCCCGTGTTTCGCGGGACAGTCCTGATATTGGGACGTTTGTCCCGCGTCCCACTACAACAAAACAATGTCCCGCAATTCAAAGATAAAAAATTATAATAAAACATTTATTATTATTATATATATTGTTTTTATTATAATTATAATTTTTTTATTCAAAGATTATTATTAAAAAAACGTTTTAAATGTTGTTAATTTAATGCCTCGTTCCAATACCCATACATAAAAATCAGGCGACGTCAAACCAATGCGCAGCCGAGCGGAGCAGCTGGACTCGAGTCTCGCGAGTCGCACTGCCTCTCACTTGTCAGACAGTCCGAGGCAGTGCAGCTGCAGTGTGTGTGACGTCAGTCATACCTGATGTTTCTGCAGAATAGCCTAAAGCTTTTTTACGACGCAGTGCTTGAAGTTGAGGGGGATGACACAACTGTCTGTGAGCTTTTCCAGCTCATGGCCAGTCTAAGACTGAAACTTGAACAACGATCAAAGGACCGTTATTTTGGATTCGAGACCAGTGCTCTCATGCAGAGGTTTCCTACCGGCCGCACAGGTTGCTGCGATCAAACAGGACTTTTACATTTTCTATCAGAGAGCGCTCGCTTACCTAGACAAATGGTTTGATTTCTCTGATCAGAATTACCTGAAACAGGTGTCATGCTTGGCTCTCAAGAAGAGAGCATTCAGCTTCCAAGAGCTTCGCGAAGCAGTTGAAGCTCTTAATATCAGCAGCAAACTGGACTCTGCATTGTTTAAAAACATTTGTGGGTTCACCAGACACATATTGCGGAGACTGTGCTGTCATATATAGGGTTTGTGGAGACTTTGGGTCTCACCCTTTTTGTTATATGAGCAACTGAGTGATCCGCTACTCACAATAAAAACATATTGTGAAGATCAACCATCGCATTCCGTCTCCTCTCTTCTACACTTCACTGCTAATAATGCTCAGGAAAAGATGGCTGAAAAGACTTAGCTCCTGCTCTTTCTATTAATGGAGTGATTTTATCAGCTTGGATACCAAGATTGATCGTTATCTGCTTAATGATGAAAGTGTGATTAAATAAAGATGTTGGTGACATGTTGGCTGAGAAGGTGATTGGTGAAGCATCTATACAGTTTAATAAGATTAATAACAAAATGTGCTATATATAGCCTACCGTCTGCGTCGAATATGAAATAAAGGCATTTAAATAATAAATACATTTCTTTAATTTTAATTAGTAATAAAAGAAAAGAAAAATGTATACTTTTTTTTCTTCTCATCTACGTGTCCCGCATTGTCCCGCAAAAGCAGTGCTGCTGTCCTGCGACTGAACCATTTTGACCTGGTCACCCTAATCCTGACACAAATTGTACTTATACCTGCACTATTCTTACCCTGCCTACTTTTATACACTGCCTATCAAATTCATGTGTCGGTTCTATGCTAATTTTATTTCACTACCTCCTACTGTAATTTTAAGAGAACTATTTTATCACACTTTTTACTTCTTACTGATGACTATTTTTAAACTGAATCATTTTTAACTATTTTTATTATTTGTATTACTGAATCAAACTGTAAACAGAGAGCCTATTGGGATGCTAGATCCTAATGTGAAACACTGTGATTTACCATACCTTGCTATCTGTCTATCTTTTATTTTTATTAAAAAAAAAAGAAAAAATGTATGCTCGTTATTCTTACCCTACCTACTTTCATACACTTCCAATGAAATTCATATGTCGGTTCTATGATGTTAGAGTGATGCTCTGTTCTTGTGAGCGACACACTGCTCTGTTGTTCTACTAAGAGCGATACACTGCTCTGTTGTTATATATTTTTCTTTATTGAACAATCTTATCACACTTTTTACTGTCCGTTCTATCTTATTATTTTTAGCCTATTTTAAACTGAATCAAACCGCACTTTTTTACTCTATCTAATCTATTCTATTTTATTATTTGTATTGCTGAAGAACTGTGATTTGCCTAACCTTGCTACCTCTCTATCTCTTTGTATTTACATTTGAAATTTTTTATGCTCGCTTATCACTGTATTTTTTACTGTTGTGAAGCACTTTGAACTGCAACCTCTGTATGAAAAGTGCTATACAAATAAAGTTATTATTAAAGTTATTATTATATGGCCAGGCTTTATTTTAGCTCTTTTTTAGTTTTGGGGTGTATAACAATATCTATAACTTTAACCATTTCTGGAGTAAAATATTGTATACAAGAATCCATTTCATATACAGTATGGAAGACCTTAGAGATGTGTAAAATAATTGTTGTGTTTGGTTTGTTGTGTTTGATCACGCATCCATTTTCCTTACACCAAAGTACAGACAAAGAATTAAAAGTACTCCCGTAGTCTCGCGAGAGGTGCAGAAATGGGATGTGACGTCAGAGGACACGATCCGGTCAGTGTTCCACAACACAGACTGGATTGTATTCCGCGACACAGATAACATTAATGCCTACACGGAGACAGTGCTGGACTATGTCTGTACTAGGGTGAAAGAAACAATCCCCACTACCAAAATGAAAGTTTACCCAAATCAAAAACCCTGGGTAGACAAATCCGTCCGTGAAGCTCTGAGAGAGCGCACCAAAGCATACAATGACGGCCTAGTGGCAGGCAACATGAATGACCACAAGGTGGCGCAACACAACGTAAGGAGGACAGTGTCAGAGGCCAAACGGCGCTACAGGGATAAAATTGAACTCCAGTTTGAACAAGCTGACTCTAGAGCTATGTGGCAGGGGCTCAAAACGATGACAGACTACAAAGGCGCCTCCCTCAAACTGAACAATGACATCTCCTTAGCAAACGACCTCAATACCTTCTATGCGAGGTTTGATGCTGGTAATAACAACACCAGCTCACAAGCCTCGGCAATGGGGGGGGGGGGGTCGGCTGCTGATGGAGGCGCAGTGTTCAGGGTAACAGAGCATGAGGTGAGGCGGACCTTTAAAAAAGTGAATATCAGGAAGGCAGCAGGTCCGGACGGCATCCCCGGCCGCGTCCTAAAAGTCTGTGCCGACCAACTGGCCCCAGTATTCACTGACATATTTAACCTGTCCTTAGAACAGGCTGTCATCCCCACCTGCCTGAAGAAGTCCACTATTATCCCTGTACCCAAAAAATCCAAGCCTGCTTGCCTCAACGACTACCGCCCTGTAGCTCTCACCTCCATAGCCATGAAGTGCTTTGAGAAGCTAGTAAAGGGCTACATCTGCTCCTCCCTCCCCATCAACATGGACCCCCTGCAATTTGCATACCGCCCCAACAGGTCCACGGAGGACGCCATATCCCATGTGCTGCACACAGCAGCATCACACCTGGACAAGAGGCAGGGGAACTATGTGAGAATGCTATTCATCGACTACAGCTCGGCATTCAATACCATAGTCCCCTCCATACTCATAGCCAAGCTCAGGGACCTGGGCTTGGGCTATGACCTCTGCCAGTGGGTCTTGGACTTCCTGACTGGCAGACCCCAGGTGGTGAGAGCAGGCAACTGCACCTCCTCATCCATCACCCTCAACATAGGGGCCCCCCAGGGCTGTGTTCTGAGTCCCCTCCTCTACTCCCTGTACACACACGACTGTGTGGCTCAGCGGAGTAGCAATACAATCGTCAAATTTGCTGACGACACAGTGGTGGTGGGCCTGATCTCTGCCAACGACGAGAGGGCCTACCTGGAAGAGGTCAAGGTCCTGGCGGGATGGTGCCAGGAAAACAGCCTCTCCCTGAACGTCAGCAAAACAAAAGAGATGATTGTGGACTTCAGGAGGTCGGGGGTCAAGGACTACAGCCCCCTCAGCATCGACGGGGCACCGGTTGAGAGAGTCAACAGCTTCAAGTACCTCGGAGCCCACATATCCGAGGACTTGAAATGGACCATACACATTAACAGTGTGGTGAAGAAGGCACGACAACGCCTCTACTTCCTCAGGCGCCTAAGGAAGTTCCAAGTCAGCCAGAAGATCCTTAAGAACTTCTACTCATGTACAATAGAGAGCATCTTGACCGGCAACATCACCTCCTGGTTTGGGAATAGCACTGCAAAAGACCAAAGCAGACTACAAAGAGTGACACGTTCAGCCGAACGCACAATTGGAGGGGGGCTCCCCACTCTCCAGAACATTTACAACAAGCGTTGCAAGGGGAAGGCTAAGAGAATTATTAAGGACTCGAGCCACCCGAACAACTGCCTCTTTGAACTGCTGCCGTCAGGCAAGCGACACAGGAGTCTCAAGGCGAGCACAGAAAGACTCAGAAGTAGCTTCTATCCCCAGGCCATCAGGCTGCTAAACGAACAATGAATGAACACTACACAACAACAACCACCAAACACACATAGCACACACATCCACACGCACACACTCACTTTAAACAAACACACTGTAGCACCCACTACACACACTTTATAGCACACACCCACTTTAAACAAACACACTGTAGCACCCACTCCCCACACTTTATATTTATGGATGAAGGATTGCACTACAACTCGTACACCTTACTGTAAATTGTACCTAAAATTGTACCTCATCCCACTTCTGCTTTGCACTAGATAGTACTGTACATTAGTACACTGCATAGTATTGTGTATTGTATATTATATGGTAACTCAGAACATTGTACATATGTCTATACCGAACAACTGTGACCTCATTCTTCTTCTAAATTCATGCTATATTATGTTATTATGTTATTTGATACTATCTTGTCTAGCACAGTCTCTGGAGCGTAACAGTAAGAAGCATTTTGTATGAAAGTATTCTGTACTTCTGTATGACAACTATTAAAGAACTTGAACTTGAACTTGAACTTGAACTTCTACCTCGGGTAGGGGTATCTCAAAATGTCGGGGGAATTGCCATTAGCCTATGGGTGATCTGTGCAGAAAACAGAGAATTGTGTGACTTGATGGTTACTCAGTACGTCTGTCCGGCAGAAGAATCCAAAGTACTAAATATGTTATGATACAATATCATGCTACACCATATATAACTATGCATGTCACCTCCTCTCTGTGGTTCTTGATGGGCACACTCAAGACACTGTTGAGTTTGAAGACTGGAGACTGATCTTCATGGTCATGGAATCGGGGGGCCTGAGGGAACAGAAAGATGACATAACCTCAACACTCATGACAGAGTACACAGTGCAACAGGGAATGCATCATGTGTATCTATAAGAGAGCTTGTTCTAGTAACAATTAGAAAACTCAAGACAGCTCGGGATGATGCAGTGGTTAAAAAGACCCCTGCCTCTGGAACCACATGTACCCTTGCCGGCCAAGGATCTATTCCTGCCAGAACCTTCTTGCCTGTGTCTCCCCTATTCTGTCTCCCTCTCAGCTTCGGTCTCTACAAAGACACATTTACATATAAAGAAATGTAATATTTTATTTTACACTTTTGTACAATACACCTGTGTGTAGTAACATGTTTTTTTTCTTGTTGTAATTATTTAATAGCAACTATTTACTTGGAATCAGACTTCAGTCCCCGTAGACATCTATACAGACATCAAGCCTTTTACTCTTATCATCTGCTTCAGGCAAAGCAGGCCATGTATACACACACTTCTCAGTAACTGCACTAACCCACAGGTTATTACAACCCACCCATTGTCCACACCCACACTGGCTAAGGATTACCTCTTGGAACTTTGCCAAGGATTTAACACTGATCTCTAATCACACAGGTGGCAGGTAGGAGGAGCTGATGGAGTGGATGGCACCCACAAGCTGTGTGCTGTGTGTGTGGGTACACACATGGACATGGTTTAGGTGTGCTGTGTGTGTGGGTACACACATGGGCATGGTTTAGGTGTGCTGTGTGTGTGGGTACACACATGGACATGGTTTAGGTGTGCTGTGTGTGTGGGTACACACATGGACATGGTTTAGGTGTGCTGTGTGTGTGGGTACACACATGGACATGGTTTAGGTGTGGTGTGGTGTGTGTGTGTGTGTGTGTGTGTGTGTGTGTGTGTGTGTGTGTGTGTGTGTGTGTGTGTGTGTGTGTGTGTGTGTGTGTGTGGGTACCAGACCAGGCTGCAGAAACAAATTAGTGGGGGGGCATAACATGTTCTTGTGGGGGGGCACAATGGTTTTTCAACACAGGTTCCCTTTTATATGTTTCAGCTGGGACAGCGGCGCTGTGGCTTGCTTGGCGCTGCCCACGGTGCTGAAAATCTAATTTCTCTCTCTCTTAAGAACATTCACTTATACAAAAACAGACTGAACGGATATATATAACAGACCTGCTGGGGCAGCGGACTGAGAGCAGGGGACACAATCAGGCTGGATAAGCTGGTCAGGAAGGCCAGTAGCGTGGTTGGGGTGGAGCTGGACTCCCTAGCGAGGGTGACGGAGAGGAGGAACCTTGCTAAGCTCCAGGCTATCAGGGAAAACCCCTCCCACCCACTATACACAGACTTGGCTGACAGGAGGAGCATGTTATACGCTCACACTTGTCACACTCCCAGGTCAGGTCAGGTCAGACCTGGGAGAGAGAACACCACAGCACTCCCAGGTCAGGTCAAACCTGGGAGAGAGAACACTACAGATATGGTGTGAACATTGGTCCCCTACCTCCTGACATTGGTTCCCTACCTCCCTCTAGTGGCCAGACTAGCCTGATGGTTCCAGACCATCTTGTTTTGGTTCCAAGTTATAGAATTCGTTTCTAATTATTTGTTATCTTGCGCCATCCCTGTCTGTGTGTGATGTCGTCTCCCTGTCTGGTTGTTATGTGTGATTATGTCTTCTGTGTTTAGGTTGGGTTATTCATAGTGTGTGTTGATTTTGTATTCTGGGGTTGCCTGGCTTCTACCAGGTGTTGCTCGTCACAATTAGTCGGTGTATTTAAGTGTGGATTTGTCATCACCTCCTCGTGGCGTCATTGTCTCCTCTACCCTCACTCTTGCTTGTACCTTGCCCGTTGTGCCTCTTCGTTCCTTGTGTCTTGTAAGTAGCTTATGTATTCCGTTTTCATTCATCTTTGTTTTCCCGTGTCCTTCAGTGTTTTGTATTGTTTCGTCCCCCCATTAAAGTCTGTATATATTTCCACGTATCCTGCCGTCTCTGCCTCCTCTCTTCCCTGTCTGCAAATTGCGTTCTCACCCTCACAGCACCCAAATCGTAACACACACTACCTAAATGCAGCACTGAACGGCACAGGAAGTCCTTCATTCCGACAGCCATCAGACTATACAACGCATCACTGTGCCTCACTGCATCACTGAGCACAGAGTGACAGTTACCATCTTCCTGGACTCTTACTTTTTAAACAGCACTGTGCAATATTACACCTACTGTAGACTTCAGTATATTTTTACTGTATTTATTTACTGTATATTTTATTCTATTTCATTTTATTCTATTCTTAGGCCATTTGTTTTGTTATTCTTATTCGTGACTTGTTCTGTCTAAATGTTTAATGTTGAGTGATTTGTCAAATTTCCCTCAGGATAATACATTTCTATTCTATTCTATATCTTTGAAAAGTCTCCATTTATTCAACAGTTCTGAATTCACTGACAAACTACTGAACTGACAAAAATAAGGTGCATAAAAAAGCAAACAAAATTCCTCCACAGGCTACTCACCATCATTAGTAGAGCGGCAAGCAGCGTTTGGGGACAGAGTGAAATCTTCTTAAAACACTGTCCCTCCACTCATTCTGAACTTTTTTGTTAAGTCCTTCTCAAATGCCAACTGAATTAAATTGGCCTTGCGTCGATGAAGCATACTAAGGCGATGTTCTGTAAAGACGTTCTTGAGGGTAGAAAACTAATTCTCACAGAGGGCCGTGCTAGCTTCAGTAGTGTTGTTGTTGACATCCGTGCCCACTAGGGTTGTCCCCGACTAAGGATTTTGATAGTCGACTTTGATTGGCCGAAATTAGCCGATAGTCGACTATTAGTCGACTATGAAAGAAAATAATAAGAAGAAGAAGAAAAAAGTATATATATATTTTTTTTTTATCACCAGAGCGGGCACAGCTGACTCAGTGGGCGGGCCCGGACCCCTAATGCACGCCCATGCCGCCGGGTCTGGTGGGTACACACATGGGCATTGTTTAGGTGTGTGTGTGTGTGTGTGTGTGTGTGTGTGTGTGTGTGTGTGTGTGTGTGTGTGTGTGTGTGTGTGTGTGTGTGTGTGTGTGTGTGTGTGTGTGTGCGCGTGTGTGTGTGTGGGGGGGGGGGGGGGGGGGGGTACACACATGGGCATGGTTTAGGTGTGGTGTGTGTTCAGTTCAGTTCAGTTTCCGCTGAAATTAGGTTGCTAGGCCATGTGGCAGAGATGATGCTCTTTTTATCCTTAAATGTCTATAAAACCATGTTGAACCTCAGAAATATTTTAATCGTACTGTCCTGTGTATGTGTAATTTAATTGGTGGATTAAAAAAAAACATTGAATATGTGAGAGAGAGAGAGAGAGAGAGAGAGAGAGAGAGAGAGAGAGAGAGAGAGAGAGAGAGAGAGAGAGAGAGAGAGAGAGAGAGAGAGAGGCAGCGAGAGCGAGCAAGAGAGAGAGAGAAAGCGAGAGAGAAGAACCTGCCTGTTAGGTGTCCTCAATGACCAGGGGTGAAAGGATCCTGTGAAAGGATTAGTGGCACAGCGAGTATGTCATCAGTGATTCCCTACAGCCCCCTCTTAACTGGCCCACAAAATATCCATGCATCATCCAATGCAGAACTTAAAGGAACACACCAACTTTTGGGGAAATTTGCTTATTTGCCATCTACCCTGGAGTTATACAAGCAGATACATATACCATTTTCTTCTCTGTGCATGCATTAGGCTTAGGCTGCGGTTACACTAATGGCCAGTTTTCGTTTCGTTTTCAGGGTCAGTTTCGCTTTTCAGAACGCAACTTAATTAATGGCAGGCAAGTTAGACATCGTTTTTGCCTCCTGAGCAGCGTTCTTTTTTTCCGTAGCCGCATTTTGCGGAGACGCTCTCTGATTGGCCACTTCATGTGACATGTGCGCCCAATCGTGTGACGCCTGTTTCTACACCGGTTAAGCTTAGGCACTCTTTCGAAGTTGGTTAAGGTTAGAGTTTGTCTTAGAGCAGGGCGATAGAACACCAGCCCTGATTCCAAACTCTAACCTTAACCAACTTCGAAAGAGTCGCCTAAGCTTAACCAGTGATAAACTAGGCGTTAGGTAGTTTGCAGGCTGTTAGACCCGGAAATGGGCAAAGACACAGCTCGTCACGCGATTGGGCACACATGTCAATGGCCAATCAGAGAGCATCAGTCAGTGGCCAATCAGAGAGCGTCTCCGCGAAAAGCACAGTGATGTATATGTAGTACAATATGTAGTACAATGCCAAAGCAGTAGGTGGCAGTAGGTGGTGATGTAGTTCAAACATGAAGGCAATTTTCAACCAATCAGAAAAGTTGAATGTGCCAATACACTTCCTGCTAAAAATCAACAATCCACCATTTAGCCAACGTAGCATTTCTTTTTCAGCAAAGAAAGTGCAATAAAAGTGCAATAAACAAAACGGATACATTCACTGTGTGTTCTGCCTCTCATTTGTTGATGAAACAAAACTAACATCAACACAATTGACCACCAAGAGCGGAGTTTAGTCTCACAAAAAGATCGTCACCGATTTTGTTAGCTTATGTGCTAACGTTATTGGGATATGCCAGTATAACAGTATAGCATTGTGGCTAGCAGCGAAGTTTGTTAGCTTACGTTCTAACGTTATTGGGATATGCCATTATAACAGTATAGCATTGTGGCTAGCAGCTTGGTAACGTTAATGCTAGCAGAATGAATGGATGTAAACTTTATTTAACAGATTGCCGAATGGGTACAATACAATACGGCTCAATTCAAACAATTGTTAAGGGAATGCAGACTGTTGTAGCTTGGACTGGGCTCCTTATAACAATAACTTGACAACACATGGTAGCCGCAGCTACTTGGGACAGCTCTGCTGTAAACACTGGAAATAACCGTGCGGGTCTCTACTGCACATGGGCGTTGAGCAACAACGGCTCTGTATACGGCTCGCGCAGATTACATGGCACCATCCAAAACGGAAACACCTTTTCAGCATTGCCAGTAGGACAACGCGTTATCCTTATCCTGCCAAAACTGCGTTTCTTTTTAACTTGGACAGCAAACGTAATTGTTGTGAAGGGCCAGATTAAACCGAATATATATATTTATTTATATATATATATTTAATTGTATTTGTATATTCTCTAATATTCCCTGATATCCCTTGTATATTCCTTGTACAATATGCATTGAATATCCATTCTAGCCTACTGAACATCCCATAATAGTCTCCATTCTACTATTGGTCGAGACCTTGGTGCCAGGCTGCCATACCCCTCAGACCCAGTTCAAACGTACCGCTCCACATGTACGAACAAGTCCTAGTTCCGCGTAGGAATCTGGCTACCGCACCACTAATGGGACTATTTGTTCATAGTGCGTATATATACTGCGCTACTAAAGTAGGACTTCCTTTTCAGTCCAGTTTCTTACCCTCCAATAGAGTCACAGACGTAAAGCCTCCCCGCGACGCCACGTGTGGGAGTAAGGCCAAGTTCGCCTACCATCGGTATTGAGACATCGTGTATATTAATATTTGAATAGTCATATTTGGCACTATATCGTCGAGTTGGACGTAGTCTATTAAGCTAATAATAGTCTGTTAATATATAGTGCTTCGTGCGGTGAGAATACTACCGTAGTCAGTACCCCATCGTTTCGGGCAGAGAACTGGCTGCTTATCCAGGGTGGTTGACCCCACGTGAAGCTGCACCCGAGGAGCCCCAGAGCCGACGAGCGAGTGGACCTGTATACCGGATTATTCTACCGACGACAGCCCGCCTTCCCAGGCACGGATTATGCTTTGTATACTTTGATTATTCCATGGATAAAGACCCCCGACACTGCCGTGTGTTGGAACCCTCCCCCCCCTGGAGAGGACGCAAGGTGAGGAGACGCTCTGCAAGACGAGGCCGCTTCACGTCTCTCCCCCGTGGACCGGAGAGAGCCGGCCCACAAAGAGTCCATCTGCTTTCATCTGTGGTCCAAGGATCGCCGGCGCATTGAACGGCACTACAGTGGGTTCACCTGGGATACCCTTGGCCGGATGAGGCAGCCGGATTCTACCCCCCCCCCTTCCTACTCCTGTCGGCTTACAAGCGACCGGATTAACCCCCCCTAGTGTATCCAGTATATAATCATTAAAGTATCATTGCTGTTATTCCTTAAACTATTCCAGGTCGTATATGTACCACCTGCGCCTTCAGAGATTGGACATTCTCTATTGATATACCGACGAGTACTCTTGCCATAAAAGTGCATACTAATTCCCATTCATAAATGTGATTGATTTGATTAAGTGCTTGCTCTACACACCATCGCTGTGTAGAAATAAAGACCTATTTCTAATTCGTACATTTGTGTTGGATCCGTTTCATCTACGTGACAGTGTTCATCATAATATATTTATGCCGTGTACTGGGTGGCCGAATATTAAGTACAAAGGTAGTGGTAGTAAGTATCATATCTAGTAATACAGTCAGGGAATTGTACCCCTCAGTTACAATTGGTCCTTCGAGTCGGAGGGTAATTAGTGTAATATTAATATAGTGTTATTAATATTGAAATGGCCTATGATGAACACTCCACGAAACGATCCTCCTAACCAACGCCCGCAGCGCGAACGACGGCTCCCTCAGTACTTAGAGGCCTACGCTGTCAGTCAACAACCTAGTCTTCTACTAACAGTAAACGCGGTAAAACTAGAAAGTAAAAGTATGTCTAACCCCAACGCCCAGACTACCCCGACCATAGAGGCCCCTACGGGCTCTAATGTAACTGACCAAGTTCACGGTGGGGACCAGTGGGAACCAGACATGACTTCACACCCCGCCAGTACTGAAGAAGTAGTCCCCGATGAGTCCCGGGAGGAATACAACGCTACCGAGAGAGAACTCGGCACGGAAGAAGACGGGGAGAGCACCGTGGAGATAGAGCTCCAAGGCTCCGCAAGGAGTACCCCGAGGGAAGGCTCCCCTATACAACCGCCTTCTCCCAGCGAGGCAGAGAGGACCCTACAGCAGGCCTTCCTCATCAGCCTGAACGCCGCTGCTGAACGCGACCGACTGCAGATCCAGCAGCGGAGCGAAGAAGAGCATATACGTCTAGAACTAAGACGCATTCAGAGAGAAGAGAATGTGGCCCGAGACCGAGCAGACAGCCAGCGAGCAGCTGCTGGTGCTCTACGGGACGCAGAGCGCGACAGACAGCAAGCGCAACTAATAGAACAGCTGATCAGACGGACAACACCCTCTCCCTCCGCCAGAGGCTCCAGGAACTCGTCTAGACACACCTCCAGGGCGGCATCCCCTAGCCGAGTAAACAACCCTGAACTTGACCAACAGACGAGGTCTATACCCCCCACAGACCACCTCCCCCCACCGGTCCAAGCGAGACCTAGCAACCGGGAAGGAGCAGCATATCCTGTGGAGAGGCTAAACCAGAGACTACAAGCACTGGATGACCTAACTGAAGACGAAGAGGAAGAGGAGGAGAACCACGCCCGACGACAGCACAGTACTCTACCGGACCAGGAGGTCCGGTACAGCCCAGGCTATACTCCCGCGGAGCTGCGCTACAGACCCCCGACTCTATACACGGGTGAGCACGACGCACGACCCGCACCGAGGAACAGCACCTGGACAAGCGGGCCATGGTACACTGCCGGTACCAGCCCATACCAAGGAGCGGGAGGAGACTCGCCTAGGAGGCCTCTCCCCCAACGCTCGCCGATGTATCCACAGTCAGCGTCATACATTGGCACGCCCATGGTACCCGACTTCACCCAAGAGAACCGGGCCCAGTATACAGAACTCCGCATGTGTCTGGAGACCATGTTGGTGGATGTATTGGATGAACGCCATAAATACGCCATCCTACTGAAGCACTTAAAGGTACCCCGTGCACATAATATAGCGCTCGCCTACGCGACTTCCACCACCCCATACACAGCAGCGCTGGTAGCATTGGACCAGAGGTATGGGCGCATATGGGATTACGTGATCCAGGAGATCCGACACATCGACCGCTTACCCCCAGCAATAGACAATCGAGCACTGGACGACCTGTCCATCAGAGTGCAGTCCCTGGTAGGGATGTTGGGAGCGCAGAGAGAGAAGGGGAGGCATGAACTTTACGCCAACTCAAATGTGGAAAGGATCTTGGAGAAGCTGCCGCCCGCTCGACAGGAGCGTTTTAGGCGACAGAGGGACCACCGAGACCCGAATGGCCCCGAACCGAACCTCCTCGATCTAGCAGACTTCCTGGCGAGAGAAGTCAGCAGCCTACGGCTAGATACATTCGGACGGAGCACCCCTGGCTCCAGAGAAGGAACCAGACGACTAAATGATGGAAGAAGATCGGTGACTGTGATGCACCAATCGGAGTCAGTACCGAGCAGCAGGAGCCACAGTACCCCCTCCAGAACGGAGAAGTGGAAGATAGTGTGCCCCTACTGTGAGAAAGAACACTGGCTAGCGCAATGTGACTCCTTCCCCAAGCTGAACGCGGAGGAAGCAAGTCAATGGATAAAGTCCAACAAGCGCTGTTTTCGCTGTGCGCGCTCACACATGGCAGCCGAATGCCGCTTAAAGAAAAGGTGCACCAAGTGCGATGGAGCCCATCTGGACATACTTCACGACAGTAACAGACGGCGCCCTTCACCCGCACCATCCAGCAGCAAAGCGAGCGTCATGTACATCGATCCCGCCAGCAGCAGTCGAGCCCGAGTACTCCTAAAAGTAGTGCGTGTGACACTAAGCTACCAGAATAAAGTCCTGGACACTTACGCCGTCCTCGATGACGGGTCAGAGAAGACCCTTCTGCTCGCCTCCGCTGCGGCCCAGCTAGGGCTGCGGGGAAGCGAAACCAATGACAATTCGGACAATAAGACGAGATTTGAAGACGATAAAGGGCGAGAATGTCTCATTCTCTATCGCAGCAAGCGGCCAGCCTGAGCGACGGTACCAGATTACAGACGCTTTCACCAGCCAAGAAATAGGACTGTCGCGGTACACATACCCCGTCGCCAAGCTGATGGAGAAATATGTACATCTGCGCAAGTTACCGATCCCGCTCATAGACAATGCTATGCCGACCCTGTTGATAGGCTCCGACCATGCAGACCTCATTGTCCCGATAGACCGGGTTCATACCGGACCCCGAGGCTGTCCTGCAGCAGTCGAGACCCGTTTGGGATGGACTCTCCAAGGCCCGCTCGCCAAATCTCTCAACCGAAGTACAGCCACTAGATGTCTCCACTCCCGAGTCACGGAGGGAGAAACCGCACTCCTGCAACACGTAGAGCGGCTATGGACCTTGGAACAAATGCCCTTTAAGAACGGAAAGAAAGACATTCGCTCTAAAGATGACATTTACGCCATTCACCTCCTCGAGACAGGGACCAAGAGAGTCCCGGTCAACGGCGTGTTGAGATACGCCACGCCACTCCTGCGGCGAGAAGGAATGCCTACTTTCCACGCCAAGACAGACGCCACAGAACGGTACCTGCTGAACACGGAGCGGCGCTTAGCCAAGAACCCCGCCCAAGAGAGTGTATACCGCGCTGAGATTGAGAAGCTCATCACAGCGGGACACGTCACAAAGATGGACATTAAAGAGGCTGACCAGACCACTGAATCGTGGTACGTGCCTCACCACAAGGTCCATCACAACGGTAAAGACTGCATAGTATTTAACTGCAGCTACCAGATCGGATCCCAAAATCTGAATAAAGAGTTACTGCCCGGTCCCACACTCGGCCCCTCCCTACTCGGCGTTCTACTCCGCTTCCGCCAGGAAAAGGTGGCCATCAGCGGGGACATTAAAGGAATGTTCCTGCAGGTGAGACTAGTAGAGGCGGACAAGCCCCTGTTACGGTTCCTATGGAGAGAGAAGCCAGGAGATGAGCACCCAGCCATCTACCAATGGGAAGTCCTCCCCTTCGGAACGACGTGCAGCCCCTGCTGTGCTACATTTGCACTACAGAAACATGTAGCAGAGGACCCAGCAGCGGACGAAGAGGTCCGACACAGCGTAAAGAACAGCTTCTACGTAGACAACTGTCTACAAAGCCTTTCAACCCAGGAAGAAGCCGAGGCTCTCCTGATTAAACTCCGCGCCTCATTGATCAAAGGCGGCTTTGATCTCAGGCAGTGGGCCAGCAGCGATCCGCAAGTACTGCGCAGCCTCTCCTCCGAGGACAAGGCAGCCAGCAGCGAGACCTGGATGGCTACAATCCCGGGAGAAGCCCAGGAGATGACCCTGGGATTGGTGTGGCGATTCAAACCAGATTCGCTTCACTACAGACACAAGCCCCTGACTACGGACCAGGGAAGGCCGGCGGCGGCGCCGACCACCAGACGGAGTGTGTACACAACACTCGCCCGACAATATGACCCGCTAGGATGTATTCTACCGTACACCACCAGGGCAAAAATGATTGTACGAGCATTGTGGGACAAGGACCAGGGCTGGGACGACCCCATTCCCGCACACCTTACATCCACCTGGAGAGAGTGGGAGATGGAGCTCCACTCACTCCCAGGCGTTAATATGCGCCGAAGCTACTTCCCACCCACGGTGAGGCCAGAGACATGTAAAATGGACTTACACGTCTTCAGTGACGCCTCAGAGGTCGCATACGGATCAGTAGCCTACTTGCGGGCCCAAGACCAGGGGGGAGAGATCTACACAGCATTTGTCCTCGCCCGCTCGAGAATAGCCCCACGCAAGCAACAATCTATCCCACGTCTAGAGCTCTGCGCAGCCCTAGCCGGAGCGCACCTAGCCACGCTCATCCAACGTGAGCTCACCATACCGGTGTCTAGAACAATCCTGTGGTCAGATTCCACGACAGTACTCGCCTGGATCAAATCGGACTCATGCAAGTACAAAGTCTTCGTGGGAGTCAGAGTCACCGAGATTCAAGACTTAACCGAAGAGTTAACCGGAGAAACAGAGTGGCGCTACGTTGATACAAAACAGAACCCAGCTGACGTCATCACCCGGGGGATGCCCCTAGATGACCTCACCCGTCGCAATGCTTACAGTGACGGCCCCGCATTCCTAAGACTCCCGGAAGGACAGTGGCCCATGCCTATCCCAAGGGAAGCAAGTCCAGAGGAGGTGGAAAATAAGAAGTCTGTGTTCTGTGGATTGAGCACCGTAGCCTCCACCGACCCTAACATAGACGATTGCACGTCCATAGAGAGTGCACAACAAAGAACATTCCTGCGGTACCACCCGGAGTGCAAGTCCCCCGCTGATATGTCAGCAGCTAACTACGAGGAAGCAGAATTGCTTCTACTGCAGCGAGCCCAGAGAGACAATTTGACAGAAGGAACAGTCGTCATGATTATTGATCAATCACTGCCCAGAGCTATGTGGCCGGCCGGCCGCGTAAGCAAAGTGATCACCGGTGCCGACGGCAAGGTCCGAGCAGCTGAAGTGCTCGTCCAGGGTCGCACTTACACCCGTCCCGTGGCGAGGCTCATAGAACTGCCCCGACTCCCAGACACAATCGATGATGACCATGACCCTATAACCCTATGACTTTGTGAAGTTGACTGACCCCTACAGCAAACCCTTATGTGTAAATAGACAACGCGATTAATCTGTCTCTGTTTAACTGATTAGGTCTGGGACCAATCAGGGGGTGGCTGTTGTGAAGGGCCAGATTAAACCGAATATATATATTTATTTATATATATATATTTAATTGTATTTGTATATTCTCTAATATTCCCTGATATCCCTTGTATATTCCTTGTACAATATGCATTGAATATCCATTCTAGCCTACTGAACATCCCATAGTAATAATAGTCTCCATTCTACTATTGGTCGAGACCTTGGTGCCAGGCTGCCATACCCCTCAGACCCAGTTCAAACGTACCGCTCCACATGTACGAACAAGTCCTAGTTCCGCGTAGGAATCTGGCTACCGCACCACTAATGGGACTATTTGTTCATAGTGCGTATATATACTGCGCTACTAAAGTAGGACTTCCTTTTCAGTCCAGTTTCTTACCCTCCAATAGAGTCACAGACGTAAAGCCTCCCCGCGACGCCACGTGTGGGAGTAAGGCCAAGTTCGCCTACCATCGGTATTGAGACATCGTGTATATTAATATTTGAATAGTCATATTTGGCACTATATCGTCGAGTTGGACGTAGTCTATTTAAGCTAATAATAGTCTGTTAATATATAGTGCTTCGTGCGGTGAGAATACTACCGTAGTCAGTACCCCATCGTTTCGGGCAGAGAACTGGCTGCTTATCCAGGGTGGTTGACCCCACGTGAAGCTGCACCCGAGGAGCCCCAGAGCCGACGAGCGAGTGGACCTGTATACCGGATTATTCTACCGACGACAGCCCGCCTTCCCAGGCACGGATTATGCTTTGTATACTTTGATTATTCCATGGATAAAGACCCCCGACACTGCCGTGTGTTGGAACCCCCCCCCCCCTGGAGAGGACGCAAGGTGAGGAGACGCTCTGCAAGACGAGGTCGCTTCACGTCTCTCCCCCGTGGACCGGAGAGAGCCGGCCCACAAAGAGTCCATCTGCTTTCATCTGTGGTCCAAGGATCGCCGGCGCATTGAACGGCACTACAGTGGGTTCACCTGGGATACCCTTGGCCGGATGAGGCAGCCGGATTCTACCCCCCCCCCCTTCCTACTCCTGTCGGCTTACAAGCGACCGGATTAACCCCCCCTAGTGTATCCAGTATATAATCATTAAAGTATCATTGCTGTTATTCCTTAAACTATTCCAGGTCGTATATGTACCACCTGCGCCTTCAGAGATTGGACATTCTCTATTGATATACCGACGAGTACTCTTGCCATAAAAGTGCATACTAATTCCCATTCATAAATGTGATTGATTTGATTAAGTGCTTGCTCTACACACCATCGCTGTGTAGAAATAAAGACCTATTTCTAATTCGTACATTTGTGTTGGATCCGTTTCATCTACGTGACAGTGTTCATCATAATATATTTATGCCGTGTACTGGGTGGCCGAATATTAAGTACAAAGGTAGTGGTAGTAAGTATCATATCTAGTAATACAGTCAGGGAATTGTACCCCTCAGTTACAGTAATCATTCAGCAACAAAAACGTTGCTGTATTTCCCAGTGTAACCATGGCCTTAGGGAACAGCCACACCGTTAGCCTAGCTTAGCATCATTCACTGGAAGTAGGTGTGCTAGTGTAGCCTAGTTCCCAACAGTCACGAAATACACTCCAAATACAACTCCAAAACATTCCTGTAAACATGTTGTGTCCTGTGTATTTACCACGTGGACATTTATTTAATAATAATTTGACATTTTTGTTTTCTAAGCAGATATATACTTTGTGACTGTTGGGAACTAGGCTACACTGGCACACCTACTTCCAGTGAATGACGCTAAGCTAGACAATTACCATGACCACGAGTCATTGTACGAAACGGGTGCCTTTATAGTATAGGGCCGCAACGTTTGATGCGGTAAAAAAAAAAAAAAAAAAACAGGAACAATAAATATATAAATAACTAATAATAATACAAACTAGTAAACTACTAACCTTCATACTGTATTTTACTATCATGGACATTGCTAACTAATTAATCTACCTTGCCTATATTACTACCTACGATGATTACGATGAATTGAAAATGGGGGACCCTGATGTAAACAAGACGAAAGTTTTTGTTTTCTAAGCAGATATATACTCACCTCAAAAGCCCCGTTTTTCAAAGAGCAACAGGGCTTTTGAGGTGATGAAATCACTGCGCCCAGACAGCAGTGGTTCGGCAAAAAGAATTTGGAGTATATATCTGCTTAGAAAACAAAAATGTCAAATTTTTTTATTTTTATTTCTCCACATGGTAAATACACAGGTCACAACATCTTTACAGGAAAGTTTTGCAGTTGTATTTGGAGTGTATTTTGTGACTGTTGGGAACTAGGCTACACTGGCACACCTACTTCCAGTGAATGACGCTAAGCTAGGCTAACGGTTCGGCTGTTCCCTAAGCCTAATGCATGCACAGAGAAGAAAAGGGTATGTATCTGCTTGTCTAACTCCAGGGTAGATGGCAAATAAGCAAATTTCCCAAAAAGTTGGTGCGTTCCTTTAAAGGAAAAAAGAGGGAGGGACGTAGGTGAGAGAATATTGATCTATTTAGCAATAACTTCGTTTACATCTCCATTAGTGTCATAGAAACACATGGCAGAGTGGTTGTGTGGGTTAGCAAGGTATAGTCGAATACAAAATGTCCTTTAGACATGAGCATCATGGTAGTTTGATGGTATTTTCAGTTTTACCATGGTAGCGGGCATTGTGTAAATCATTTACTATGGTACTGACATGGCATTTGGTCACTACCAATACCATGATACCAGAATTTGGAAATACCACAATACTTTTTTGTAAGGGGTATTATTTCCCAGACTCTGGAACAACTAGCACAGTTTGCAGCTTTAGCACAGAATAGCAGCTTTAGCACTGAATAGCAGCTTTAGCACTGAATAGCAGCTTTAGCACTGAATAGCAGCTTTAGCACAGAATAGCAGCTTTAGCACTGAATAGCAGCTTTACCTCACATGCATCTCTGATGTTCATCGGACACCCTGCGGTCGTCACGTATCCCATGACGCCCCTTAACAGCTCCAGGTGGGCCTGACTACTGGAGTCATCTCCCTTTACGGGGACCACCTCCTCCAAGCTGCTACCCCCATACCGATCCTTCCTTATCAGGGAGAGAGAGCTGCGCTCTGCCCCCACCAGGTCCCCTGCATGCAGCAGGGCCCCCTGGCAGAGCTCCGCCACGGAACTTGTCTGGCTCAGACCTCCACTCAGGAGCCCTGTCATCCACGGGCAGTCCTCACCGCGCCCACATGCTGCCCTCTTCTGTGATGAAGAGTGCGAGGGACAGCGTGACCGGGGTGACCGGGGGCGGCAAAGGCCGTTTGGACACAGTGGAGGGTGAGAAGACACAGGGGAGCGGGGAGAGCAACAGCCTGGTGCCTCCGTGTCAGGGGCATGGAGGGTGGAGGCTAGGGGTTCAGGCCTGTCCCTAGTGGAGGATGAGGTCCGCAGGCAAGGGCTTGGTGGAGAGGAGCCCCTGCGACGATGAGCTGTAAGGAGGATGTCAGAGCTACTCCTGGGCATGTCGCTGTGCTGCTGGGGAGCCATCTCTGCCTGGGGGGCATTGGATCTGAAGTCACAGATGAGACATTAGACATTAGGTCCGAGGAGTTATTTTCTGTTTTTGTGAGGCGGACTCATGAAGTACAGACAATGAGCTTGAGGAAATAAAGCCAGTTAGAGAATAGAAAGCAACACCATGCATGGATGAAAATGTAACCAACATTTTTATGTATAGGCCTATCAAATAAGCTTTATAAAACCAGTGTTGGGAAAACTACTTTCAAATTGTATAGGTTACCAAACTACTAGCTACTTCACAATAAAAAGTACAACATCTTAACTACAAAAAAGATTAAGCTTGTCAAACTGAAACTACTTTCAAAAAGTAGTTAAACTATACATCCAAACTACATCATGGAAAATGATGATCTGAGTCTGGAATCTCATATTGGTACACATAGGCACAATTAAACAGACACAGTAAAGTGATGGCAGGCAAATCCTCACTTAGGCAGCTCGAGGATGTGTTTTAAGGAGAGGATAGAGAGCAATTTAGGTGGATTCAGGAAAATGCTGAATTTCTAGGAAATAGTTTGTATTTACCTACCTAAACTACATGACCCTATTTAACTTCTGACAAAGCTACTGACATTTGAATGCAGTTAGACTAACACCCAACTACTGCAAATTGTCGTTAAATAAGTAATTGAACTGCATGTAGTTAGTTAACTATACTCCACAACACTGTCAAAAACGATTAACTAAATGAACGTGGATAATGTTCATGATCAGGTTAGTTACCGCTCCTGCTTGAATGTGTGTGGGGGCTGGGGGGCATAGGATATTCCTTTGAAATATTAGATGGTTAAAAAAAACGGGCAATTGATTACAATAATGATAAACAAAAAATATATATCTCTTACGTTGAACCTCTGCGTGAAAAGTAGGCCCGTGTGAAGTCTGAATGGTCATCCAGCCAGGCCGACAACCGGTCGTTCTCCGCACCCTTACCAAATCCCCAGCGACGCGCCTTTGTGCGAGGACTCCACAGTGGCGAGAAGAACCAACCTACACTTGTGACCATGGTCGGTTCTTTTACAGGTCCCTTCATAGATGAAGGCTCTCCCCTCAGTTCAGGAGAGGCCATGGGAGTCCAGCTATCTGATGCCACTGATTCCAACGTGGAGGTAGGGCATCCCTCCAAATAACGCGAAAACAAATCGACTAAACTCAGTTTGCGACCTATGAATTACCTGTGAAAACAAAAAGTAAAACAGCCACCCTTTATAACAGTAAACTGTCGCACCCATAGAGGAAAAATGAGAGCTATAGAGAATGACAGCCTCTCGTCGTAGAGCTGGTTATAAAGAAAGGTGCCAGGTACAGTAGGCTATTATAGGCTAAAGTAGCCCTAATCCCAATGTCTTTATTTAGCCGACCTGGCTAATTCTTATTCTTTATTTACAAAATAAACTAATTGGACTACAAATGGCCCGTGGTCCAGTCATGAGTGAAACAATTACCATGACCACGAGTCATTGTACGAAACGGGTGCCTTTATAGTATAGGGCCGCAACGTTTGATGCGGTAAAAAAAAAAAAAAAAAAAAACAGGAACAATAAATATATAAATAACTAATAATAATACAAACTAGTAAACTACTAACCTTCATACTGTATTTTACTATCATGGACATTGCTAACTAATTAATCTACCTTGCCTATATTACTACCTACGATGATTACGATGAATTGAAAATGGGGGACCCTGATGTAAACAAGACGAAAGTCTTTCTCTGGTCTGCATCCCCTTACCAATTGTATGTATTGATTAACAGATTCTGCAATCTGTTAATAAAGTTTTCAATCAATCTGTATGTCATGTATGTCATATATGTTATGATGAATTGAAAATGGGGGACCCTGATGTAAACAAGTCGAAAGTCTTTCTCTGGTCTGCATCCCCTTAACAATTGTATGTATTGAGCTGTACTGTACTGTACCCATTCTGCAATCTGTTAATAAACTTTTCAATCAATCAATCAATCAATCAATCAATCAATCAATCAAAACCTGTATGTCTTGGCATGCGTTCTTCATGGGACGGGGGTGCACTACGTGCAACCCCAGATAAGTACTCGCTATTTGCATATCAATAGCGCCGGTCGTCAGGTGTGTTAAATACGTTCTCAGACACATTCACACCTAACTTCTTGTGAATGACATGTGTTACATAATCCATTCGTAGAGGCACTGTCTGTAGTCTGTGCTCAAGCGAGAGGACATTAAATGCGCATTCGCGGGAGCGCGCGCACGCGCCTGGAGCGCGCGTGCACGTGGCGCCATTAGGTGCGTGCAATCCCAGTTGATTTCAATAACGCACCAATAAATATATATACTACTAATAATGCACTCAAGACTGCACCAAGTTCATACGTTTCCTGTCTCCCCCTTTCTTTCCTCTTCCCCTTTGTTGTGATTCCCTTGGGAAGAGGTGTGTACATTTATGTTCCTCCATTTGGTGATCTAATCAATAATCAGCGTATAATTGACCATTCTTTATAATAGTTATTTTGAGTATATATTGTTTAATCAAACTGTCATGTAAATAACAATGCATTGCATAGATGCATAGACCTCCCCCTGTCCCCTCTATCTGCTTTGTACAGCATTTTGACTGTTCTGCTTCATGTATTACATACCTTGTTAAGTTAAGTTAAGTTATTTATTTATTTTTTACCCAGGGACAGTGCACATTAATCAACATATTCAGTTTCCACATCAATGTAAATGTCCCAGAATTAGCTAATGAGCTAGTTTTCATCTGTAGTCCCTGCCTACCATACACGTCTTTATGGTGTCATTTGTGCAGATTGATTGATTGAATGAAAATTGTATTAACAGATTGCAGAATGGGTACAATACAGTACGGCTCAATACACACAATTGTTAAGGGGATGCAGATCAGAGAAAGACTTTTGTCTTGTTTACATCAGGGTCCCCCATTTTCAATTCATAATGAATTGTAAGTAAGGGTGCAACTTGCTCCGTGCAATCCATTCTTTGTGGATCTAGCCCCTAGTCTTACGCTACTTCTGGCCATAGCTGTATCCCTTCTAGCCATGACCCTGGTCCTACATGTGTATCCCTTAGCCATGACACTGGTTAATAAACTACCCTCCCACTCAGGGCATTTTGGGGTAGAACACATCCTAGCCTTCTACAAAAACCTAGGGGGCCGCAAAGACGACTTCAAACTTGAAATGGTAACAACAGATGAGGTGCTAAAAAAACTGAGCGCCCTCCAACCTAACAAGGCCACTGGCCATGACAATATCCCCTCCAAATTCCTCAGAGACTCAGCAGCCACCATCACCCCAGTCATCACACACATAATAAACCTCTCCATAAAACAGGGATACGTCCCCAAAGACTTCAAACTTGCGAGAGTGACCCCCATGCACAAAAAAGGCATGCAGAAAATTAGACCCAGGCAACTACCGCCCTGTTTCTATTCTTATCTCCATCTCGAAAGTCATGGAAAAAATTGTCTACGAACAGGTCGAAAAGTACCTTGCCCTGCTGGTCTCTGACAGGGACAAGTTGCCGGTTGAGTTGCAGCTTTGGACTCAGCAGAATCTGCACCTGGCTTGCTGATAACAAACTATCATTACACCTGGGTAAAACAGAGTCCATTCTCTTTGGATCAAATAACAAACTCAGCAAGGCCAACGGCTTCTCTGTTACAGTGGGTGACACTATTGTCACAAGGAAAGATGAAATTACCTACCTGGGTTCCATCCTAGAGGCAAATCTTTCCTGTGACAAAATGGCAACCAATGTAATCAAAACAGTCAACCAACGAACAAGATTCTTGTACCGGATCTCCTCTCTGGTAAACAAGAATACCTTGAAGGTACCTCTTGAATACCTCTAACAGGAGCACTCATTCAAGGGTACTATGACTATGCTTGCACCTCATAATACGAAAGCACCTCAAAGGCCCTAAAAACAAGACTACAAACATCACAAAACAAACTGGTCAGACTACTGCGTGACCTTACTCCTAAAACCCACCTCACCCCTGCTCATTTTGACAACCTAGGATGGTTTAGAGTAGACGACAGATTACAGCAACTTGCAATGGGCCTGGTCTACAAGATACACTACACCATGTACATGTCAAAATACTTCCCAACGGTCACTGAATTCCCCGACCACAACACCAGAGGGAGTTCCACAAATCATGTTCAACCCAGATTCGGCTCAAACAAGGGACTAAAAACGTTTCGCAATTATGCCACAACAATGTGGAATGCCCTACCCACAGCCGTAAAATAATGTGAATCCCTACCCTCCTTCAAAACCGCTCCCTACCCACCCACCCACCCACCCACCCACCCAACCAACCCCCTCCAATGTACAGTTTATTCCCCCCCGAATGTATATATTTTCTTTTATGATCTCTGTCTCTTAAACAGTACTGTATATTTGTATATCTTGTATGTCATAAATGTCAGGATATGTAACAGTACTCTATGTCTGTATGTCGTGTATGTCATAAATGTCATGATGAATTGAAAATGGGGGACCCTGATGAAACAAGATGAAAGTCTTTCTCTGGTCTGCATCCCCTTAACAATTGGTGGATTGAGCCGTACTGTATTGTACCCATTCTGCAATCTGTTAATACAGTTGTCAATCAATCAATCAATCAATCAATCAATCAATCAATCAATCAATCAATCAATCAATGACCATGTACCTTCGTATTCCCTGTAGCCATGACCCTGGTCCTACCTGTGTATCCCCTCCTCTAGCCATGACCCTGGTCCTACCTGTGTATCCCTTCTAGCCATGACCCTGTACCTTAGCCACGATCTTGAAGTGGAACACTTCTGAGCATTGAAATGCAATGGTAACAACAAACAACATAATAACTTCCAATTACAGAAAGTTTAGAACCGGACCCAGGTAAGATAGTCCCATTCCAGAATGTCAATTGATTATGATACGTCAGTGTTTGCATCAGAAGTTAAAGAATAGCCGGGATATGCAAGCGTTTCCTTGCTGCTGAGGGGCACAAAATCATCTTTTCTTGTACTTTAATGAGACTTAGATTGCGTACATTCCATGGGTCTTATGTGTCAGGCTAGTGTTGACCCAACCCATACAGAGCAAATTAGCTACCCATAGAAAACTTCCCGGAACGCAGTTAATAAACATGGACATTAACTTAATTTACATTCTCTGTAACAGTCTTGCCATAGTCATACCCTTATTCCATATATAACAAAATAACATTTAAAAAATGTTGTCCAGTAACTTACTGCTGTGGATTTCTATATCGGCCTGTCATCCATATAGCACACAATATCCAGGCCATAGGGCCTAAGTACGAGTTACACAATGATAGTTGTAGATAGATGTAAATAGATTGTAAATTTAATTACAGCTAACTAACAATTAGAATTGTTCAAAATAGTAGACACAAATAATAGTCTAAAAAAACTAGTTAAAAGTTTTTAATTAGGCTAATGTACTTGGATTATCTGTGAGCCTTCAATCCGATGTGCAGTAATAGGTTACAAGTAGGCTACAACTACTTTATCAGGAATTCCAAGTCAGCAGCTTATATAATTTCAAATAATGTCAATACCTACTCAGCTTTCTGTATGCTGTAGCAAAAGGTGTAACGTTTCTAGTTATATTGGGTCATATGTGCCATGAAGTTAAACGTATTAGTGAACTGAAATCACAGGGGAAGAATGTGGTTTTGGAATGGAATGAAGTTTTGCACAAATATCAATTTCTATAATAGTAGGGGTGTAACGGTACACAAAAACCACGGTTCGGTACGTACCTCGGTTTTGAAGTCACGGTTCGGTACGGGTTTTCGGTACAGTGGGGGAAAGTTTGGCTTTCCATCTTCCACTCAGGGGTGATGTAGTGTGCAGTAACTAATTGTACTTGTAGGGCTATAAACTAATATTCTATATTGAAATTAATAATCAACTTAATTATTCATAATCGGAAAAAGAATTACAGGTAATCTCTCAGTGTTGTGTTTGGGTTGAACGAACACCCGGCCCTTTGCGCAAATTATATTTTGGGAATGGATGAAAAGTTCTGCACGTGCGGTCATTATTGGTTAACATACCATTGTATTAGTTCGGTACACAGCCGTACTGAACCTAAGGTCCAGTACTGAAACGGTTCGGTACGGATACGTGTACCTTTACACCCCTACTCTATAGTCAAAGTCTTACCTCCAAGAGTGGAGAGGCTTTAGTAAATCTATTGTTTTCATATCTTCACTATACAGTCAGTGTAATGTTCAATGTTGTGTCAAAATTCAGTAAACAGGAATTTGCTTTGCTTAACACTATCAACCCTCCAACCCTCTGCTACCTAATGGCTCCCTCTGCTGCCTAATGGCGTCCTCTGCTGCCTAATGGCTCCCTCTGCTGCCCAATGGCGTCCTCTGCTGGCCTCATCCTCCTCATCACCTGCAGTGGGTGGATCCCACCAGTGACAGCTGT